>NC_088643.1:25968556-26301056 GCF_964019385.1 Sycon ciliatum
TGCTGCCGCGGTGGCGATGCTCGCTGTCCCTAACTGCGGGTGTCAGAAAATGTGTTTGAGAAAACTTGATTTGGGAATTGTAGAGCAGACGCGACTCAATTTTCAAGAGCTGGATCGTTCTGAGAAAGATTTACTGACGCTGGGCCTGCTAGAATCATGTCGATATCCCCCAGCAACTCAGCGAGGTGAGAGGAGAAGACGGAATAGCTTCGAGTATTCTGTGTTTGGACAGGACGTGTGCCAGGGTGCGTTTCGCTATGTTTACAATGTTGGCATGAAGGAATTCAGGAATTTGCTGCACCACCTGGACCAGAACGGACTTGTCCCACGAGTACATGGAAACAAAGGACGTCGTGCTCCCAATGCCATGCCATTTGTAGCTGTGGAGGCTGCTGTGACTTTCCTGAACCACTTTGCGGAACAATTTGGCATCCCGCACCCTGCGCCGCTGCGTGGTAGAGCAGACCGACCACCAGTGTTTCTGCCTGCTTATGAGACCAAACTCTCCATTCACAAGAAGTATGTCGTGTCCTGTACTGAAGCTGGTATGCGAGCCGTCGGATATGATACACTTCGTGACATCTGGAAAAAATGTTTACCGCACATTGTAATTGCCTCTCCCAGAGCGGATGTTTGTGAAACATGCAAGGCTCTACGGCGCTCAGTTGTCAGCGCGGCGTCTGAGGCTGAGAAATTGGCTGCAACTGCTGCCTTCACAGAACATATCCACGCAGCGCAGCGTGAGCGTGAATTGTACCGTGCGCAGACTGTGGAGGCCAAGGAGGAACTTAAGTCTCTCCCACAAATTCCAGCACCTCCACAACCTAGCTGCAGCCAACCTCTGACCAAGGTTCATGTAACCTTTGACTTCGCCCAGAATGTGGCATTACCGCAATCGTCACGGCAGGAGGGCCCCTTGTTTTTCAAGGTGCCGAGAAAGATTCAACTCTTTGGAGTGAACTGCGAGGCGGTTCCGAGACAGGTTAACTACCTACTAGATGAAGCTGATACGATTGGGCAGGACGGCAAGCGCTCTCATGGTCCGAATGCTGTCGTGTCCATGCTCCACCACTATTTTGAAACGCATGGGCTAGGTGAGAAAGCTGTACACTTGCATGCCGATAATTGTTCTGGTCAGAACAAGAATCGCACTGTATGTGCCTACTTTGCTTGGAGGGTTATCATGGGCTTCCACAGCACCATCACCTACAGTTTCATGCTGACAGGGCACACACGGTGCCTCGTCGACGGCTGTTTCGGATTGATCAAACAGCGCTTTCGTCGGAGCGACTGCTATTCCCTGGCACAGCTGGCAGCATTGGTTAACAGCAGTGCATCATGCAATGAAGCCCAGCTTGTTCAGGGATCTAGTCTAACTTGGAGGGAATGGGACGCATTTCTAGCCCAGTTTTTCCGACCCGTTAAAGGTATCCGCGGGCTTCACCACCTCAGGTTTGATGCTGCCGCACCAGGTGTTGTATCCGTCAAGAAGTCTGTGGGTGGTGAGGAAGAAGCCATAGTTCTGCTGAGTGTTCCGATCGACACTGTGAAATCTGCTGGGCTACCACCTCTGCTGCCTGCTGCTGGCCTCAGTCAATCTCGCCAGGAGTACCTGTTCAACACGGTGCGACCGCATGTGCCTGATGAATACAGAGATACGCTATGCCCAGCGCCAGAAGGCAGCATGGCAAGCTGACTGTCCGCAAAGTTCACCACAATCATGCATTGCTTGTTTACTTTTCTGCTGGCATCCTTCTCACGAGGTGATTGGTACTGTTCCACCTACTGGAGGATAACGTTCCTCCCAGAACACTAGGTGTAAAGAGACTACAAATTTTCTATTGACGGTGATGTACATGTATTATTGTGTAGAACACATCTCAATGTTCCTCCCAACAGTGTCAAGACGGTCTCACGATTGTTCTGTAGAGTGTGATGTACTCTACATTTCCAGGAAGCCCCAACCAGGCCTCCAAGCATTATTGTACTTTGAAGTACGAAACTTGTAATGTACTTCACAGCTCGCATACTCGCTTTGTATTTTCTGTGAATTTTAGTCATAGATGGTCCGGATAGTTTCCACCGTAACTCTGTGATTAATTGAGATTTTTGGACCTGGTTTTTTGCATGACAATCTCCTGACCAGGTAGTATCTGAAACAATCGTCAACTCAGTTTGGCCAAAAATGTCATAAGGTACCTTTTTGCTTCTGACGGCTCGTATATGATCTGGTTACTTTGGTGAACAGTTGGCCATAACTCGTTACTTTCGGTCCTTCCTTTCTTACCCATGAAAACTAGCCTGTTATAAATTTAGCAACCCTGCTCAACTAGTCCAGGTAGAAAGCTAAAACCTTACCGTATGAGAAGCAAGAAGAAAAAGTATCTCACCTCATGTCCAGTGTGTAGCTCGACAATGGCGTCCAGGTCATGAACTGGCAGTGACTGGTGTAGAACACCAGAATTGGTGTCATCCAGGAATGCGTTGAGCTTGGCAGCTCTCTCACGCCACTCCTTTGCCTGGTATGAACACAAAAATGCACACACGCACGCATGCAGAGTACGCACATGCACACATCAACAGACAGGTTGGTCAATTTTCGTCTGATGATTGATTCAGTACGTGAAACTCAGAGTTACGAAACCGCAACTGCTCGTTCTTCTGTGTATTCCACTCTTTGCCTTCGGCAAATTGAGCCCTCTACGGACGGTGAATGAACTTCACATGGCGACAGATTGGTCATGGTGAAATTCTGGACTGAAAATTCTGGACACAAGAATATGACGAGCACTCGGCGAAAACGTCCTCTGGTACAACATCAAAGTCGTAAATGTTTCCAGAACCGATTTTCCTGCCACGCTCATTAGTGGATTCTCGTGACTAAAGATAGGGATATCAGTCATGTGACAGAAGCGCCTGCTTTGATCTGGATGGTGATGCGTGCAAAAAGGATCTACGTCATGGCGCAGTGAAGTGGGTGCACTTCTTGTTCGCTTTTGTTTGAATTTATTCATTTTCAGTGGGGAAGATCACTGTCAGCTGAGGTTTTGAGCTTTCGTTTCGTGTGTCACAATGTAGTGCCTAAGATCTCTAGCTGTTTCGAGCGGTAATGAAATACTCAGACGCTGTTTTCTCCCGCTTCTGGTAAGTCCTCGCTCTCGCAGCATCGAAAATCATGATCTACGACCTCGATTTTACAAAGAATGAATATGCCTGTTCCTCTGCAGGACAGCGATTCTTCATGGAATTTATTTCCCTAGTACTGACCAATGTAGTCATGGAAGAATGTGTTGCCCCCCCCCCCCCCCCTCATTGCGAGGAGCATGGACTCAACGGAGAAGCGCTGGGCGGTGCCCTTGCTGACAAGCACAATCTCCCAGCTCTGTGTCGACGTGGTAGAGTGTCCAATGGCATTGCTTTAGAACAAATGGACTACAAGCGAGGTCATAATCTCAGCTGCTGGTGCGAACATCGCCGGTGTAAAGTCACAGAAGAGTAAACTGCAGAAAGATGAGTGTAACTTACGGCAGCTTCAGGAATATCTCGTTCAGCACTTTGACATCCCTTTTGTGCAAAGAAGTTAGTCTTGCAGTAGGTATCACTGAGCATGCAAGTGCCAGGTGCACAGACTAAGGCACCTTTCAAGAGAAGGTAGAAAAGGCTTTCGCAAAGGAGGCCTGTGATTAGAAACACAAATTGAAAGTAGAGCAAGAGTGTAATTAGAAATCGCAGGAATCAGTACAGTTGCTGTACAGCCGTCTTCTTGCGGAAAGTTGTTGGTAGGCGCACCAAGAATATAGATGAAATGGGACAGCATGAGACAACGCTGCACGAAACAGTTGACAAGCTCGATTCCGATATTGAGAGCATGGCTTTAGAACATGGGTGATGGTGTTTTTGTCGATCATGTTCGCATGTGTCATCTCAAGCTGCTGTCACTGAATGTTGGGATCCTGAACATCCGTCCTGTAATCGAAACAGTTGTGGAGATGGTGGGAATGGATGCTGAGCAGTTGCCAAGTACAGGAACTCTTTCAAACATGTTACTAGAATTGAAACGCATTAGCTCCATGCCCATGCATGCAGCCTCAGAACTTCTTGCGTCGGATAACCTGACACTCTACAGTGATGGCACATCCAGGTGTGGCGAGAAGTATGGCACATACCTGCTTGCAAATGAATGTAAAACATTCAGCATGGGTCATGTCGATATGAAATGTGGTACTGCTGCTCACACCCTTAAGAAACTGCAGGAAGTGCTACGCGATGTAGCTGATGTGTGTGAAGCACTGGGTGGGAGTAAGGCTGGTGACAGGATTTTGTCAAAACTGAAAAACACGATGAGCGGCAGATGTGCTGTAGAGAATGGTAATGGTATGGTAATGAACCCGAGTGCAACCCAAGATGGCCTATGCACGTCGCAGGCAGAGGAGTACTTCATCCTGTATACTTGAAGTATTGCCAACATGTTTGGCTGTCATGCCACCAATCCGCACTCGTGGAGGTCAAAGCAACTTGTGTCCTACATGAATGCAGGCTTGGTTTTCTTAAAGATGTTCACGGTGAGACAAACCTTTTGCTCAAAGCTGTCTCTGCTGACCTGGGTGTTCCAGAACAGATTGCCGGTGCAAGGGCGCTTGGACGAATTTGCAAGTTAGTCACTGCTCCTCTGTGGTGAGTGCCGGAAGATCGACGCAATAGTATTCTGGATATGTCATCAGTCTACTCTGCAATGCACCAGAAACTGACAGAGTGGGTACCTGATGCATTATCACTGCTTGATGGGTCTGAACGACCTTTTCCCACAGCTTGTGTTCCCGTTCTTGATCCAGTCTTTAGTTGCCAGGCATTGAGGACCCTCGGCCATTTGATGCACTTCTCGTGTGCTCTGGATGGCAGTCGTGGGTCAGTCAAGTCTTAGTGTCAAGTCAAGTCGGCGGAAAGCGTGCGCCCCAGTGTGGGGAGCAACCAACTTTCCTATAAAATTATCACCGAAGTCGCTACCATGTTTTTTAAAAAATTTTCACGTTGATTTGATATACTTTCATGAGTTGACCATGTCGGGACGCATCGAGTTTGTTGCTTTGAATTGTTTCTTGCTCGATTTCTTTCACGATTTGTTCTTTTTCTTGTCTGCAATTTTTCTTGATTCATACTTTTTCGACACTAAGGCAGTAAGGGACTGGTGGTACCGTAAAAGCCTGTAATAAGGCCCTGGGCGGAAACGTTAGTGAAGGTTTAGAACATGAGCGTCAATTGGGGCCTGGGCGCTAATGTGGGCCCGGGCATTATTTCGGGTAAGTGAAATCAGACGGATTTTCACATCATGCTGTACTACTGCATGTACAAATCAGGTTACACTGTACACTGTACACTAGGATATACTACAGAGCACATGGAGCTGTGCATGCACTGCACTGTGTACTGTACACTACACTGCAGTACCGTACATACATATGGAGCTGTGCATGCACTGCATTGTGTAATGGACCTGTGCTTTCGCCCATGGGCGTTTACACGGAGGTGGGCTAGAAAACGAGACAAGAGTGCTGACACTGGGCACCTGGGCATGTACGCGGATAGTGGGCGTTATACTGGGCGGGCGTTACTACGGGCTTTTACGGTATCTGTGTGACGAAATGGGAATACGTATTTATACCACTGCATAGTGATCCGTCCCATAGTCACAAATACTAGTTCTTCTAAAGCAAACGTGTGTGTTATCACTTTATCAGTGTGTCTTCTAACAAGGTTTCACTCTATTATAACACTGGCAATCCAATGAGATACGCGGACGTGCGACTTACCCGTTCTTGATCTTCCTCAATGGCGTTAACCTTGTCGTCAATCTCTTTCGTGAGTCCGGACCAAGCCGCTGACATTGCCTTGACTTCTGTGTCGACGTCGTCCAAGTAGTGGTCATGGCGACTGGTCGGCTCTGACTTCAGCTTGTCAATGCTCTCCTGAAGCTGAATGCGCTGCTTGTCATGATCGGGCACAGCCTCTTGAACACTCTGTGAGCACACATTTACACAGCGTAGTAAGTAAGTGCTTGCCTATCACCCCTTTAGTTCACATTCATGAAACAAATTTTGTTACTGGCAGTCATTTGACGAGCCAGGAAATGTTGAATAAATACAAATACAAGTAAAGTGAAGTTTGCACATCCGCGCACCACCGTCCATACAATTGTGTTGAGAAACACAACCAGCTTGGGAAGTTTAGCTCGTGCCAGGCCACCACCATGCCTGAGTACTACAGTGGAAGACGCAGCGCCTAGCGACGAGGCTGAGGTGGTAAGTCTTACAACCAGTGCCCGACAAGCTGGCTGAACCTCATTGGCTGCATCCAAGTTACCCTCACTCCCGGTAGCGAGTACAAATTTGACCCCGGTGTCTGCGCAGTTCATTGCATGTAAAGTGGTTCACGCATGCAGCACCGCATTTGTTAGCACAGTGCACGCTGCCAGCGCGGGTCTCGAACTCAGGACCTCATGATTTGCAGTGGCAAGCCCTCAACCATTCGGCCAAAAGCGCTGGCCCAACACAATACGCATTGCTATTACCGGTACCACTCCAGCAAGGATACAGCTCCAAACGTGAAACAGTTCCTCCATTGTGTTCCCATAGGCACAAGGGCCAGCAATCAAAAAGGGGGTTCACAAACGGAACTGTGCTGGCCATGACTGCTAGTGAACAAGAGATATACCTTCAGCTCCTTGATGTCAGGCTTCGGATCAGAGACGGCCTTCTGCATGCGATCTTGGAACACTTGCAGCAGGCGCAGCACAACAAAGCGGTTCACCACCTCCCAGCGCTGACGAATGCCGGCCAGGCGATCATCCATTTTCGCCTTTCCTTCACTGCTGCTGTCGACAACCACCACTTCCACCAAGACCTCTTGATACACAACTAGCTCACGTTCACGTTCCTAGTCACATTCAGAGCCAGACAAGAGCACAACACACACACAAAAACACTTCAGTGACAGTGCATGCCGAAGTCCAGGCGAGAAAGTCACCAAAATTAAAGAAAGCATCAGGCTGGAAGAAACGGCTTAGTAGCACAAGTGTGTTACAGTCGAATCCACTTACAACGAACTCGCATATAGCGAATTTCGTGATATAGCGAACCCTGGTCCATGTCCCTGTTTGAACCCATACAAAAATGACCCTTTTATATAGCGAACAGTTTTCGTTTATAACGAACCAAATCTTGTAGGGCCACGTGTAAACCAGGTACACTCATACTGCCATGGGCCACAATCCGCTCATGACTTGCTGCTCGCATAGTGTGAGTGCATTTCTGTTATAACGAGCTTCGGCTATAAAGAACTAATCCTCCTGCACAATGGTGTTCGTTATATCAGGAGTCAATTGTAATCATGTAACACTGACTGCACACTGAACCAGCACTGCATGAATGTACGAGCAGAGAACAAGAACAAGACGCTGGAATCTGGAAAGTAAAAAATATCACTACTTGTAGCTATTAGTGAACCGGGACCGACGTATCCTAACAAACTGACCTTCAACACCTCCGGCCGGAGGGTGTTATCGTGCGCCTGCACCTCCTCCAGGTGATCCAGCCAGTCCTCCACAGTCTTGAGGCGTGCGTCCTGCAGCACCGACAGCTTCTTCAGCAGCTGTGCCTGAAGTTGAGTGGCCGCGCCGCTCACCTCATTCCATTTTATCACAAGACCGGAGAGTGCCTACATTAGAAGTAACAACAAGCGCACCAACAATGTCTACCTCACACTTACCACACACGGAGACTGGCACAACGCAGGTCTGCCTGACACAAGAAGTGGATGGATGTGGCAGTTCACAACAGAATAGACACAAAATTACCAAAGCATGAAGAGTTCTCTTTCTCCTTCTACCCTCTGAAATACTAGCCAAGCACAAATTGACAAAGTAGAAGTAAAAACATCGACTACTACACTGCCATCTAAGTGATCAATGCATTACTTTGTGACACTTCTTTTTGTTCGGATTGCTTTTCGGCATCTTCATGATGAGTGGCGGCACTCTTGTCTGCAGGTCCTGAAGCTGTGACTCCTTTGCTCGGCCCAGCTGGTGCTTCATGAAGTCCTATTGACACCCATGGGGCATGTGAACACATGCACACATGCACACGCAGGTTTGCACGCACGCGCGCACACACACGCACGCACGCACACACACACACACATTACATTGCAGCCATAGAGTAGTAAACTACTACCTTACTACTCCCTGGTTCCAACCTAATCACCGCATAACATGACAGCTGACACAAAATGTGTGTTGGTCAACGGGTCTCAAGCACTTGAACTCAGACAGCCGCAACACAAAGCTTTCGAGCATTACCAGAGTTACTGTCCCTTCGAAAGGCCACGGAATGTACAAGTTACCAAATCTGCATCTGCATTCATGCTTGAGCAAGTTACTTGCCACTGCTACAAAGCGACCTACCTGATGGTCATCAAGCTGTTGCTTAACAGCATGGAAGTCATCCGCAATGACGAGCTTGCTCATTTTCACCTCTGCAGCCAGCAACTGCTCGTTGAGAACATCCATTTGGGACATTGCATCGCCAATGGGCTGCACAAAGACAATCAGGGGTATACAAAGCAGACCAGTTAACCCTTTGACTGCTGCTGGGAGGCTCTAATAGGCGATTCAGACTACGGCCAAATGTGACCACGTTTCTACGACTCAGATGGGTTTGATCAGGGATTGTGCATAACATTTTGAAACACGACTGCATCACCATGGAAATTCAAGTTCAGACGTAATTTTGGCCGCAGTCTGAATCGCCTATTAAGGACCAGCAAAATGGGTCACTTGTTTTACTGAAAACACACCACACGTAAAAGATCGTAACACTGGCATCCATTCTCTAAATTTCAGGGTCTTTAGTACTCTTTAGCTTCCTGGAACGCTACTACAAGGAAACGACGCACTGAAGCACCAGCCTTCACAAGCTGGAGACCAGCTCTAGAACCAAGCGAAAGTTGTCCCAAAGTCGTGGCACAGTTGTGCAATCAAAGAAAGTTTGCTTTCAGCCGCCATTTGACTCTCCTTGCTCGTATCGAGCTTGATTTTTTGTAACATGCCCGCGAGAGTACACTGCTCGATTTGAACTGAAGTTGCCATGGCACCAAGTGGCAAAAAGCGAAGAAGAAAAAATAAGTTGTATTTCTCGCTGTACGTCTATAGGCGAGAAATGATTTCTCATGCAACATTTTCGGTTGCAAATATGGCATCTGATGTGTTCTTCATCATTGTTTCTTTTCCTGACTTCTTCAGTCAGTTTTGAGTCTCACCAGTGCCCTTGCCCTCCCACCCTTCATTTCCGTGCATCTTAATATTGCTTTGTACAATGTTTTGCCGTGATCTGCTCGCCATGCCTACATGACGCCAAATCGCCATTGGGGATATACACTCATTTTTTCTTCACTACTGCGTCCGTCAACGCGAGGGTTTTTTCCCGGCTGGCTCGGTCCAGGAAAATTAATCTGATGGCCCCAAGTGGTTGTGCATCATGGCCTACATGTATTTCTGCTATCCACTTGCACACCTATTCCATTTGAGACACCCTGCTCTCAGCCCTTGCTTCCATACCTCACTCGTTATCCGGTTCACCTTTGGCTGCGGCCAACTACCCTTCAATTTGTGTGTTGTCGCTATCGCTGTCTATATCTGTGCGTGTGCCAGTATAATATGTGGAGCGAGAAAATCAAGTCAGCACCCAAAGCACAGAAGCCATACAGTTTTGACTAGGCCTTTCGTACCATTACTTTTCAAGTCAAATACAGTTGTGGCAAGTGAAATCCGACACTTGGCATAAGGGACTGCACCATGCAGTCTGCAGCCCCTGCAGCCCTGCATACGTACAGTACATGTGTTACATACAACTTTATCTGTCTGATGACAAAACTCGTACTCATCACAGTCAAGGTTCAAAAGGTGCTGGCAAAAATGAATGGGGATTGGATGGGGCTGTGTTTACATACTCCTTCTGTGTGCCATATTTGTGAACTGTGTGTATCTACGCTGTGACCTTTCGATCTGTTTGGGATGCATACGGCTCTATAGTACAAATTAGGTGCCGTGCATTACATCATTGATGTCCATTTGTGGCGCTGTCCCCGATGGCAAGTGTCGGACTTCACTTGCCACAACTGTACAATGGTGATTAACGGTTATAAGGACTTGCTTGCTACCTTGTTAATCACCATTGTATTCGACTTGAAAAGTAATGGTATGAAAGACCTATAGTCTGTTTCAAAAAGATTAGCAATCCTGGGGATCGCCCGGGAAGTTTGCCGTCTTACCGTATGAGCGCTCGAGCGCTGCCTGGAAAAACTCACTGTGAACTCAAAGAAATATTCCACGCGAAAGCATGAAAAATGACAACTCACTGACGTCGGTACATGTACGTCTGGTTTACAACAAACGAGTTCTCTCTGACTCCATATATATGGATACGAGGAAGAACATGTCGAAAGTGTGGTAAATTTTGACGAGTGGGATGAGTCCCAATGCGTTTCGTGACCAAAATAGATTCTTTGAGCTGCCGAGGATGCAATTTACTCTCACGATGTGACGAAAACGGCATCGACACAGACTCATTCCCAAGGCCATGATGTGGCAAAGCTATCCGTGTGACTTCGACGACATTTTGAGAAAAGTAGATGCCTGTGAAAGCTGATAGAAGACGGCGTTGACTTCTAAATTCAATTAAATTGGCGATCTTGAAATACTAAAATAATTCTCAAACAGAAATCGATCGATCCATGTGCCGGTGTATTCAACAACACGTAGCTACAGCGCAATGGCTTCCGTGTTCACTCACACCGTTTCAGTGCTGTGTGTGTTCACAACTTCACATGGCGTGAGCCAGTCAAGTGTGAGTCAGTTCGGCAGGAAACGCGAGCTCCAACAAGTCGTTCGGCGCAGCCACCTTCTTTGTCTTGTACCAGCGTGATCACCAAAACAATGAAAAAATGAAGAAAAAATGATTGACTTGAAGATTTGTTGGGATTTGAACTCACAACTTCATGGTCAGCAGACAGCATTCATAACCACAAGGCCAAAAAGGAAGGGATAAATCGTGGGTTTCGATAACAAATCGATACTGGCTTCCAGGGCAAATTATAAACCATGGGAAAGGGCCAGAAACCTGGCCGAAATTCTAACTCCTTAACGTTGGTCCAATTGTTCCGAAACCTTCACAGAACAATTTGCCGTGCCCTAACAAGCCATTTTATGTACTTTGTTGTCCAAATATCTTCATACTTTTTAAGACCCAAACTTGATTGCTAATCTTTTTGAAACAGACTGTAGAAGTCCATCTTTTTTATGAATGGACTGTAGGATGACAGCAACGAGAAGGGGCCCAAGTGACCTAGGATCCCCTGCTGTGTACTTACATTATCAGTGGTGTCGATCGCAGTGGCGGCAGCAGCAGGGGAAGTCGGGGAAGTAGGGGAAGTAGCAGCAGTAGGCATGTCATGTGGCAGAACGTTGTACAGCTCTCCCGTGTACACCATGATGGACTTATCGTTAGCTT
Organism: Sycon ciliatum; assembly: GCF_964019385.1. NCBI lineage: Eukaryota > Metazoa > Porifera > Calcarea > Leucosolenida > Sycettidae > Sycon > Sycon ciliatum. Next base: position 25,980,115 of record NC_088643.1, read on the forward strand.
TTCCGTCAGCAACATCTGTATGCCAACGGGTACATACACAGGCACACACGCACACACGGACGCACGGACGCACGCACACACATACACACACACACACACACACACACACACACACACACACACACACACACACATGCACACATGCACACACAGAGTCAGCCAAACGAAACAAATGACGATCCTGCAAACAAGCTGGAAGGAAAGAATGCTCTGCCCAGAATGGCTTCTCAAGTTCAATAAAAGCGGTAACGCAATTACATGTACATCATCACGGAGGACTTGTGTAAGGTGTGGTTATTCAATTACATCAGAGGAGTTGAGTATGGAGGAGCGATGCAATTACATCTTCGGAGGAGGAGTTGCATAATTGTGGAGTGGTAGCAAGGGCAACTGCTTGCCACTCAATAAGGAACATATGCAATAGTGTCATTCGAAACACCTCTATGTCACAAACCTTCTGGTGACAAGAGCGGCTCGACGTTCAGCTCTTCCTTGGCTGTGGTGAAGGCTAACTGTAGCCGCTCAACAGGCGCCTTCTTTCTCACTTCACTCATGTTCACAAGATCGGGTCTATGGAAGCAATGGCGAATGCACACACACACATGGCAACACAAATGTGACATCAGAATAAGCAAAGCCGACCACCGTGGGCTGACATAATTCCCCATGATACTCATCACAGACATTGAGGGGGAGGAAGGGGGGGGGGGGGCTAATTTAGTACAATACAATAAATTGATATGCAAGAACGTGCATGGGCACGCACATAATACATGCACGCACACACTGATACACGCACACATGCACACGCACACAGACGTGGACACGGACACACACGCACATAGTGCTGTACACCAATCCTCAATGCATACAACTGCTTTGCAGGGACAGTACTGAGCACAGGCAGAGATAGTTTATGCTTGCTTTTCAACATTGTCACTAACCTGTGGCAAGCAATAATGGCATTGAACGCCAGTCCATTTTCAAACGACACTGCCGCAAAGTTGTTGGCCTCGATGCCACTTCCCTCGCTGTGGAGAAACGACAAGCAGTGAAATATCAATGTCAACAAGACCGGAAACTGGAAACATTCACAGCTCGCGTACATGTACGAGTGAATCAGATTGACTGCACCGCATCCACAGAAACGCCACTACATTGTACCTTCAATGATCAAGACGCAGCTCATCAAGCCACATGGATTCGAGTAGATCAGACTCACCCCACATGGCAATGGTTTTATCGGTCCTTGATCACTTTCAAGAGTCTGATCAAATTGCATCCACCGTGCAGCAAAAGCCAAAATTGTGCCATACCCAAAGCAGAGAATAATGGTGTTTGCAGCTATCACGCTATGTATGCAGGGTGGCTAAGTTGGTGGATCAATGCTCGCATGATTACCGGTAGCTAGACAGGGCTGAAACAACAACCAGAACTTCGTGTCTGAAATCGTGAGCTGCTTGGCCCATCTCTACAGCCAGAATTTTTGGCAGCTGAAAAGGCTTTACGATTACTCAATCGGCACAGCCATGGACAATAACTGTATCGAGTGTGGCCACAAACTGGGGTATCAACAAATAACACTTTTCGTTTTTCAAAACAAAAGTATTTCGGTGGGGGTAGGTGGGTTTAGAGTTTTGTTTTGAAAAGAAGTCTTGACTGCACCTGGAAAATGGCTAGTGATACTGGGCTGAAGAGAGCGGGTAGCTCTGACGAGATGGTTTAACGTTAGACACATGCCATCATTTCTCAACGGCACCCTGAACTAAGTGTTCTTTCTCTCTCTCTCTCTCTCTCTCTCTCTCTCTCTCTCTCTCTCTCTCTCTCTCTCTCTCTCTCGCTCTCTCTCTCTCTCTTTCTCTCTCTCTCTCTCTCTCTCTCTCTCTCTCTCGCTCTCTCTCCTGCTCACGCACACCGACCCTACCCATGCATTTTCCTTTGGTCCGGTGTGTCATGTAAACTCATTCGAATACAACATCTACACTGTAGTCGAGAACATGACAAATCCCGCATGCTGCAGTGGAATCACTATAACGTAGGGACGTATTGAATTCACGTACGCTTCCAGAGATGCCTTCACCCAGTCAATTATCAGCTTCTGGGAATCGTGGCTGTGCGACATTTCTCGACTTGTAATCTGCAGCCATGGAAGGAAGGAGCGGAGGAGACAGATTTAAACTTGGGTTAGGGGGACATACGTGACAACCGGGAACGTGAGCATAGCTCGCACTCCTCTATGTGAATCCAGGCCAGTAATTATATGAGTTTTCAAACACAAGGCAAACAGCTAGCCAGTGAGTACAGTATATGAGCTTTCAAATACATGGCCACCAGCTTCCCTGCTCCACCACAGGCAAGGCTTAACTCGATCAGAAACTAACTGGATACACACTCACTTGGTATCGAAGTAGAATTTGCCAAATTAGGCCAAGCGTCAACTTGGCATCGCCATCAACAATGTTAGCCGCACCGGTATTCTTAGATTTCAGCACCTAAATAAGAAACAGGCGTTGTTGACAGGCATGCGCACGCACACATGCACACACAAGCATTTGTGCGCATACGCGGGCACACACGCGCATGTGCTCTCACACACACACACATACACACACACGCACACGAAATTTTTAACCGGACGAACTCCTTTTCTTTGGAGTTGGACGAAATTATTGACCGACGAAATTTTCTGCCTCTACAGTACAACGAAATACGATGTTGAACCGACGCTTGCACTGCTGTACACAAAACGTGCCAATCCAGGATGAAAATGTGCACAATTCAGCACATCGAGTCTGATCCTCCACGCTGTTGTACATCGAACTGCACTTGACGGCCTTGATCTAATTCCCGCCCCCTGCCGAAAACCCAGCTGGGAAGCGACATGGCGTGGGGGGCGGATCAACGGTACTTTACGGTACATGCACACACACGCACGCACGCACGCATGCATATGAGCACGCGCACAGGAGTGCAAACCAAACAAATGCATAATGCTGGAAAAGTCCTGGAAAGGCAATCAACCCAGCATTCAGGCAGTTGTGATCAAATGACACAAAATTGAGAAGGACCCAAGCATTCCAGCAACAGGAAAGAGAAGCATGCACCACGTACAGCCCTCAGTGTCCCGACAGCTCTACAGTATCCTGACAGTCAGTACACACAAACTTACGCCGTGCTTATCCAAGTAGGCTAGGGCTTGCTCACAATTCAGATTATGACTGAAGCGCAGCGAGCCACGTTCGATAGTCTGGACAAATAACATATGAACAATATATATACAGCACCACACTCAACGGGTCGCAGCACAATATGCACTAAGCTAATCACTTGAAAACAAAACGAAAATGATAAACTGAGTTAATGCAGAGACTTTCGCATCTTTCCCTCAAACCAATGAATATTTCATGCAGAGACTGTTCATTTCACATACCTAACTTACGAATTGGGTGTGTGGCTTCAAGTTAAAAATAAAACTATCCCATGTGTCCACATTATGGCTCACAGTCACTATAATGCACAGCACAGTACAGACTGCAAAAATACGGCATCGCAAATAGGAACTTTCGTGCCGGGTGCGACAAATTTGGTACTATGATTTTGAACTTTCCTAATTGTTCAACAGGATTTCCCGTCGCCACTACAGCTCTGTGGCTCAAGACACTCGTCAAATGTATTCGGTGTGGTAGAGACTACTTTTGAACTACAAACAACCCATAGTTAATACTCCCCCTCAGATGGTGCAGCTCTTCATGCAGCAAATAACTGCACCAGCTATCATGGCTCAGCAGTGGTATCCATTACAAACTCTAAATAGTAAGCACATGACATCTTGGGCGTTCTTCGGCCACCCAGTCTTACTGTAAAAGTATACTCAGGCTGGTATAGCATGAGATCCATGACGGAGAGGGCTTTTAAAATCGGGCTCTCCGTACCTAACTACCCCGGCGCCATACTCACAAAGTGATGCTGGGTAAGGACTTCGAGCAAGATGAGCAGATTCTCGCCGCTCTGCAGGCCTTCAAAGATGTCGTCAATCTGACGAGGTGGATTGGCCTGTAAGGGTTTCAGCACAGAACATCAGTATGACTAGTCATCAACAACTTCTATTTGGTAGAAAGATGATAGGAAGGGAAAGGAAGAGGGAGGGAGGGAGGGAGGGAGGGAGGGAGGGAGGGAGGGAGGGAGGGAGGGAGAGAAAGAGATCAGTGCGGTTATTTTTTTGCGCATTGCATTCGACCAAGAGTACATACCGGTAACCCCCCAGAGTGTGCAACTCCCACATACCCTGCTGTCCCGACAGAATTTCAAGTTGACGTCATTATTGATGACGCAATGCTCCTTGCACCAGTGATTTACAACATGTGTACGGGTGTCAACGCATCACACGTTTTTCTTTGCAATAATTTGTACAGGATCGATCGGCTTCGGTCAACCACAGGTTCCGGATTCGTCTGATAATCCGTGTACAGCGATTCGTCTGATAATCAGTGTACAGCGCGCATTGCATCATCAAAATGACGTCAACTTGAAATTCTGTCGGGACAGCACCCATAGTGGAGTTGCACACTCTGGGGGTTATGTACTCTTGATTCGACGTATGGAAGCTCTGGAATACGATAAACGTGGTGGATGGACGAACGAAAAGTTTAAGCCCCCACAAGTACCTGTTGAAATCCTCTCCCGAACATTTGGCGAAGTTGTACATGACCCTGGACGACCAGACACGCTGTGCGCCAACGCACCAGCCGAACGTGAAGCACCAGCATTCACAGAATTTGAGCCTGTTTCAACGGAGGACGTTACGGCCCTTCTCCAGTCCATTGACGCATCACAGGCGACTGGACATAATGACCTGCCGGGTATTGTCCTTAGAAACTCGGCACCAATACTGGCTCCCTCGATCAGCATGACTTTCAATACTTCGCTATGTCAGGGGTGTGTTCCCCATCAGTTTAAATTGCCAATGTGGCGCCGCTATTCAAAGGTGGCAGTCTTGATCCTTGTCAGCCCACTGTGTATCGACCTATTTCTCAACTACTAGTCGTTTCTCGTCTCCTCAAAAGATCGTCAAAGCTCAGCTCACATCCTTTCTGACCGATCACAGCATTCTCCCTGACTCGCAGTTCGCGTACAGGAAGAACCACAGTACGGCGGACGCTCTTGTGCTAGCTGTCAATTGCTGGCTCAGAGCGAAGTATGAGCGCAAACTCACAGGTGTGATATTTGTGGATATGTTGAAGGCTTCCGACTGTGTCAAACACACCATCTTGGCACAGGAGATATCCGACATTGGGGTCGGCGGTACAGCCAGCTATGGTTCACTAGTTACCTCAGTGAGCGGCTGTAACGTGTAGTTATGCGCGGAAATTGCTCGAAATACGTCGCTTGCAGTCGAGGGGTGCCGCAAGGATCCGTCCTCGACCCTCTCCTGTTCACACTGTACATCCGTAACCTTCAGTGCTGACTGCCCCAGCAGGTCACAAACCAGGAATTTGCAGACGACATTGCAATCGAAGCCTCGGGCAGCTGCCAACAAGTGTGCTCCTCTCTAAGCACAGCTAGTGTGCTCCTCTCTAAGCACAGCTAGTGTGCTCCTCTCTAAGCACAGCTAGTGTGCTCCTCTCTAAGCACAGTTAGTGTGCTCCTCTCTAAGCCCAGCTAGTGTGCTCCTCTCTAAGCCCAGCTAGTGTGCTCCTCTCTAAGCACAGCTAGTGTACTCCTCTCTAAGCCCAGCTAGTGTGCTCCTCTCTAAGCACAGCTAGTGCGCTCCTCTCTAAGCCCAGCTAGTGTGCTCCTCTCTAAGCACAGCTAGTGTACTCCTCTCTAAGCCCAGCTAGTGTGCTCCTCTCTAAGCACAGCTAGTGTGCTCCTCTCTAAGCACAGCTAGTGTGCTCCTCTCTAAGCCCAGCCATCACTGGCCTGTCACCGTAGTTGGAGGAGCGCGGACAATGCTGAACCACAAGAAAACGCAGGCGCTGTTGATTACCCCAAGAGGCCCAGCCCCTGCCACAGATGACATACGAATTCGCTGTGGGAATGCAGCCCTTGCAGTTGTCGAACAAGTGCAGTACCTGGGCGTCATGGTACATGTTGATGGTCAGCTCTCCTGGGAGCCTCACGTCAACCACACAATCCAGTATGCTTCCAACGCGTTTTATCCGTCACTAGTAATTGGCAGCGTGGAGTCCCTGACATGGCTAACGAAGTGCGCTATTCGCGGCTTCTTCGGTCTGCCACAGAGGTCGCGCACAAGCCCGATCTTTCAACAGCTCTGCCTCACCACCCTGGAGGACATATTTAACATCAAACTCCTCGTCTTTGTCCAGCGTTGTCTGTTCTCTCGAGCTAGCTCCCTCTTCACCAGCTTCTTCCTGAGGGTTACTGGTGACCGCACTCGGGGAGCAGCACGTCACCTTCTACAAGTTCCACGTTGGTCCGGTCCTGCGGGTCGAGCGACCATGCAGTTCATCGGCGCAGTGCTGTGGAACCAGCTCCAGCCTGATCTCCATTCCGAGCCCAGCCACCTCCAGTTATGTGCCCTGCTAAAGGCGAATCACGGCTCTGTTTAAATGCTTTTTCGACTAGTGTGTTTCTGTGGTATAGCGGACTGAAGAATAGGAAACGTGTTTCGCAATATTTATAGTTTTTATACGATGCTAGTATTTCGTATATAGTTACACTAGTATATACCCATTTCGTTTTCTCATCCCCTCTGTCATTCACATGTATCAAAGGAGGCGAAACCGCCTGTTTGTGGTGCGACGTTAAATAAACTTCAACAACAACAACAACAACAACATTAGCAATCATACTACATGTAAACGGTCTCGTTGTTATGACAAAATCCTTTCAGGTTTGTTCTTCAGCAAATTCACATTTCCCGTACTATTGAAAGGTTGCCTCCTAACTTGGGGCAGAGCCATCCCACAGCTCCATACAAATCAAATAGCCCTACTTGTGTAAACGGATCCAATCTCTGATAATCCCAATGAGACTCTAACCCAGGTCCGACTCAATGACTCGTTTCATGTGAAACAATTGAGCCGCTGAACTCTCTATAATGGACCGTGTGCAACAATTGTGTCTCGCATAAATCTGACTTGAACAGAAAGTATGTTGAAGGATAAAACACAATGGCAGTACTGAAATACCTTTGCAAGCTGTACGTTGATCCACTTAGTGAATACACTGGCCTGTACTCGGTCTGCACAGTAAGAAAACAGGTGACAAAGGTGGGAGAGAGTGAGAGAGGTATCACACATTGGCTATGCCCTGCATCATAGAACTGTATGTCATGCCAACGACACACAACCAGCACTCTTGATCAGACTAAGTTGCCTGTACTCAGCAGCATCACTGCAACCGCAGCAGTTACCACCACCACCAGTGTGGAAACATGCAATACCCCCAAACGACACAAGCAAAGCAAATTTACATCAACAATACAATTGTAGTTGTTTCGTCATCATGTGTGTCTGAGATCTCCGATCGTTTCACAAAGATCGATGGGTTATGCAAGAGACTCTCCACTTGTTGGGGGGGGGGGGGGGAGAGAGACAGGGAACTGAGGCATGAAGACAACAATGATGTAATATTGTCTGCATTTCGGAAAAGATAATGGTACACTGATTGCCTAGGTGAAGAAGGTAGAGTGGTGTCTGCAGCAGCAGCAGCTGACATTGACAGTATGAAAACAGGTAAAAGTGTGCCTATCTTGACAAATAATTGACTGATCTCCATCAGAATGTACTTGAAGTTGCCACTTATGATGACAATGCCCGGAGACAAAAACGTAAATGCCTCCAGAGAGGAGTGACTTGACTTGGGACTGAAGCATGTGCATGTGCAGCTTACAAAATATTACATGCACAGGGCTACCAGAGGAATTCGAACAGTGACGACCATCCCTACCATATGGCATGCAACCTGATCATGTTGGACATTCCACTTCCAGTGGAATCCAATTCACTTACTTTCATGTTTCAAAAAAAAGGTGGACTTTCTGCTTCTACTCATCCCTATGTGACATGTCCACAGGCGAACATTCTGCCTACTATTATCGCCCATGACATGTAATAATATCCACAGGGTTATGCATATGATGGTTTACTGGCAATATCATGAAACAGCGCACAGGAATAGAGGGACCACAACAAAACGAAGACCATCCCATCGCAGCATAGCGGCTAAGCCAAACGTTAGCAAAGAAAAAATCGTTAGAAAGCGACTTACGAACAGGTGCGTTCAGTAGCTACTGGAAGTGCTAAGTGGTAGATCTACCCAATCCGTAACCCACGCACTCCTTTCCCTCAATCGACAATAAGGATCTCCGCGACAAACCAATTCTGCAGCAGGAACCATAGACTGGCTCCACGTGGAGACCCCAGCTCACCTCCGAACTAGCACCCCTTTTTTTCCTCTCGCAATGAGCTCCAAGGCAGCGTGTCCCAGGCTAGGCGGCAAGGCGCTCAGGCATATGAACTGACATGACAGTGACACCCGAGGTCGAAAGCAAAAAACCTCTCGCGCCGAGAAAACATCGATTCCTGTTGTACTCGACACCTAGAGGGTTAGACTCGATTGTGAAAAGCCTTTTCGACATTAGAACACACCCGCACTGCTTGCTCACGCCGAAAAGGCACAAGGCGACGCACCTGAGGCAACGTAACTTTATTTTAGTTGGTTTCTTTTGGGGTGCACGCGAGCGATCGGTGAAGCGCTAGCTAGCGCTGTGTTACCGGCGAATGGCATGCATGGCGTATATACATGTATATACTTCTTTTCCGCCCATTCGTACATCACTCGTCACCAAGAAGGGAATTATTTTCACGCTACACAGAAAGTAGGTCTACAGTCTACACTGTCTGGTAGATCAGACGAGCACCACTGCTAGCTAGCTAGCTGCTCATCGCGGCACGCGTAGATCTACGCACACACAAACGAGGTCGCTCAAAATAATTACCACACTTCAGTCAGCTAAAAAAAGGTCACCGCCGCGCCATTGCCATCTATATCTAGGCCCACACGTTCATATGAGCTGGTCGAAATAGCAAACATAAACATCACAATTGTTATGGGACTGGAAGATCTTCACAAATATTTCTAAAATACTAGTATCCAAACGCCCTACATCTGGTCCCCATCCCCGCCATCGTCATCAAGCTGCATTACCTAGTACCTGCACGCTAGGAAATATCTGCCACGCTGTCACGGGCCATCCACCCTCTTTCAGGAAATGCGCCGGACAGTTCCTTCCGCACTCCTCGGTACCCGAACAAGACGACGAAGAATATCGACTGTTGCTGGAAGAGCGACTGATGCAACGTCTACAACAACACGAATCCTGAACGGATAGCCAGGAAGGCCTGGGGATCAAGTGCTGAACTACTAGGTTCACGGATCGACCATCGGTCAGCTAGCCATGCAATGAAACCAGCCGATGTGTCCGCCTCCAACAAGTCCAAGTCTCAGGAGCGAGTCCATACGATCTCAGATTCACTGTTTAGTAGTGTTTACTATACTAAACGCACTACTTGTAGATCTACAGTACAGGCTGAATCTAGCTGCTTTCCGCCGGTTGTGTCCAGTGGTGTCGAAATCGAGAATCGAAAACACTCCGGCTTTCGGACTACTGGCAGTCCTGCATGCCAAGTGCCAGTAGCTAGAACTACACTACACAGTCATACAGTGATACATGACCCGAGTCGATCAAACAGTACAGCGGATCTCAGGGGGAGGCCACACCAAGTTGTTGTAGTACTGTATGTAGAACCACCAGCACAGTCATAATCATCAGTTACAGGGTTAGGTAGAGTCCTAGCAGAGAGCATGCAGGCACTGCATCTTGTAGCTGCAGCAGGCATGAATGAACGATGTTTATAAACAGAGCAGCAGGAGGACTGGATCATCATGATCATGGAGGGCATAGACTCAACCAGAGTCCAGACTCCAGGGTAGGCTTTTCCGGATTATGCGTTTTTTCTTGGTCTAAAATGGAAATGGAAAGTGTTTTGAAAAACCCCTATAAATCAAATTTTTTTCTAAAGAAAATGCAAAAATTTACCCAAAAAGCACAAAAAATGCCACCGTTGCCATGGTAACAAAATGGCGACAGCTAGTCGCGTGACATTTGGCACCATGGTGATCATTCATGGTGATCGTGAAGTACCTATCGCTTGCAGGGAGCCGTAAAATACCGGTATTTTACGACTCCCTGGCCCAAAGTGGGTCAAAATGGACAAAATGCATTTTGACCCCCAAAATGCAAAAATATGCAAACACATAATCCGGAAAGGCCTAGCCTGGTCTGGAAGTGGAACACTGATGACTGATGACCAGCGTAGATTGTAGATGTGAGGACAAAGACAGGTACATGTAGTAGATCTACACAAGCCTGCCACTGCCAGCATGTAATTGTTATGTAATCCACAAACGAAAAAAGGCAAGAGGTACTAGTAGTAGTCTAGGGACCTTTGCCTTGGCAGAGAAAGTGTACGTTGTGTGTGTATGTGCACGTGCGTGTGTATGTACATGCAAGTATGTCATGTGTGTGTGTGCGTGTGTGTGTGTGTGTGTGTGTGTGTGTGTGTGTGTGTGTGTGTGTGTGTGTGTGTGTGTGTGTGTGTGTGTGTGTGTGCATGTGTGTATGTGCCTTGCAAGCTGTTGAAGGGGGCAATCCCAGCACAAGGTGCTATGTCTAACATAGCTGTTCACTATCATCGCTTCCTCGATGGGCAGGTCTGAGGTCTGAGGTGGATGTGTGCACGTGTGTTGCTTGGCTACGTGGGAGTTGCGCATTTCCAACACACAGGCCTTTCTCTGAGAGGTATCAAGCATTAAAAAAAATACAAGATTGAAGCAGTACTACACCATACTGGCACTACATGTACTTCCGATTCAATAATAATTGGCAAGTAAGTTTGTCACATGCCAGCTTCACAATCATGTACTAGTATTATTTTAAATGCATTAGCCAGCGGAGGACTAGTACACAGTAGTTGATCTACACTACAGGTTTTCACAGAGCAGTACTGGTGGATAACTATTTTTTTGGGAAATTGTCATCCACAGCTCCCTGGTATGATTACATACATACATTGTACATGTATGTTTTGCTATCCCTACAACAGGAGGATGAGCAGACTTTTTTTAGAAAGTGACCTGGAAGTGGAAGAGAGGATTTATCTACCCTAGCCCCGCCATGGCTAGTCAGCAAGACCTTACTCCCTATACTATACTAGTCTATACTAGTCTATACTAGTCTATAGGGGTTTATAGTGACTGTAGAGTAGGTGTGTGCTGTGTAGACTGGCATATCGCCTGGTATAATACTATAACTTTTATTTGACCTAAATTGTACAATCATTACAATGACATTGTAATGACTGACTATAATTATGGCGGCAACGAGAATTCTGTGGCCAGCTGGTGACTGTGATCAGATTTCTCTGATGAAACAAACATCCGTACGTACATGATTGTACATGACTGTACACGCCGCGGCACCTGGACAGGTGTTCCATTCACCCTCCGTGTATGCGTGTACATGTATGTGGCTGCCTCAACCACCGTCAGAGCCACGGAAGTACCGGTAGGATAAATGTGGAGACCGGATCAAAAATTCAATACTGTGGCCTCCGGGCAATGGGAATCTACAGGAGGAAGAAAAGAAATGACCACTCACCCCGGTCCTGGGATATGCTGTCGATGCGACTTGAAAGTCCGCGCGTAAGAACGCCACGTCTTCGGGACGGCGGAGCTGCGCGATTGCCTCTGCGCCTCGAGGTGCCACCGCCTTCAGCAGCACCAGCGGCTCCATCCGCTTCGCCTCGACTGGCCATTGCTAGTACCAACTACTAAGTACTAGAAACCGCTAACGTCTACATTGGAAGCGTCAAACACATTCTCTCAGAATTTGAATTAGCTGCCTTCTGTTTGCACGACGGCAAGATAATGATGTGCACTGGAATGAGAATAATAATATTGTTTACCGCGATAGTGATACTGCCTAGCCTGACTATGTGATGACTACAGACTAGTGATGTCTTCAGTCTGCATGCTGGTGTGGCTGTCAAACGAAAAAATCCTCAGAATCCAAGTAAACACTGTAACGGTTTCCCATGTAAGTAGTTAGTTTGTAACGATGTAGACTCTACTGTCTGAGTAGTGCCAGTGGCTGCATGCTGCTGCTGTTGCTCCGACATGATACCTGGATACAGGCGCTCGAGCTCTCGGCACTGCAGCGTCCAGATGCTGAGATGCAGCCCCCTCCAGTAGGCAGTACAGATTGACTCAGCACTGAGTGTGGGAGATTTGCAGTCGCCTTGACCGCACTCATACTCGTACTTCCCATGCCAGTCAGGCACGCCTAAACTCGACGTGTGAACACATAAATCCCTTGACGCACTTGACTTCACTAGAACTTAGAAGTGTAGAAAAGCAGCAGCTTCACTTGTCTTCACACTTCAGTCTTGCACCATCCTGAATCCGTGGACCCTGATTTGTGCACCCCCGATCTTACACGGAATAGGAAGGAACCCACTGCTCCTACAACTAACTTACTTTACAAGTACAAATCCATGCTTACGAGTAGATCTACTACCAGCAAGAGTACATAACTCTTGGGGGTTATGTACTCTTGCTACCAGCACAATTCTAGCTTAGCTCGCAGCTCGCATCTTGTCTCCTTCGGGCTTCACGAGCTTCATGGGTCGTTTCGTCGGCATCGATCAGCAAGACCACCCTCACGAAGACTGCGTGTAACAAATACAGACAGCACGGCGGAGGGTTGATGACAGCGAGTCGTATAAACCCGTTTATACGACTCCCTGGTTGACAACAGTCAACAGGATTTCAGTACAGGCTGCTGGTAAGTACCGGTATCGCGGTAGTCAACTGCATTGTATTTGTAGTTGTAATGATTATGGCCATGATGACTGTACTCTTTTGTAGTCTGTAGTCTTTCTCGGACTGGGAAGTACAATCTGACTGATTGAATCAGTCATGTAGATGTACAATGTAGACGTATCTGCATCATACAGGGGCGAGTAAGTGCCACGGTTGAGCAGTTGCCGTCGACCTTTGCGGCTACTAGCAAGAGTGCATAAACTGTTTATGGACTCTTGCTACTAGTATTACGAATACAGCGAAGTGGACTATAACTAACTTTAAGTTACTTATACCAGGTATTGGTAAGCTGCAAAGACAGTAAACATGACTTTTAATTATAATATGCGCTACATTTTACTAGTATGTTATAACCAGGGAGTAGTATTTTACTACTCCCTGGTTATAACAATTATTATTTATTATTGTGCTTGCTTTGCTAATAATGCTTGATAGTTTATGATGATGACAGCATGACAAGGCGGAGGACACACAGCATTGAAAACTGTACCGTGTGCCTGACTGCAACCAGAGACCGGTTGGTAGATCCCGGTCTTGCCACCATACATGTATGGAAAAAGGGGGTCGCAGAATATTATACGACTCCCTGATATGAACCATATGGGGTCATGGCCCGGTTCAGACTCTCTGTGTTCTGAGGGAGGATCTAGGAGGAGGATCCCCGGATCACTTGATTGTACTTGAGATCTGGAATCTGTCCGTAGGTTGTGTAAACACTTGACTTCATTACGGCACAAACAGACATGTGTCAGAGACCTACTTACGTTACAACATTGTACTGCCTCAATGTAGCAAGCTCACCAACGTCGATGATGACGAGAACGAAACCTGCTGCCACTTAGAAAAACTTTTTAAGGGCACATGTATATATATGTACTCAATCTAAACATGTAGGTACAGTCAACTTCGCTAATAACGACTGCGGATATAACGACAATTCGCAAATAACGACAGAATTTCCATGCCCAGAGCAAAGTCCCATCCCACTGTAATACATATAATGAGACTTCGGGTATAACGACACTTCACGAATAAGGACACCTTTTTGATGCCCCGCCGAGTGTCGTTATAAACGAAGTTGACTGTATGTTAAACATACAGTTCTACCTGTGAGCGAGATCCAATGGTGACACTTTCACAGACTAGGGTGATCACGATACCAAGAGTACATAACCCCAAGAGTGTGCAACTCCTGATCTCTGAGCTATGGGTGCCCTGCGCCCCTGCGCGGTGCCTTCATTACCTAGTGAAATGATGATCCAGCTGCCTGGATTTGAGTTTTCCTACGGTTTAGCCTCAACAAAGCGGATTCGAAAGCAGGAGACCATAGTAGACCAATAATGGCACAGTGGCCCACAGCTCGTGGCTACGTAATGCAGGCAGCGCGCCGTGCCAGACCCCATATGCACAGCTGCATAGTCTTGGAGTTATGTACTCTCGACGATACTGTAGGGTAACTCATCAAGTGACGTCGCACACAACCACAGCACTAACATGAGGGTGTGTGTACGAGAGAGCTTGGAAGCTCAGGGCCCTACGCTATGCTTTTTTGCCCAGCTCATCATGCATGTTATTAAAATGTTTTTTTCTCTTTGCATGTGAGGGTAATACGATACCGTCTACCACCTTGATGACCTAGGCAAAAAAAGCATAGGGATGTTATACATTTTTCATTTCTCCTTTTTTTAAGACATAACCTGGGATTCGAACCCGCACTGTCGCCCTGCATGCATTCCCCCGATACACTTCGCATACATACTCATTCTTCCAAGTTGCTTCACGTTATGATCTTGCATTTGAAAGCCCTATTTGAATATTGTGGCCAGCTGTCTTTGATGGTACAGTACGGTACGGGACAGGTACGGGATAGCGCCAGGCATGCCGATGGCACAAACAAACAAACACGGAAGTAAAGCTGTGTGGACCCTGGCTAGCGCCAGACGTTACTGAAGTAACGTCTTTTGCATAGCTACGGGAATTAAAGTCTTTTTGCAGCTGTTACCATGCCCTTAAACGGAGACCCCCTCGGTTTAGGCTAATGCCTGGGGAGAATCCATATAAACAAATAGAAAGTGGACCAGTCACACTGCAATGTATATGTATGGCTAAACGATCCATACCCTACACCAGTACACGTATACCAAAGAAACTTGAAACAAAGAGGTGATGCTAGCCTATACTATAGCGGACCTGTCAACTCAGGAGTAGCCAAACCAAAAGTGCCCATTACAAAACAAGACAATTATAGATTCTAGACTTGATCCACGTCCATGACACACCTGCCATGATTGATCTTACTCCTATACATACTGATCAGGTCTGTCAAGTGGACGTGTTTCTGTGTGGTTTCAGAACTTCGAAGTCTGCTGTGCACTTACATGTAGTACATACTGGTAGATGCAGTAATTGCACTGCACATTTACACGTACACACCATCAGCAGTGCACCGTTAATCGGATCACCATGCACCACTACCACCACCGCCACCACCTCCACCACCGCCGCCTCCACCACCACCGCCTCCACCACCGCCGCCTCCACCACCGCCGCCTCCACCACCGCCGCCTCCACCACCGCCGCCTCCACCACCACCGCCTCCACCACCATCACCACCGACGCCACCATCACCACCACCACTACCAGCAACAGCACCCTTGCATATCTGCGTCTCACTTATTAGTGGCTTCACTTGTCCGCAATTCACTCATGACCACGGGGAGTCTCGAGGCAGAAGAAATCTTTGCGTGCTTTCTGCACTGAACATCTGTTGCAGCAGTGTGTAAGATAGCACTTCTCCAGCATCATACTCTGTATAATGGTAGACGCTGAGAATGTGGCTGCTATGGATTTCACTCGTGAACCTAGTTTTAAGTATCCGAGCATCTTTTCTTCAAAACACTGCCCACAAGTGGTAGGTCAGTGAAAGTCCGCTGTACACCTACATGTTAACAGCACCAGCACCACTACCACTGCCGCCATCAGCAGCACCACCGCCAGCCACAGGTGACCACAACACCCACACTCGTCACAACCAGTTACCACTCACAACCAGTTACCACTCACGACCAGGCACCAGTGCTAGGCTTTTCCGGATTATGCGTTTTTTCTTGGTCTAAAATGGAAATGGAAAGTGTTTTGAAAAACCCCTATAAATCAAATTTTTTTCTAAAGAAAATGCAAAAATTTACCCAAAAAGCACAAAAAATGCCACCGTTGCCATGGTAACAAAATGGCGACAGCTAGTCGCGTGACATTTGGCACCATGGTGATCATTCATGGTGATCGTGAAGTACCTATCGCTTGCAGGGAGTCGTAAAATACCGGTATTTTACGACTCCCTGGCCCAAAGTGGGTCAAAAT
Organism: Sycon ciliatum; assembly: GCF_964019385.1. Classification (NCBI taxonomy): domain Eukaryota; kingdom Metazoa; phylum Porifera; class Calcarea; order Leucosolenida; family Sycettidae; genus Sycon; species Sycon ciliatum. The sequence goes on from NC_088643.1 coordinate 25,996,381, forward strand.
GGACAAAATGCATTTTGACCCCCAAAATGCAAAAATATGCAAACACATAATCCGGAAAGGCCTAACCAGTGCTGCCAACCTTCCGCATTTTCCGTATTTGTACGGAAAAATCACTCCTTCGTCCGCAGTATGGAATTTGAGCAAAATGGCACGGAAAATTGAAGAGGGTCGATCAGCTACAGATATGTATGTAGAAGCATGGCAAGCGCAAGCTGAGTGATGAATATCCCTCGGCTAAAACGAGTGCATGCCATTCTTCGACTACATGTAGCACAAAATGATATGTCGTGGTACAAGTCCCACATGCTTTGCACTACGAATTCAGCCACCGACAAGCATGTGCCGGAGTGTCAAAAAGCACAATACAAGCAATGCACACGGCAGTACATTGGTAGTACGGAGAACACTGCAAAATACGGAAAATCAGGAGTCGGAGTCGGAGTACGCAAAACAGACCCAGTTGGTTGGCAGCACTGAGGCACCAGCACCACCAACATCACCACCAACATCACCAGAACCACATCCACAACCACCAGCACTATGACCCCCAGTATCAGCACCACCACAGCCATGAGCACTGCCACCCAGCACCACCACAGCCATGAGCAGTATCAACCAGCACCACCACAGCCATGAGCAGTATCAACCAGCACCACCACAGCCATGAGCAGTATCAACCAGCACCACCACAGCCATGAGCACTGCCAACCAGCACCACCAAAGCCATGAGCACTGCCAACCAGCACCACCACAGCCATGAGCAGTATCAACCAGCACCACCACAGCCATGAGCACTGCCAACCAGCACCACCAAAGCCATGAGCACTGCCAACCAGCACCACCACAGCCATGAGCACTGCCAACCAGCACCACCACAGCCATGAGCACTGCCAACCAGCACCACCACAGCCATGAGCACTGCCAACCAGCACCACCACAGCCATGAGCACTGCCAACCAGCACCACCACAGCCATGAGCACTGCCAACCAGCACCACCACAGCCATGATGAGCACTGCCAACCAGAGCCACCAGCACATTATGGTGGCACAAGTACTCACCTGGCACCAGACCAGGCAGAGGCTGGCCAGTTCTTGCATGGCCGAAGTCATAGAAACTACACAGCCTGATAAAAGTAAAGGTGTAAACTAGCCAGCAGTTAAAGCTGTCACTTATAAGTGACAGTTTAAAACTGCCGTGACCAGTAAATTTTACCGGTCACGGCCAGTTTTGTGCCTGTGAGTGTGACCAAGACAAGACCAGTACAGTAGAAGTAAGCTTTAGTACACAGCCAAACAGCTGGTTATGCATGGGTACACTAAACACTACCTGTTGCTCTGGCAGAGCTAAGGCAACATCAGCAAGCATTCGTTCCTTACCTGCATCTGAATTCCGCGAGGTGATTGCATCCTCCACATCTGCTTCTGTGGCATGCTGCTGTTTCTGTTGATGCCGATGGCCGGGAGATGTGGATCTGCTACGATTGTGTGACCTAGACCTTCTCCTGGCATCCTTGTAGGCCTGTTCTTCATTGACTGAGAGGCCCCTGCCACGAGCCGGCGTAGTAGTAGTAGTGGTGGACAGGACAACCCAATCTTCCTCCTTGGGACTGGTGGGATCAGCACCAGTCAGATCAGTTTCTTGCGACACTCGCACATGTATGGTGGTGTCCGGACCAGCAGACACCAATGCAGACTGGCGCCTATCCATAGCGTACACTTCAACTGCTAATTATTATCATCAACTGGGCTATGCCTGCCTGTGCAACCACTCACCAGCACTCTTTACTGTCACTGATGACCCAGCAGCTTGGTTCCATGTCCTCCCATTACTGACTAGGTGTGCAAACAGAGCAAGGCTGAACAGGGGAAGCAAGAAGCAGGCCTCTGTCACTGAAAGCAAACAACTGGCCAAAGAGTGCATCCAGATGGCAGCACAAGGATACTGCGACCAGCAAGACTATAGTACTAGTGCTCTTTCCCCGATCAAACCAGGACAAGCTGAACAGTGTGGGAGGTACTGGGAGCCTGTACGGTCTGCCTGCGTGTGAATGAATGTGTACATACCCACCTACTGCAGTAGTGGTACCACAGCAGCCAGGGGCACGCAGTGTTCCTGCGTGTACGAGGATGTTACTTGAAGTACCTGCATCAAGCTCAGACATGGCATAGCATTCCACAGGTGCGTAAAAGCAGGGTGTTGTAGTACTATAGTAAAGCCAGCAGGACACATTGAATACTTCTCATCCAGGGGGCTCGCCCAGGGGTCACTCTATTACAGCACAGGAAGACAAAAGTGAGAAAAGAGACAACCCCCCATGAGTAGAGAATGAAGTGTGCTGAAATGGCAGATTGTAAGATTGTGTCACACATACCTCAAGTACTTGCCCCACAACCCTGCAGGTCAGTAGTGCTTGGTGCACATGCACCTGTAGCAGCCAGAAGAGAGTAGAGTTGTTCTCAAGTACTTCTATCTCATCTCCCAGTGGTGCTTGTCTCAGCACTGCACTGATTGACAGCATACCTACTATCATAAAGATATAGGGGGAGACTAGCAAGCACTGCTGGCACTTGAATAATTGCAAGAGGGAAAACCAACTTCAGTACATTAGTGCCCCTTCAAGTTTCAACCCTGAACATCAGCAGGAATAACCCTCAAACATGATAACTGCTAAACTGGGCAGCCAGGGCCATACAGGGGAGGGGGTCTGTCCACATTCCGAGTAACCCCTCAAGCAATCAAAAACAGCATGAACTGATAAGTGGAATGGAAAGCTGTGAACACCAGTGAGTTACAACTTTACACAGTCCAAAGCTCCACTGCCATCCAGTTCAAATGATTCCGGCACAGTCCTTCTAAACATACCTAACGTCGTTGGAATAACAACAGAAGAAGCTGCTGGGTGGGGGGGGGGGAGGGGGCACACTTCCAAGAATGGCAAGATATTGGACAACGAAACAACGTTTCTGGACTACAAGTTACTTAGTAGTACTGTCTCTCTTTCTTGGGGATAAATGAGCAAATGCTGGGAATTGGGATGACGAGTAATTAGATATGACTGTGGTAACTTTTAGAACAAGACATCGTCATGGCACTAGCCTAGTGACTAGGTAAAACAAGTGTGTGCAAAGGCATGCTTGTAAGGATATGCCAAATACTAGTACTTCGAAGTACACTGTAACATAATTTTCACAGTCATGTACATGTCATGTAGCTAGCAGCAAGGGTTGGGGGTGAAACAGCACCAGAAGTGTCTGTGTAGAGATGACGAGAGGTGACAGTGACCCCAGAATAGCAAAAATCGAATAAGGGAATGTGAGTAGGTGTCACGTTCACCTTTGTATCACCCCTGCAAACACTTGCTACTTGTCAACTAATGGTCTTGGATGTATCTTTGTGAGTACTAGTAACCTTTGCACACTTGAAATAATTGTTTGACTTCACGCCATATTCTTATAGTGGCATTGAATACTCTGTTTATTCTCACATTTTATCACTCATTATTGCTCTCCAGCACTGCATTTTAATACTAATATTTTATCCTGAACTGAAGGGACAAAATTCCTGCGTTGTTTCATACCAATCTTGGGAGTGTGCTGCAAAAGATCCAGTAACCAGTAACCTCGCTTGATGTCCTGCTAAAGTAACCCATGCTAAGGAACTAGTTTGTTATCAGTTACTGCCTTGGGTTCCTGTCCAATTGTCTCTGTTCCTTCTAACATACCCCCTCCCCCCCCCCCCCCCCCGGGTTCCGTACAATACCTCCCTACAAACTGCTCCAGTTACGATGTCCATAGACAGCACGCCACCTTCAGACTGCCCAAGGTCACCAATCGTTTGTGTCTTCCAAACTGAGAACTTTTCCTTTGTGGGTGGGTGGGTTTTGGGATTTTTCGCTTTCAAACATAATTACTGGGTGCACAAAACCCTCATGGGGGCTGAGGATTGAAATCAATAATTATTTTGCTGAGTATCGTCACCTATAGAACGAGTGATGGGAGGGGAGCTGAAAAGTAATAAAAGCCACCGTCCTATTAAACTGCCTGAACATGAAATTACTCAGCACTAAAATATACCTGTAATGCGGTGTGATCAGTATGATCAACATCAGTATGATCAACATCAGTATGAACAACATGAACTGGCCACAGCAGTGACAATACCATTAAAGGGGAAGTTAAGGCAAAAATTAAAATTTCACCAGTTGTAGTCTTCGGGGTGCTGAGTCGAATGGTCTTGGTCCGAGAAAGCTGAGACGCTCCCTTCCTACTTGAATCCCAATCGAACTCGCGCACTTCCACCGAAACTGGGTGACTGCGCCCTACTAGATGGGGATTTGTATGCAAAATGTCACTAAAAGCGCCATTTCGTTCTTATAAAAGCACGGATGACCGCGATTGGCCCATATGTTGTACTCTTTTGGACGCTGAGTCGACTGGTTTTAGTCCAAAAAGGCTGCGATGCAGCGTTCCTCCTTTATTCCCAATCGAACATGGTTGAACAAGCGGTCACGTGCTCCTGGGTGCCCAAATCACCTGGTCACCACGCCAGCAGGCGACAACTTTCACACCAAGGTGCAACTCGAGTGACAGGACTGCACCCAAAAAAGGTCAAACAGGCTAGTAGTCAGTTGTACCCTGCAGGCACGGTGACCAGGTGACTGGCGTACGCAGGAGCATGTGACCGCTTGTTCAGCCATGTTCGATTGGGAGTAAAGGAGGAACGTTGCATTGCAGCCTTTTCGGACCAAAACCAATCGACTCAGCGTCCAAAAGACTACAACATATGGGCCAATCGCGGTCATCCATGCTTATATAAGAATGAAATGGCGCTTTTAGTGACATTTTGCATACAAATCCCCATCTAGTAGGGCGCAGTCACCCAGTTTCGGTGGAAGTGCACGAGTTCGATTGGGATTCAAGTAGGAAGGGAGCGTCTCAGCTTCCTCGGACCACGACCATTCGACTCAGCACCCCGAAGACTACAACTGGTGAAATTTTAATTTTTGCCTTAACTTCCCCTTTAATTTTGACAGTGATATAAATAGTGCCCCGAGAAAAAGACCGTAAATTCCGCATGACCAAACAGTGTGGGTAGGAACTGGATGCTTTTGATAAAATCACACAGCCTATTCAAGCTACATGCATTCTTCCTCCAGTACCAACAAATCACAGCCTATTCAAGCTACAGGCATTTTCCTCCAGTACCAACAAACTTCAAAAACAGCACTGAAACTTGCCTATCGCCAGAGCTTGTACAAAACTAATACTTGTCCTAACGTTACAAGAAAGGACAATTGCATGTATAGGACAGAATTTGGCGTAGACCGTGAGAGGTTTCCTTTATCGGGCTGCCTCTGGGCATTTTCCTTGTTCACCAATGAAGCCCCGTGCTCGGCTAACATTCCAAAGTGATACAAGTACAAGCCATTATAATGTAGTCGCTAACACCCATCACCCCCACCAATACCTATCACCCCCGCCATTTCCTATCAGCTATATCAGTTGATTGTTGCATCTATTCTCCGCTTACGCGCGCATCGTTCACCTGCGGTCTTCTTCTTTGCGCATCACAGGTGGTGAACGGAAAAAGAGCTGATGAAACACAAACTCCAGCCAAAAGTCTCCCGTGTAAACTAATTGCGAAACTACGGTACCGCGAATAAGATCAGAACAACATGGATTTGTTTGTAGCTCAACTATTTTTTTCGCCGAATGTGGTGCCTTACAGGAGCAATTATAGAAATGGATTGCCAATTGAATGAGTTCAAAATGATAAAACATGTGCTTCTCTAGCATCCTTCCGGAAAGACATTTTGCCATGTGTGTGTAGGGCGCTGTATGAGTATTCATTAGGTGACTTTAGGTCCCATCTTGGAAACCTGCAGATGAGTAAATAAAATATGAACAATTGCCCTCTCTCAATCGCTTGATCCCGGACACACCCCAAATAGTTATGGGTAAAATACAAGCAGAAATTAAAGTTATTTCTTGTTCTCAGAGAGGATACCTAAGAGCAGAATCCGCACATCCTGCCGGAGAAGGCGCTTGATAAATACTTTAAGTAAAATTTCCTACAACTTCAAAAACTCAAAAACTTACAATTGGAGCAGAGAGGCGAGAATGGCAGTATGACGAAGGGTAGCCAGGCAGGTAGTTGTGCACCACAATAGGTGCAAAATTGATGATCAGAGTTCAAACCATTGCCCCCTGCGGCATTCACAATTGTTAGGATTCTGGCACGGCTCTGTAGAATCTACAGATGGCATTATTCTTGCCTAGACAATGACGGCGATAGGTATCACCGCTAGTAGGGGCAACATTGACATCAGCTTAGCATTACTTTCCATTGCAATATAATGTGCAAGTTGCGCAGCCAGCGAAAGCAATCCGTTGACTCTGTGGTCCCCAAGGTTCGGTTTGACACATGACACACTCTGTTCAAAGACGCCATTTCTCCCGTTACTGTGTCTCCCATCTTATCCTAAAGCAGCGGAGCCTTCACTATGAGCTGACGAGACTTGGTGAAGTTGGCGATAACCTTGGTATCTTTGACCGGCTGTGGCCAACGTAGACAGAGTGTTGGCTGGCTAGGTACTTGGACAGAGATGTCATCCTACAACAACAACAACAACAACAATAACAACAACAACAACAACAACAACAACAACAACAACAACAACAACAACAACAACAACAACAACAACAACAACAACAACAACAACAACAACAGCAGCAGCAGCAGCAGCAGCAGCAGCAACAACATCGTGAGAATAAAGAATTCAATTCAAAACAACAACAACAACAACAACAACAACAACAACAACAACAACAACAACAACAACAACAACAACAACAACAACAACAACAACGTCGTCATCATGAACAGGAGGCCAATAAGCACACAACACAATAGTCCGGACCTCAGCAGATTGTAATACGAACATTTTACGCAACACGGTGAGCAATGGGCAGTAGAGATGATCATGAGCATTCCAGCTGAATACCACAACCCAATGACATGGTCCTGCTCCGTGACTCCTGTACCGCATGCATGCTTTCACTTTGTGTGACTCAATGACATGGTCCTGCTCCGTGACTCCTGTACAGCATGCTTTCACTTTGTGTGACTCACTGACATGGTCCTGCTCCGTGACTCCTATACCGCATGCTGTCGCTTTGTGTGACTCACTGTGGGGCAGTCAAGCAGCTGCCAAAGCATTTTCAAGTGACTACGCTCTCCAGGGACACAGTACAGATGTGAGACACAGGATACCACCAGTAAGCAAATCTGATGATAATGAGAAGTTCAACTGATGGCATCGGCAAAGGCAGTTCTTACTGCTTAGGTGAACAGCAGGTTCCTCGTGGCATGCACTGGTGATACTGTCTCACTGATAGAGATATTGGTCACAGCTCTACATGTACAGGGCCAATCTCCTCAACCTCAGATCTGGGCATTCTTGCATGCTAAGTTCCCTGAACTGCACCGGGCCATATGCACAGGAATTGACCTCCTGAATTACATGTGTGACATGATTCCGCTTGATCCAGGGATGCATGTTCCGTCCACAGCACTTTGGTGCATGAAAATGTGCCCGGTCAATACAGGATTCCGCTTTGTAAAAGGTCCGGAAAACACAGGTTCTACTGTACAACACCAGGGAATCGTAGCGTCTACTACAAGTGGAGTGGTAGTAGTGACATGAAACAAGAACATTGCACCAGAAACGATGTTCGTTCCTGAATTTGGAAGTTGTACGTGAACTAGGGTCTATGCAACGTATCCCGAGAATAGGCCTAGCCCAAAATTGCCAGCAAATTCCGAGCAAAATATCGAATTTTTTAGAGGATCCGGGTGTGTTTTGGCAATATATTCTAATTTCTTTGGTTTCGTTGGGTCAATTTCATCCTGAAACAGCTGGTACATGTTGTCAGGGGTACATAAATATGAAATTGTGCCACAAAGTCCTTAATTCTGACACCACTTGCACTTTCACTTTTCTCACCAGAGTCACCATCCACTTCCACCAAAGTAGACGAATCATTCGAAGCCATTTTTGCCACAAAGTAGGAGCAAAATGAAGCAAAATATCGGAAACGAAAGGCAACGTCAAGCAAAATACAGAAAGTCCCTGCCTAAAACACCACCGCTACTGCGCTAGCCCCCACAGTCTCACACAGCTTTTTATACCACCCTCTCCTGGCATATATACCGGCATGGTCGGCACCCGATCTTCATGTTGCCTGATGATTGCGTGAGCATGAAACTTTTAAAGTAGCAGCAAACAAGCCTTGATTGTCCTTGTTGTTCTGTTGTGTATTTAATACGCTCTGCCTTTGTGGTGTTGAGCACTGTCAGCACTCTGGGTACATCCTTCGGGGAAAGTGCGCTGGTAAAATGTTGCCGCAAAATATCGAAGCGCCCCGAGCAAATTTGGGCTAGGCCTACCCGAGAAGGTACAACTCCCTGTACAACACCACGCATGGACTCCCTGTACAGCACCACACATGGACTCCCTGTATAACACCACGCATGGTCTCCCTGTACAACACCACACATGGACTCCCTGTACAACACCACACATGGACTCCCTGTATAACACCACGCATGGACTCCCTGTATAACACCACACATGGTCTCCCTGTACAACACCACGCATGGTCTCCCTGTATAACACCACACATGGTCTCCCTGTACAACACCACGCATGGTCTCCCTGTACAACACCACGCATGGACTCCCTGTATAACACCACGCATGGACTCCCTGTACAACACCACACATGGACTCCCTGTATAACACCACACATGGTCTCCCTGTACAACACCACACATGGACTCCCTGTATAACACCACACATGGTCTCCCTGTACAACACCACACATGGTCTCCCTGTACAACACCACGCATGGACTCCCTGTATAACACCACGCATGGACTCCCTGTACAACACCACACATGGACTCCCTGTATAACACCACGCATGGTCTCCCTGTACAACACCACACATGGTCTCCCTGTACAACACCACGCATGGTCTCCCTGTATAACACCACACATGGTCTCCCTGTATAAGTAGAGGATATAACCCGAGTCAGAGGGTTATACCGGCTGAATATAAATCCCGACTGCGATAGCAGGAGGGATTTATATGAGGGTACGGTATAACCCGACTACGAGGGTCATATCCTACTTATGCCAGGTACCCCTACGCATTTCCAGAACAACAAACCTATTTGGAGATCTCCTACATCATACAGTACATGAACATGTTCTGCTGGTTATCAGTTGTCAATTGAAAGAATGGTCGAGTAAGATCAGAAGGAGATTCCTCCGTGGATGTTTGGCATCAGATTTCCTTTCAGTTCCAGTGTAGCATATTGTCTCGTGAGCGATGCGGAAGTCAACTGAATTGCTGGGGTGCTGGAGTTGTCGTTGAATCAAACTACCATCACTAGTTAGACTACAGTACAGTTTGGACTCTTTGGGAGTAAGTGTTACTATTATCATGATTATGGTACAGTGCTGATTTTCACATGCGGCATCTTATAATCAGGTTTGCTTACTTGCAAGTAGATGCATTTGCATACACTGTTTTGTATCACTGTATCACATTTCAATCCATTCTAGCGTTATTCCAATCGGTTTAGGTGGATTTGAAGGGTTGTCTCGCGTTCCAAGGAGCTAGGCTCTGGAATGCGTTGCCCAGCGAGGTGCGGGCCATACCGCACCCGGCCCAATTTCGCACTGCTGCTGTTCCACACAGCATGAACCCTTGAGGTCAGACGGATCACTATCGCCATATTTTCATTATATGCCTGTCTGTTGGCCTGCCTGCCTGTCTCTCTCCCTGTTCTCTGACAACTTGCTTGTTAATTCGTGCGGTTGTTTTCAGACGTAAAGCCCTGTTGTAGAGGTCTCAGCCCTCATTTGTTTGTGTGTGTGTGTCTCTCTCTCTCTCTCTCTCTCTCTCTCTCTCTCTCTCTCTCTCTCTCTCTCTCTCTCTCTCTCTCTCTCTCGCTCTCGCTCTCGCTCTCGCTCTCTCTCTCTCTCTCTCTCTCTCTCTCTCTCTCTCTCTCTCGCTCGCTCGCTCTCGGATCTCTCTCTCTCTCTCTCTCTCTCTCTCTCTCTCTCTCTCTCTCTCTCTCTCTCTCTCTCTCTCTCTCTGTTTTTGGTGGACAAAAATATCTCTGGCGTTGATTGCTTTCTTGCTTCGACTTCTGCCGCGCCTTTGTTCTCGTACTCCCCTTTATGTACAAGTGTTGTGCAGACCCTCCTTTAATATAGTCTGTCTCATTTTGTCCTGAGATGTTTTGATGCATAGTGATTATGACGCTCATCATTCGCTCCCTTGTCACTGGACAGTTCTGTCCGTTTGGTTTTAGCGAATTCAAATAAAGAAAACAACAACAACAAGTACACTCTGTATCATAAACTTAGTTACGAAGGAGACAGTCTGTTGATGATCTTCAACTATTTGAAGTACAATGTACATTGCTGACCCATTCGGGATACTTCGTGGTTATTTGACGTTCTTTATCCTCAGTTTCAGTATAATACATGTAGAATACTCGGTAGACGAATTCCAGGTCATTCTTCTTTTCCATTGTGTACTGTTCCTCGTCAGTAATGCCGTTCTGTGTGGAGTGTACACGTGCATGTGGCGTATGTTGTGTCTGTTGTGAATGGTCCGTGCGCTGGAGTGCTGCCGTCGTACAAGTTCACTGCCTTTCAGGCAGTGAACTTGTACGGTGGCAGTGCCCTAGCGTACATACAGTGCACCGGGATTTATATTCAATATAAATCCCGCGCGGGATTTATACTGGCCAATATAACCATGGCTAGACGAGCGCTGATTGGCTGAAAACAGGCCCTCCGCACCGTACCATGGTATAACACCACGCATGGTCTCCCTGTATAACACCACGCATGATATCTTACCTTGGATATGTCGACGGTGATGTCTGCAATCCGCTCGACATTTGGCAAGGCAGCAATGAACACCGCACGCTTGGGCTTGATCTTGTCGGCTGGCCGTACTTCAATACGGTGAGTATACCGTACCGACGGCGATGAGCTGACCTCCGTGACGAGAGGCTTAGCCGACGACGGCGCCGACGCCGGTGGTGCTGTGCGTGAGCCACCACTATTCAGTAGTGATGCAGCTGCCGTGTCACCGTTCCTACCGCTGGCGACTGCATCACCCTTGGCCAGGCGGCTGATCTGCTCGAGGGTGGGCACGCCATCGGGTACGTCCGGCACACGGGTAACCGGATCCATGCCATGCAGCGTTCTCGAGATGTCACTCAGCATGGTCTGCAAGCCAACGTAGTCATCCTCTTTCCAGCGCTCAAACTCGGACGATATCGATACTTTCCGCATGTCCTGAAGAAAGCGTATCACCATGCACATCAGATCGTACTCGTCCTCGCGGCTGCTCTTCATCTTCTCGATCATGTCCGGATGAAACGCCACGGCAACGCACTGAACGCGCTCGCCGCGGTAATAGAATCCGCTTAGGATCTCCCCGGCCAGTGTACTAACCGTGGTGTTGGGCTGAGGTTTCTTGATCCTCGAGTACGAGCAGATGTTGATAAACAGCTTGTCCTTGGAGGATAACTACAGAAAAGGGTGCGGCACACAAAGAGAAAGTATCCTGTCACTAATAGCCGCACCTTTGATATCAAACATAACGAGAGGATTCAAGCAATGGCACACACTTTGCTGGCCTGTGTTCGAGTGCATGGAAATCGCTCTGAGTCCCCAACGTCAACGTGATTGTACATCAGACGCTGGTTTGCCTAAACAGCTGGAGCTGAGTAGAGCTGTAGGTCGTTGCAAGTGCACGGCCAGCAACAGCTCATCCCAGAGTTCAGAGTCGGGTTGAGTAGAAGCAGCAGCAGTGCAGAGCCAGCTTCTACCAGTGGTTCTGAAACTGACACCGCTCTAAGCAATCTTGGTGACACGTCTGACCACCCAAGCTTGTGATTTCATGGAAGTCCTTCCCCTGGTGCACTGTATGCTGCACAGTCAAGTACACCTGCACGCTTGAGCGCACTAGTGAGTGCACCAGTGTCTGTGAGGCCTAAAAAACAACGATTGAAAAGCGTTTCAAAGCAAAAACGTTTTCAAAAGAACACGCTACCACAGATTTTGTAAGAGCGTTTACACGACAACGCTGGAAAACGTTTCAAAAACGTTTCAAAGCAAAAACGGCCTTCAACGTTTTTCAATTGTTTTCGTTCCGGTTCGTTCTCGTGCACACGGCCTTCAACGTTCCGCTACCATGGAAATACCAGAATGGTGTGGCGGGAAATAAGAGAAAGTACAGTCAGACCTCGCTTAACCGCACACTGCATCTGTTTTCCACAAAAATATCCGGATAGGCGAGGTAACCGGATAACTGAACACACATACTGTATATGCATGTGGCATGTCAAAAGCAGTGACATCATACATACATGTAGACAGGTCATATGCAGTACAACTAGCGTGCCCAGTATGTAAAACAAGCGAGAAAAATGACAAGTGCATGCAACTGAGTGCTGTCCGCATACACCCAGCACTGGGCAGCAGGTCAACAGTCAGAGGACCTCATTTGCTTGTACAACTCCCTGATACTAGCTTCTGCAAGCGCTAGCCAGCCACATGCAACCGGATACGACGAAGCTTTTTGTACACATTTTAACCAGTTTGTACACAAAATCATGCACCAGTATGCGGATCGCGAGGTCCGGTTATGTTGTATGCATAACAAATGCTGCACGTCGGTAACCAGCGATTTTCTTCCGGATGGCGAGGGATCCGGATAAACAAGGACCGGATAAACGAGGTCTGACTGTACGAGTGAGTAGTGAATTTCCCGCTCTAAACATGCCGTCGCCAGGCCAACTTATTGCACGAGACCATTGCGCGCCGAAAACGCGTTGCAGTGTAAACACCTAAAAACGCTTATCGTTTTCGTGTACACAGCAACAATTTTTCAAACACGGAATGAAAATGTTTTTCAATCGTTGTTGTGTATTATTAAAACGAGGTCTGAGTCAGAGTACACCAGCACCTGTGAGTGCACATGCACCAGTACACATGTGCACATGCGAGTGCACATGCACCAGTGAGTGTACCAGCACCAGTGCCAGCTGGCAGTGGGTATATAGGCACCCAGGACTGGCAGAAGTAGTACTACAGTACTAGCAGACTCACAGCTACCAGGGCAACCATGACTGCATTGGCAGGGATGCCTGCACCAGCACCAGCACCAGTGACTGAACCTACTGTGTCCATACTGTTTGGGCAACCTCTTGCAGTGGCTGGTACGTCAGTGCATGTAGAGCGAAGGTTCACTAAGCTGAAAAGCAAACAGTCAACGGAGTCCCAGCCTCAAGTGATGCAGGCACCCACACTTGATCCAGCATCTCCTGCATTTCGTCCCTACCAGGCGCCGCCCAGCCATACCTACCAGAGCCAGTATGGTCGCGCATTTCCAGCTGCTAGCTTCTTCCACGTCAAGCTACTGGAGCTGCCGAAGTTTTCTGAAACCTGGAGACTACGACCGATGGAGGCAGCACTTCAGACGTGTTGTGGAAAAAGACATACTCACTTCAGAGAGTTACAAGCTGGCTCAGCTGAGAAAGTCGCCGATGGCTGGATCTGCGTATGACATTGTCGAGGGAATCCTAGACGGCCCTGGAGCATACCACGCTATCCTGAGCAAGCTCGATCAATGGTACGGCGGGGATGCTCGTACACTTGAGCGGCAAGAAAAGGAAATCATGCGGTGGCCGCGGCTCAAAGACTCCGAAGGTATCGCAAAGTTTGCGCTGAAGCTCCGAACAACGTTAGTCAACACGGAGCTCTGTGGAATCCAGACAGGGAAAGAGTTGTACCTGATCGTGACACAGAAGCTCCCTAAGCCCATGCTGATCCGGTACCTTGACAAATATGATGACATAGCATGTGACGTATACCAGTTGGCTGAATGGCTCCTCGCCTGCAAGGTACACACAACACGCCGTGCAGAGGAACGCCTAAGGTCAACGGATGGCAGCTTGTTTGGCACAACCAGCCCAGCCGCGGAGAAGCCTTTCCAACGGCAGCAGCCCAGCCAACGCAGCAGAACCATTGCAGCCAAAGCAGACTCTCCAAAGAGGCCTCAGCAGAAACAGCAGTGGCAGGAGTCAAAGCAGCATGATGCATCATGCCCCCCAGTGTGGCAAGGATCACCTGCTAGACGTCTGCACAGACTTCATCAAGATGAATGTCAACGAAAGGTGGGACTGCATAAGAGCCAACAGAGATACTTGCGCTCTGTGCTTCAAATAGGGTCACCGCGCCATAGCTTGCCAGGCAAAGCCGTGTGGAAAGTGCAACCGGCAGCATCACGCCATGCTTCACAGCGACAGTCGCCAGAAGCGGACCTCCGTCGCCAGAAGCCAGATGGGGGATTCTGGTGACTCCGAGTATGTAGCTACTCATTGTGCGCCTCCCGTTAGCCCACCATCAGAGACTGGCAATGTGTCTTGGTCCTGACAAGTTAGTCGGTGTGGTCGACGTCAACGTAGGCGGCAAAGTCTACCGCCAATCTATTCACCACCTTGTCCCCTTGCTGGATGCAGATCAGTAAGACACTGATGCTATGGCCAAACAGCTTGTGGTGTAATTCATAATAGCAATGTTCTTTGTTGTTTTGCTTAGTATTTTACCATAGTAGTTGTGCTCACTCGTGGGCGCATTTTACCCGCCACTCCTGAGTGAAGGGGATATGTACTGGAATACTACACCTCTGCAAAAATGAATTATTTTGTACTTGCATGAATCTGTAGCCTTGTACAGTGTGTAGTATAGGTCACGCATGACTAAATCGAATGTGCATTGCTACCCTTTTCTGCTGGCTCCAGTACGGTGGGTCCATTTTCAGTCTATTCACCAATCAATGCATTCGTCACGGATGACCTCGCGCTACCGTTTATGATTTCTGGACGCTCTTTTGTTATTCCCACACTTGTGACTGCACTGCACTTTCCTCTGCGACCCGGAGATGTTGCGAGCGCTCTTGTTTCCTTTGCGTCTCCTTCGGAGCGCTTTTCTGGTCTCCGTGTCTCTTTGCGTCGCTGCACTTTTGCTGGCGCTGCTTGCAAGCAGCTTTTATATTCGCATGTTCCGTGCTTTCCTTGTTAGATGTAGAGTTAGACCTACGAGAGCTAGAGTCAGAGCTACAGTTTGTTCGCGCTGCTTGTTCACAGCTCAGAGTTTTGCTTGCGATATCAGAGTTCTCGTAGTTCACAGATATTCCTCGTTTCTTCACAGTATCAGTTTGTTCTCAACAGTGAGATTCAGTACCACAGTGTAACATAAATATTAAAAACATGATTGAATAAAGCATGCAACTGGTTGTCATATGCTATGTGATTGTACTGGCCCTATTATATATAGTATTAAAGGGGAAGTGCATCGATTTTTCGAGTAGGGTCCAGAAGAAAGACAATTTGATATCGGTTCGAATGGCATATCTCTCGCTTCCATACGATAAGCCAAACTTGCCAAATCGCCAATTGTATACTCACGTTGCCATAGCGACCAGCGCAGTGATGACGTATGAAAGGCTTAGCTCCACCACAGAGAAGGTCGATCACTGCAGAATTTGGTCATTTTCAATTGGTTTATTGTATTCATGAAGTGAAAGACGGGCTGTTTTCAATGCTGTTAGTGCAGTGAACTGCTTGTTAGTAGTCCTCTCGGTTGTGTCCTGGGACGTGACACCGACAGGAGAAAGCTGGAGTGCGGAGACATCAGCAGACAAGCGAAAATAGTGACGAACAAAATGCTGAAATCTTGGTTGGGACAAATCGGACGTTCAGTATTTCCCCCAACCAAGGACCATGCCGTTTGCTCTTTCCACTTCCTGAAGATGGATGTGATGCTTCCTGGCGACTCTCCTATCTCTCGTAACATCTTCTGAAGCAAGGTGAGACGACGGGTGGTGGAGATTGACGAACGAAATAATGTCGTAGTTTTGAAAGTTTGCTGAAAATGTCTCAGGAGAGATGGCGAATACCAAGCATCTTCTCCTAGAGGAAACCATTTCTTAGGCACAGTCAGCCTAGGGAAATGCAGGGGAAGGCCGATAAACAGTTCACGCCACTAACGGCATTGAACACAGCACTTCTTTCACATCGTGAATACACTAAGGCAATTGAAAATGACCAATTTCTGCAGTGATCGACCTTCTCTGTGGTGGAGCTAAGCCTTTCATACGTCATCACTGCGCTGGTCGCTATGGCAACGTGAGTATACAATTGGCGATAAGGCAAGTTTGGCTTATCGTATGGAAGCGGGAGATATGCCATTCGAACCGATATCAAATTGTCTTTCTTCTGGACCCTACTCGAAAAATCGATGCACTTCCCCTTTAATTATAACAAGAGTACATTATGTACTCTTGATTATAAGTATTACTTACTAGCTTGGTTTGGAAACAGCGGAAGGGAATTGGCGGTTCGAATAGCTCCTTTCCTTCTCGTATATTGGTTTCCACGAACTTTTTATAGCTCTCGGGGTTTTCTTCTGCCATCTCATCCAGCATGCTCCATATTCTCTGCGCCTCCCGAGATATATCTCCACCTCGATTTTTCCCAGCATTACTTAGCAGTAGCCTCTCCATTGCAAACTACATGTATCAGTTCTCAGCTGATGCGGGGTACTCTTCGGGTGGCTAAGATGATTATTATTTTTCAAATCTTGGAAACGATGTTACGTAGTAAATCAGATGAATGGGACTGAAGATGCGGAAACACAGCACTGATTGGGCTCGCACGAAATACCCGCCACGCAAGACCCTAGCCCTACCGGCGAGTGAGGATACAAAGGCAACTGCTTCTGCATGAAACTGAGATAAATAAAGCAAACGCACGACTTTCTAGGGAGTCGTAAAAAGTATTTTACGACTCCCTGGTGTGTAGCGTTTGGATGCACTTTTTCGTTGCCAATGGCAATGTCGTAAGGGACTGTCCCTACAACGATTGGTGCACGAACTGCGAAAACATCTTCCCATCAAGGGAGTCAAATTTCGAAAAAAATTAGAAACAAAGCAGTCAGGAAGAGGGTTATTATTGGACTGGGACTGGAGCTATCACTGCCAACGCTGGTGCTAAGAGAAGGAACATGACCGACCAACGCTATGAGTACTTGCTGCAGGGCAGCGTTTCCGAAGATGTCCTGCCACAGCTCGTCACAAGACTGCGCTGCATAACAGATCAGACGTTTGAGGGTGGAAACGACATCCTGGTGCATGAGCGTATCTATATGCTCAAGGGGACTGGTTCAGCCAGCGTCACCGTGTACTGTCGAAGATCACTTCAGGAAGATCCGCCTGTATTTGAACTGCGGTACCTGGGTGTTCCGGAGACTACAACAGGACAGTCTGGTCAGGGCCAGGGATCAGCACGGAAACCAGTGAGCATGCGAAGCTGTGCCATTAGTTCTGTGGATAGCAACTGCTTCAAGTTCCTAGAAGACTTGGGATTTCGGTGAGTCCACGGCCAACCACACCATTCCACCACCATGCGGACACACACACACACACGTACACACACACGGGAAAAGACTAAGGATTCAGGATTCACGATTTGCAAGATATGTCTGCTACTAGCAACACCCCAGGCTGCTACAGGCTGAATGGGCACCACTCCACTTTAGCCTAGGCCTGCGCTTATGCACTTATGGTGTGTTTTGGGGGGGGGGGGGGAGGCATGGCACATGGTGTGCTACTTTTAACCCATGGCGCTATTGTTTTCCACCCGAATCCAACCACTTTGCCCCCCCCCCCCCCCCCGCCCTCTCTCTCTCTCTCTTCTATACGTTGGAAGCACAGTTCAAAATTCTTGAAAGGCATTCCTTGATGTTTTTTTTCGGCAGGAAATGCAATGAGCATGTCTTAAAAGGCTACTACTTCCTGAAGAACAATGTAGGCGTCTCTGTCGTACAAGTCTACACGGTGAGTACATGTGTGATGAGTAATCACTACCGTATTATTCGTCAATTTTGAGAGAATGGAAAAAAGTTTGTTCTATGGTGTCATACGCCACTGCAGGACCAGCATGTGTGCATTACGTATACCGTATATTCTCTATTATAAGCACAGGTCTCCATTACTAGCACACTGTGAGCACCTTTCGAAACATTATAAGCACGGTCTCTATTATTAGCACGGTCTTGGTGGAAATCAATGCGGCATGCATGATATCTAGCATGTATTTCTTCTTGCCCTGTATGGATGTATTGGTTGAAAAAACATAAGCACGGTCTCCAATATAAGCGCGGTCTCCAATATAAGCACGGGGTAGAGGGGTGTTGAAAAAATATAAGCACGGCGCTTATAATAGAGAATATACGGTAACTAATTGTGGTGTGTCGTGAGTTCAAAGTTTGGCATAGAACGCATCTTGAAGTACTGGTGTTGTGTTGGCCTATTGTCTTTCGGGCGTTTTGTCTGATTTCTTGCAGTTGGATGCGGCCGGCAAACAAAGTGCTGCCCCTGTATCTGCTTCCAGCTTGGTGACCGCACGCTTGATAGCAGGCTCTGGATCGGTGAGAATATCTGTGTGCAAACTGTGTCTGTGGTTCTGAGTGGCTGCATTTCTACCACTGGTCTCACTGCTCACTTTTATTTTGCTCAATCTACATTTGGCATGCTGTCACCTCACCAAGCCTGCCTTGTATCTCTCTAGATATTCAGTGTCTGCTCCAGAGCCGGGTGAGCCGGGTAATCGACCCGGTTGGGCGGCGCTTGGACCCGGTTGAAAATATAGTACCGGGTCACCTGTGACCCGGTTGGTACTTTACACTTTCGAACTTTGAAAGAACTGACTACATGGCTTGTATGTGTCAGATACTTCTTCTTTCGTAATTTTCTAATTATTGTCCTCTCTTTTCTAAATGCGGCTTATCCATTCGCCTTTATATCATTGGGCCTAGTTCCCGTTTATTGTCCGAATTAAAATAAACCAACCAACCAGTCAAAGCATGTGACTCGGCTGGTGAGACAGCGCCAGATACATGTGTACCCGGCTCCGACCTGGTTGAAATGGTTGCGCCAGGTACACGTGTACCCGGCTGTCCTACAATCCTAGAGCAGACACTGACATTACATTCCGAAATGTGTACACTTTAGTCTGTAACTCTGGATCATGCGCAGGGTTCTAATTTAAATCTGACCCACCTTGTGTTTGTGCCTATCTTTCTCCAGGTCTCAGCCATTGACCTTTTATGGTCCGTTGCCGATATGCTGAAACCGTATCCTTTGAGACTTCTCCAGCCAGCTCTCTGTATCTTCTCTCTCTCTCTCTCTCTCTCTCTCATTTTGATCGGGGTGTTTGGGCACAAGTGCGTGTGTGGTGGCGGTGGAGTTGCGATACTCCTGCCCTGTGTAATGGAAATGTGTGCTTTCCTTTTGACTGTTTTCCCTGTCGGCTAACTGACCAAGTAGTTGTCCTTGTATTGCTCCTTGACTACTGCATGTTCAGACTTGTCGCACTGGCCAAGGCATCCTAGAAGATAGTAGTGGAACGGTGCTTGCATGCTTCTTCTGCATGCACTCCGTGCCATCATCATGTTCAGGTTTGATGGCATCACCAGAGTGTGTCTGTATGTGGCGTAATCGCCCATCACTACTACTCCGCTCAGAACTGAAGTCTGGTGCCGCGAAAATGCCACCAAGCAGCAGCGCGCTCTAGAAGAACACTACAGCAGCAGGATGTGCCGGGAATGGCTGCATGGTTCGCAAGCCCAACAGGGCTAGAAGTTACGTTGTTCATTTTCCAAGTGCCGGCTGTCTTGGCCCCTCGTGCACAGTGTGCTACGACACATGCTAATTCAACTACCAAGGAGAACACCCTGCGTTCTGTTACAATCAGTGCTTGCATCAGCATGACCGTCCTTGTGATATCATCGTGGCACAATGCCATTTCCGTACCGTAGTACTACAGAGCGAGTACATCGGCTTGTATGTCAGGAGTACAGAATTACCTCCTCTGACTTAAACTCGTCTGGCAGCATGAGCAAAGCAACCCCCTACCAGCATGATATGGACACATGAACCAGCCTTGAGGTAGGCTTCCAAAGTATGAAATTATCATGGAACTTTTTAATATGATATGCCAGGGCATCCAAAAATAAGTCAAACTTGAGTACACATAGAGTACAGTTTTAGTCTTTTACGTTTTAGAATTAGATGTAGTTTCATGGTGCTTATACATGTAATGTTCATGTCATTTTTTATCATTTGAACGTTTTTTCAGTACAAGTACAAAATTATCAGTGCCTCAAATTCTTATAAGTGGATTCGAATTGGATGGATATGTACGTACACTGCGAATGGCAGCTACAGTACACATTGTTATGATCATGATTATTGTGTTCATTCTCGTCTCGTCCACGGTATCTCAGGTAAAGATCCTTGGGTCACTGAGGCAGTGGAACCAGTCAATCCCGATCCTGATGATTTGTAAATCTCACACTGGATGCTTGCCATTAATGCATTCCCTCAGAACACAGCCAGTGCTATCCGTATGCCCTGTCTTGCCAGGTGTCTCTCTCACTTCCATGTTCACGGGGCGGCTTGCTGCATGCCCTGAGCAATGGCAGTGGCTGCTGGTCCCTTGCGTGTCCGGCAGTCGCATACATGGGGGCGGCAGTGGAAGTAGCTCCACATCAATCTGCTTGGCTTGACGTATTTTATCATTACATACGCTTTCATCTGCTAGTGCGCACAGCATCAACCAATCGGCGCACTCTATCTTCGCACACTGGCTCCTTCCAGTTTCCCCCGACTTTGAAATGCGAGCCAACGATAAATGCCTGTGCCGAAGAGAAGTCTGTGAAGTTGCTGTCCGTGATGCCCGAGCCGATAATGACTGGCAGGGTTGGGCATGCAGCCTGTACTGACTTGAGATCGCCTGCACTGGCAGCGTGGCCAGTTGCCGAGCCCGTCAAGATGACACCGTCGCTATGAAAGAACTCGGCTGCGTGGGCTGTATCTGCGACGGAGACATCCTGAGTGACTGTGTGTGAGCTGTGGTGCAGATACACATGGACGTAACACAACACAACAATGTACATTTTGTATGGCTACTAGGATGTTGAAAAAGTAGTGCATATAGCACGAAAGGGTATTGCAGTCAGAGTGCATTCCCAAACAAGCCCTCCATTTGTAACAGACAAGCGCTACGTTACCATAATTATTTAAATATTTTTAATGTGTGATATAGCCGAGGGATGCCATGGCAACGCACGGAAATTTACACATGAATCACTAAAAAAAGTAAAAATCAATGTGTGAGGAAAAGAGTGTGCATTCCCATGTGTGAATATTAATTGGAAGGTCTGGGGATGAGTACAGTCCAAGCAATGTCGCCATGGCAACGGTACCGGCAACAAAATGTATGTCAAGCATAAAAGGGTGCATAGGTATAGAAAGTAAAATAGGCAGTGTACTAAGTGCAGGGCATACATCCAACACCAACCTCACACATATTTGCCGAGTTCAGAATACAGCCACTCAACATAAATTCACTACATCAACCAAGCAATGGCCAACTGAAAAATCAGCTTTGCGCAGTGGTAGTACCATAGCCAATGAGGTCCAACCGAGGCGTGGTTATTGCTAGTTGAAAACTTTTCCCAATATCCCGCATTGACGACTTGAAATATAGTCGGCTTTGCAATTTTTGAAGGCTCATCCGTGAGCAAATTTATAACAATTATAAAGGAAATAATTTAATTGTTTAAAGTTGAGCACTCTTGTGTTGGGTAGTGCCTTCGTTATTCGTGTTCCGGAGAGCTCACTGACTTGTCAGTTTCAGTACTCTGGGAAAGGTATATTCGGGGCTAGTTTGAAATCAGTACAAACCCATTCTTGTATCCTCATGATTTCATGACGAGGATTGTAGTTTAGCTAGCTACCATATCTTTCCAGGATCTGTGCCACACTTTGCGTACACGAAAATTGGGGAGGAGTGGATGCAGCATATACCCAGCGGGGTTCTGTAGATATAACGTTACAGGAGTTGTAAATGACGATTCAGTATTGTCTCTTACCTATGCTTCTTCTTGATGTCGCAGAACACCATAATATTCTCAGCATCAATAGATCGGCGATAGCGTAACAGTTCTCCTGCATCTGCGTCCATCCAGCCCTCATCGGCGACGTGAGAAAACACAAAGCCTTCAGCTCGCACAAACTGCAAGTTTGCTGCTTTTGCCACTGCCAGCGCTTCTCTATGGAGAAAAGAAGAATGGAGGGGTCAGTGGAAGTGGAAGTGGAAAGAATAGCAGCTCGCTGCCGGCCATGTATGCATAGACTTACACAGGCTCATTAGATCCCGGTCTAGCAACACATGGACAGGTAGTGTGAGCTCCGACAGGGGACTCTGGTGTGTTAGCAAGCTATACAGTAACTCGGTTTTTGCTTAAGTTGCTGCTTTCCGACATGGCCGTAGAAATTTAACAAATGATGCAAAGCGAACATTCTACTTGTCTATTATTCAGTCTACCCTAGACTATGCCAGTAATGCTTACCTACATTGTTTAAGCACAACTCTGTACAATAGGATTGTGACCGTTAGTCACATAGCAATGAAGAGAGTGTTTGGACTCGATCGTACCACGCCCACTGAACTAGTTCTTCGCTTATATCACCTCTATTCTTTGGAACAACGTATTAGCCTCAAGCTCTATGTTTTTGTGTACCGCTGCTTGGCCCAGCATCTTGCTAGTCCTCTTCTTCAGTCTTTGTACCAGCTTCGGGCAACTGCACCTGGTCACCAGGCATGCACCCGGGGCAAGGCACAAGGAGCCTTAGTTCTCCCA
The DNA here is from genome assembly GCF_964019385.1 of Sycon ciliatum. Classification (NCBI taxonomy): domain Eukaryota; kingdom Metazoa; phylum Porifera; class Calcarea; order Leucosolenida; family Sycettidae; genus Sycon; species Sycon ciliatum. The sequence continues at coordinate 26,019,245 of NC_088643.1, forward strand.
CTCGTTTATACGCAGTATGGCATGCGCTCTATTTCTTTTCTGGCGGCATGCAGGTGGAACTCTCTTCCAGCTGACTGTCGACAGGCCCACTCTCTTGCTCTGTTCATTAATATGGTTAAACTTCACCTAGGGTTCCCAGTAAAAAGGCAGTCGCCTGTTGGGACTCCCCTAGTAAAACGAGAGAGCTTGGAAGCTCAGGGCCCTGCGCTATGCTTTGTTTCCTAGCTCATCGTGCATGTTGTTAGAACTGATGGAAATGCTTTTTCCTTTGATTAGCTACATCATTGTATTGCAAAAACGTTTCAATGAGTTACTGAAGTAACGTCTTCTGCATAGCTATGGGACCGACGCTGACTCTGCCGATCACGGGCGTTCTTCTTCTTATTATTATTATACTGACGGCAACTAACATCCATTCTGATTGCATTTACTCGTCTCCCTACTTCGTATTTATTTCCAGAAAATCTCCCCATACAGCAGGGAGTCGTTTACATGATACAACTCCCTGCTATACATCTACATGACTGTATATACGTTATATTTATTATGCTATCGGCCTACATGCGATTCTCGGGCTGGTCGACAGGCCGCCCAGCCAGCCTGCTAGTGGGATCTCGGCCTCCCACACAAATCCACACAAAATGTTACAGCACTGAATGCATTCCCGCGATACACTTCGCATATATACTCATTCTCTTGATGGTACCGTACTCTTGATGGTAGGGGACAGGTACGGGATAGCGCCAGGCATGTCGATGGCACAAACAAACAAAAATATTGTGACCAGCTGTCTTTGCTGGTACGGTACGGTACGGGACAAATACGGGATAGCGCCAGGCGTGACACAAACAAACAAACAAACAAACAAACACCAAATTAAAGCTGTGTGGACCCTGGCTAGCGCCAGACGTTACTGAAGTAACGTCTTCTGCATAGCTACGGGAATAATAAAAACTACTACTACTACAGTACTGCCGGGTGCCGAAGAACTGGGGAGCCGGCCTCCTAGCCTGGGTCGTTCATATTTTCACGTACTACAGCACAGTTGAGTCACCGTGTATATATGGTATGCTGTGCTTGGTGAAATTCTAGCCTGTTCGTTCTTCGGTACTCGGTGGAAATTTTACTGCGTCATTCGTTGGCAGAATTATGATGAAGTGTGTGTGCTTTCCCGCGCTTGTTTCATAGATACGGTGAGAGTTCATCATGTTCAAGACACTTTGATCTATCACCTGTTGTTCTGCTACCGTAGCTGTAATGTACAAATAGTTTGTACTTTGACCTCTGGCTACGCATGATGGCATCAGTGAGCCAAACCGCCGCTAAAGACTGGTGTCATAAAAAAATTCCGCCATGGGCTGGGGGATCGGTGAGTTGCACACTCTTGGTTATGCTTTTACCTGTCTTCTCTGCTAGTTCTCTCAAATCAAAACTACAATTGTCTTTCTGACAAAATGGACAGTCAGGCCAAAGCTTACTAGTCACTCCGACATGCTTCCTACCAACGTCTTAGTTAGTTGAGACATAAATTGATGAAAGACGGAAAGTGACTTCTCCTCCAGGTGATACTGGCCAGAAATAAAGTAGACGAAATCGCAAGTGACATGATCAGATTGATCGTGCCATAATCACCTCATTCGTATGTGAAACTTCACAGTGCCATTGCCAACATGCACTTCTTTTCTTCAAGAACAATAAATAACCAGGCTCTGCCACTACCCTACACTGGTGGTTGCAAAATTGACAACAATAGTGTCAATGTGAGAAGCAGGCGGTACGCACCTGTTTGCACCTGCTAAAATCTGAATCCCGCACGGCATCGACGCGGGAACTATCTGCCGTACTGCACAACAAGCGGCGGCCATGGCGGCCGTTGTCTCTGGGCCTACTGAGCGCCGAAGGTACGGCAGGTCATGCATGTTTTCCACCAAAATGGCATCCTGCAGTAGGTAAAGTGTCAACAAAAAATGCAGGACACAACACACCCTGTACCAAATCTATATGACTGTAGTGTAGTGTATTGAAGAAGGCTACTAAGGCACACAATGTACTTGATGTAGCCACTTCCAGTGTACTAGTAACTTCCAGGCAATATGCTAGCTCCAGATACACACACATTCGAAGGCTCGTGCGTATAAAACTGCAACAGTTACTGATCAAAATCAACTAGCTTCTTCAACCCCCCCCCCCCCCCCCCCCCCCCGGAGTGCTTACAAAAATTAATACCAAATAGCAACACAGCCTGTGAGATTGGATAGCTCGTAACACAACTGTGTGTTTGTAGCTGCACCGAGAGACAGTATGACATACAACATGCTCAAAGTAACTCACCACTCCACATCGTCCATATAACTCAGCTTCACGTTGGACAGTGTCAATGACGCTACAGAAAGATCCGTTGAACTTAGGCGCACCTATGCCACCAGAACGACAAGCACAGTGCTGCTCAGTGACATCAGATCAAGCGAGTCAATACCACGCCGGGCAGCGCTGTGCAGCCCTAGACCTGCAAACACTGGGATGTGTACAGGTACAGGATGGGATGGCTGAGCCGCCACGCACAGACGGGGCATCCTGTGCCTGGTAAAATTCTAGCCTGTTCGTTCTTCGGCACCCGACACTGGGCCAACAGTACTGTAGTGATAGTCAGGTATTACGAGCTCGTACAAGAGAGCTTGTGATCTTACACCCTCACTTTGTTGGCTATGCTTGCAGATTTGTACCTTATTATCTATAAATAATACTGTAAGCCCCATCCCCCACTTGCAGGCAAAATATCACATTCCGGAGTGTATTTGTATGGACGATAATGAACGCTCAGGCATACAAGACAACACACGACCTAAAATGGTCTCTCGGCTACAACTAATATTTACTTGTAAACATAAAACAGATCAATATCCAAATTTTGTGCTCGGCCCACCTTCCGTAATGGTAATTCATGGCCTCTTTTTGAGCAATGAATGTGGAACTATACAGCGGAAAATAGTTCAAAATGCACTTTCTTTAATAATGCGGGCCTTAGATAAAGTTTAGCAATTAGCGGTGCAAGGCCCACACCAAAAAAATGGCACCATATTTTCTGCGGCAAACACACAATATATCGGTGTGGCCTTTTAAAAGCTTGGTTTAGGAAACGAGCGTTAGCAATGGAGCCCAAGCCACATTTGTTTGCTGTTCAGCACAAACAAATTCGAAATCATGTTCGTGAAATCCTGAGACACTCCTTATCTACAAAGAAAGTATTTTTTTTGTCTCAGTTTAGTAGGAAAATTCAAACCTGAAAAGATTTGGGTGCAATATTTTTGGAAAAGAATAATTCCAATTGACAATTGCAGTTTTAAGATGCCAATGAACAGAATCAGCTGAACAGACAATTGCAATTTTAATTTTAATTTTTCTCACCTGGCAGAGCAGGTACATGGATCATTCCGATAATGTTGGCAGTGGGCCTAGTAAATATCTTGGAGAAAAGTGAAGCCATGGTGCTAGAGAAAAGCAACGAAATTCACGTAATCATTCAACGACGATAGAATTATGTTATTGACTGTACCAGCAGCAGGGAATTGTTTCGACTCTTGGTCGATATGGTCAGTTTTGAGGCATCAGCCTGTTCGATTTTCGGTTCCTCAATTCCTGAACATGACACTGAGTCGAGTCTAGTCTGTCAAACCAGCTAGCTGTGGAGTTTACACATTTCGTTGCCTTTGACAACAGCAGAAATGGCGAAGCGTGGGGACTCTCATTCTCAAGTCGATCCAACGACGCGACCGCGTATGATCTGCATGCATGATGTCTCTGTGTGACAAAACAAAACTAAAAAGAGTGATAAACAAAATCCGCGATGACGGTGTGTGTCCACATCTGCGTGAGTTTTGTATTGTCGGAGGAGCCATCTGCTTTCCTTGCTGGAGCAACAGGATTGATTTGTAAAAGGATCCACCCATCGTGTTGTGGGTGGCGGAGGTGGAACACTTCAACAGCAGATACGTGAATTTGGAGGCTCCCTGTGAGCTGCCTTATTTGATCAAGTTTTTAGCATGGATGGATACCACAATGATTGTATAGTTTGTAGCTGAAAATTGATCATTCACTATGAGCTTCAGAGCTTTCGAGCTCGTTCCTGTTGTGGAGCGTCTCCCATCGGATCGGTCCAAAGTGGAATGCTTTGAATCGTTTGAAGAGAATCTCTACATCGGCACTTCGGATTGCTGTGTAATTTACTATGTGATTCTGCAAGGTGTGTCTCCCACTGGGAAGATCACGTTTCAATGTCAGCACAAGAAATCAAGGCAACTGAGCTTCAAAAAGCCGATTGAGAAGATTATAGTCGCCCGCGCCTTGTCGAGGCTGCTGGTGCTTTGTGATGGAACTATGGTAGTGCTGAACTCTTCAACTTTAGACGTCATCCCAATGAACGTCAAACAGCTGAAATCCATCTCCGACATGTGCCCGAACGAGAGCTTAGATGAGAGTGCACATCTGTCATTCGAAGTGAGCTTCTCATTTAGCAAGCGCAAGTTTGTGTCTGTGTACACGCTGACGGAAGATCGACTGATCATCAACAAGGAGCTCGCTGTTCCAGAGGCCATTGCAAAGCTACGGCGTGATGGACAGACCATCTGCATGGCAAGCAGCTCACTGTTCTACTTGCTGGATATTGATAGTGGACACTGTCAATCATTCTTTCCTCTCGATTGTGAGGTGGAGGCGGCGTTTATCCAGCGAATTGGCTCCGGCGAGTTCCTGCTGCGTGCCTCCGACCTTGGCGTCTTTACAGATAGGCGAGGCGAGGCCAAGCGTGCGCCATTGAGTCTACTAGGCAAGCCGTTCGAAGTGGCCTATCACTTCCCCTATGTACTAGCTCTATCCTACGATCAAGTTCATGTGTACAGTGTGCTGACGGAGGAGCACAAACAGACGATTGCCTTCCAAGGTGGCTGCACGCTGGGCAGCTTTGGCAAGCGTGTCCTGATTGCCTCGCACCGCCAGGTCTACTGCTTGGCCATGATTGAACTGGAGCAGCAGGTGCAGCATCTCTTCTCACAGGCTCATGTCACCGAGGCGTTGTTCCTGGCGCAGGTCTCGCTGCTCGGAGACGGCTCAGCGACAACATCCAACAAGAAGAACGAGAGACAGCTGAAGCGCTATCAGCAGCAAGCTGGCTTTGCCTTCCTGTCACAGCTTCAGTTTGAAGAAGCAGCCGAGCAATTCCACGAATCCGGCTTGGATTACCGGGAGCTCCTGGCACTGTTTCCTAACCTGTTATCAAAGTCATCCGACTTCCGGTCTCAGGCAACAGAAATGGGTCTTCATCGGTTCACTGATGCTAGTACAATGGTCAGTGGTGATGTGAAGAAGCTGCAGCAACTCCAGGAGTTTGTTGTGTCCTTCTTGGAGGACATTCGCATGACGCAAGCAGTGCACGGCAAGAGAGACGACTTGGACACTGCTCTTCTCAAGCTTTTCGCCATGGCAAACTCCAAGCAGCTGCTGGCATTCATCGGCGGAGAGAACACAGCTAGAGTAGATGAGAGCATTGAGACGCTGACGGAACACAAGCGCTACCATGCCCTTGGTCTGTTCTACTGTTTTCACAACATGCCGGAGAAAGCTTTGGAGACATGGGTGCAGCTGAATGATGGCAAGCTGGTCGACCCAGCACATCCTGGAATGGAATATGTCGTGGAGTTCCTGGCTAGTCTAACTGATCATCACCTGGTTGGAAAGTTCGCTGTGTGGGCGCTTGACAAGGACCAGAACCTGGCGGCAACCATCTTCACACACCGTCCACACAACGAGGCAGTGTCTGAGTTCACCCGGCCCGACTTTGTCTTGGACTACCTCTCCAAGTACTCGGTTGCGTTGCGCATCTACCTGGAGCACCTTGTCTTCACAAAGAAGCTAGAAAAGGAGAAGTATCACACTCACTTGGCTGTCCTCTACTTGGACGAGGTGCTCGACTTGCAGAAAGCCGAGAGCTGTGCCGGTGGTGAGGAGGCAGCTGCATCGGCGGCAGAGAGCCAGCGGCTAAAGGATGCTCGCCATCGCCTATGCCGCATGCTTGAAACATCTAACCTGTACCGAGTGACGCTGCTGCTTGGCAAGATCCAGGACACCAGCCTCTACGCAGAGTCGGCCATTCTTTATGGCAAACTGGAGCAACATGAGAAGGCTCTTCAGCTTCTAGTGCACCGCCTCAAGGACTACGCCGGTGCGCAACGCTACTGCACAATAAACTCCATGGATCGTGATGTGCGGTACCGCCAGCGACTCTTCCTGGCACTATTGACTGTCTACCTGACTCCTGTGGAAGGGCAAGGCCAGCTACTAGTCGTTCAAGCCATGGACTTGCTCAACAGCAGCGAGGCCGAGTTTGACGTTGCCCAAGTTCTCCAGATTCTGCCCGAGACCTGGCCGATCAGCCTGATCTCTAACTTCTTGTCTCGCTCCATCCGCCACTCCATGACACGGGCGCGCTCTAGTCGCTTGCAGCACAGCCTGGCGCGCGGAGAGGCACTCCAGGTCAAGTACCGCTTCATCCGCGATCACTCTAAGCCAATCATCATCACAGAGGACAGGTGAGCACTTTATTGCTGATTTAGTTTGAAAAGTAAAGTCCTTGCAAGAGAAATTCGACCTCAGGACTAAAATAACGTCGGGCGCTACGCGGCCCTAGCACCACACACTATTCATTGTAGTCGAATGCGGCGTTACTTTATTCACGAGGTTGAAATTCTCTGGCTGGAACTGTACACTACTGGGCAGTGTAGTCTGACCCCTGGCTCAAGAACTTTCCAACAAGTTGTCCCTTACTGCACTGCCCATGCACCGAGCAGAGCTTGATTCTAGGTTGACGCCGCATTTATTACGGCACGCTGTCATGTATTGGACTGTTCCTGGTGTGTTGTAGACTTGTAATGCCAGTATTCTGGCTGAAACACGATACTTATACATGATCAGCAGTTGTATTATGTAAGCCTTGTTTGATAAATTAACTTGTTGATCGGTTGACAGCATGTTACAAGGCCTTGTAACATGCTGTCAACCGATCAACATGCTTAGCAGTTGCGCGGACGATCGATAAATGGACCGCCTGCATATCGTCCAACCGGACGAAATGTGCAGCATATATCATCCATGCTGATGAGAAGCGACGATAAAATTGCGACTAGGTGCGAGCCCACTGTCCCTTTCTATCATATCCTGTGATGCTTTTGTGAAGTGCACTGGCTGCGCACTCTTAGGCTGGTTGTGATGCTTGTGCCTGTTACCTCTTCTTGTCCATTTGTTGGCATTCATGAGCCTCTGTGGCGGCATGGAGTCCTGGGCATTTGCTGCTTTGTGTGTGATGTGCTACACATCCTGCTGCCGGTGTGCATGTGTGCATCGGATAAACCGTGATGATCGTGGCGCACGTATGCGAACCAATGCACGCACGCGACCTAGAAATGCGAAATAATTGATGCATAGTGACAGTGTGGCCAGACTAGGTTCACTATTAGCAGGCCATGCGGATAACTAAGGTCACCAACTCTTCTCTTCTTTCCTTCTGTGTTGTTCTTTTCTTGTGCCATCTTGTTGTGATCAGGCAATGTGATTACTGTCAGCGACCGTTCAACGATGCAGCATTTGTCCGCTACCCGAATGGTATTGTGACTCACTTGCACTGCTCGCGCCGTAAGGATTTGTGTCCCGTAACGGGCAAGTGGTTCGGTTCCAATGATCCTCCCTCTTGATAATTGGTGGCTTGCGGCTGCTGCAGTTGCGTACTGACTAGTCCCTCGTGTGTGTGTGTGTGTGTGTGTGTGTGTGTGTGTGTGTGTGTGTGTGTGTGTGTGTGTGAGAGAGAGAGAGAGAGAGAGAGAGAGAGAGAGAGAGAGAGTGAGTGAGTGAGTGTGTGTGTGTGTGTGTGACTGAGGGTGTGTGTGTGTGTGTTTGTGTGTGTGTGTGTGTTTGTGATGTGCGTCTTGTGTGCGTCAGAATATATTTTTTCACTATTCCTACGTCTTTGTGAGCTGCATGCTGGTCATGTACATTTTGGTTTCAGTACCGCCTGTGTATGTCTGTTCACATTTATTTTTAGCATATGGAAATCTTATCTACGCTAGAAGAAGTCTCTTCCTTCTTCCGGCCTGTTTCTGCATTTAAAATTGAAATTGCCGTTGCCTTTGACCAATTTGAGCCCTTTAGACGTTGTCGAAAGTTCCCTTACATTCTGCACTGTATACTGTGGTTATACGCTAGAAGATTAATTTTTCACCCCGAGCAAGAATCCTTTACCGAGTATCACCCTGGGCTTTACGAAATGGCTTCTCGAGTCTGTTCTTGCAAGCCTTGGCCCTTTGAATACCATACTGATCTTCACCACTATCTGTATCAACAGCTATTTTTTACGCATCAAATGCCAACGGCCACAGAGTAGAGTCTACCACTGATAAGTATCATGAGTATAGCATGAGAATAATTATGATGATTGAAGAGTCTAAGTTGTTTGATCCATTTTGCACGAGTAGCTCGCCTTGGGTGTGTTTTGTGGACACCGGCCGCCTAGCATTCAACTGCAGTGCATGAGGATTGTATTATTGCAAGTCGAGAGGAAACGCAGCCAACTGCAGTGAAACTTCAGTGTAACGTAACCATGGTAACCTGGATGTACATGTACTAACTACTGAGTACAGTTTTCGAGGACCCACCTAATGCGATACTAACTGTTATTCACTACAATTGTTGTAAGCCTCAACTGTGAAGTTATGATGATAGAACAGTTCTGTCGCCTGGCACACGGGTGTACTAGTATTCATTTCACGTGGAAGCAGAGTCATTAAATGGCAGTATTTTTACGACTCCCTGCATGGAAGCAACGCGTGTGATTTTTTGGTCTGGCCATTTTTGTGGTGGATGGGTTTGATCAGGCCATTATAGACCTCTATACGAATGCAACTCTCTGCTCTGGTCTACTTCAAGTCTCATGTGAACTTTATTTTTAAACAGATTTGCAGGGGCCTAGCCCTTGGATCGAGGCAGGGAGTAGTACAATACCGGGTAGTTTCATTATACATACCATATTTTATCATCAATTGTCAGCATATGCAAGTTACTGGTTCAGTGGCATCGCGATTGCCATGCATTTCAAGGGGCCATAATTGCCCATAAACCTGACTTACTTGCTTCGCATCAGGGTATAATTTCTTGTTCCAAACCAATGGCAGGCATTCAGAAGGCCGTCGCAAGCACACACACACACAGACACGTGCAGTCATCCAGCGTAGTGACAGGGCACACTGAATGGCGGCGAAGCCATGCCGACGCACCGCACACCGTCGTCATTAACTACAAAGTACAAGTAGTCCTATGAAAGCAATTGCATCAACTAATGTCGCTGTATGGGGAAATGAATGTGTGGAAGTATGGCAGCATGACAGTTCAGCTTGTGGCAAGGGAAGAAACCCGACCAAAGGAACAGAACATAAAGTAGAGAAGTGCAATTTCGCTAAAAGAGACGCATGTGAAGGCTGAAAACAGGCTGCAGCAAAACGAGATGAGATGAGAGAAAGTGAGAGAGAGAGAGAGAGAGAGAGAGAGAGAGAGAGAGAGAGAGAGAGAGAGAGAGAGAGAGAGAGAGAGAGAGAGAGAGAGAGAGAGAGAGAGAGAGAGAGAGAGAGAGAGAGAGAGAGAGAGAGAGAAGAAAGAGAGAGAGAGAGAGAGAGAGAGAGAGAGAGAGAGAGAGAGAGAGAGACCGGCCAATATCACTGGATGATAGATGCTGCGCTGTTACTTAACAATAAAGTACTGGTAATAAGACAACATCAGCATTAGGAAACTGACAATAGTTCATGTGACATAATCTGTGCTGGCTTCAAATAAGAACCACATTGAAAATCCTTGTACGGCCTCATACTTCCAACAAACAGAAAAGATCAGAGGGAGGCAGATGCGATTTTAGAGAAGAGATCATTTGTAAAATAGGTACTCTTGCTACAGCCTGTCGACTGTTGAAAAGTCATCTACGTCAAAAGAGAGAACGACCTAGTGCTGTTTGCGGAAACAGCATCCACTAAGGACTACTACTAACAGTATATACATAACGCACACCAGTGTGCGCTACACGAAAACAAGTTGGAGCGGCAAATCAGCTGGACATGTACTTGCTACAGAACAGGTACGAGAATATGGCAGCGACCCTGTTTCTGCGGCCAAGAAAAACAAAACAAGACAGCAGGTTATATAATGCAGCGGGAAGATAAAATACTAACATACTGATGTCTAGGAGCAAGGGAACAAAGCATATCCAAGTCAGTCTATCAAACCTCAGATAGGGGTGAGTATACACAGGGTCTTCAGACCACCTCAACAATATTACATTCTCTTCTCGTACTAGAACAAGAAGAGATGGGGACTCACACATGAGCTTGAAAAAATGATAAAACCAAGATAGATCATCAAGTGTGCATAGCGGAAGCACAATGCTAGCTGTTACTCGCTACACCAGGGTCAGTGCGCATCTTCTCCACAACACGCACCAGGCTGCTGTTTTCTTTACGCAGCGCTGCAAGCTTGTGCTGACAACGCAGCAGCTCAGATTGCGTGCGAACTAATGCTTGCCGTAGCTGATCAGCCGATGCATTCTCTGGTACATCAAAGAGTGATGTAGAAGGGTTGCAATCACTATCATTTGCATCCACAGACTCATCACTAGTACCGGTGTCTCCTGATCGAATTCCATTGGTATGCAGTGGATCTTCACCAGATTGAGACGACTGTGTAGCCGTTCGCACGCGACGCCCAGAAGGATATGACGGCAATCGGTGAAAAGGCGGTGACATGGAAGAGGTGTCAGGAGGAGAGCCGACCTGCTGATCTGATTGCCAATTAGCCCGATACTCAGCACCACGATCTGTTGCTGTCTTTCCAGCCACGGACGCCGCCAGAGATGCTTTCGCCTTTGCCACAATACCTTTGAACATAGGACTTTGGACGTCGCTAACGGAGTACGGAGTTACTGAGAGCGCTTGTGATCCGGTACGTTCACCAAGCTGCCTGGTACGGCCACGCACATCTGAGAGTCGCAGCTCACTGCCCCTCGATATGTTACTTACAGGCAGACTGGCATTGGTAGGTGTTTCTGGCGGAGAAAGTGCAGGTTTGAAGCAGTCTGAGTGGCGCCGGGGCGGTTTTTCGGGCGCTAGCGAGGGAGAGCCAGGGCCAAGAGATCTGGGAGAGCCAAGTGGAGAACGGATCGGTGTCTCTGGAGACACATCCAGTAACTCGCTGACTGACTGAGCCGGCGACAGATGGCCGGGTGAAGCCTTTGGTGCGGGTGTGGATGCAATGATCATTCCTTGAGAGCTGAATCGCTGGGGGGTCCTCGCAGCATTGTGCGGATGTGAATCTTCAAGAGAAGAGGGCCGCCCATACCGCTGACGACCACTAGATGGAAACGGGGGCACAAGCAAAAGCGTGACAGACTTCTCACGCAGCTGGCTGACGAGGTCTTGACGCAACTTTCCACACAGCGGCTTACCATTGATCTCGAGTACCCTGGAGTTCTGCCGGACACCGCATTTCCAAGCGACACCATACGGATCCACCTCCCCGATTGTTCCGCCACCCAGTAAGATGAAACCAAGATGATTGTTGGTCGAGCGTTGCAGGATAATCTCTTGGCAAAGAGAACCATCAGAAAACTGTGCAAGCCGAGACGCAATATCTTGTACCTCGCTCACAGAGCCTTCCTCGTCACAGATGAGGTTAAACTGCAAGCATTCACCAATGCCATAGTAGATGCACATCCTTCCAGTATCAATACTCATCGTCCAGCCAATCACCGAATCCACAGGAATGAACAGGTAGAGCCGCTGCGTCTTCTCGCGTAGCACACAGAGAAAACGCGACGATATGCAGAGTAGGTACTCTTCAGGCCGAGCCTCTGTGCCATTGTCCCAGCATGTAACTTGAACAGGCCAAGCAATACCACCGAGCAAACGGCTATCACCAGCTGGCGCTTGTCGAAGCGGTGCTGCACTGGACTTGCCACGCTTGCCCTTGAACGCATGAGTGATACGGCCCCAAGCATGCGATACATTCTGCGGGTCGAGCAGCTGCATGGTAGAGTAGTTGTTGACAAGATCGACAAGCCAGTCATGCCGAGTACGCATTGCCATCGTCAAGAACTTGGCCGAGCGATGCGCCGCATTCTCCATGTTCACAAGCTTGGCAAGAACAAACTCGCGCAGCTCTGGCCCAAGTGCAAACACAGGATTGGGCGGAATGGCCGGAGGCGTATGGGGAATGGAGCTGGACTGGGTGACAGCCACCTGGAACATCGGGCCAGATGTTGATGTTTCCAAACCGGGCATATGTCGCACAATGATGAAAACATGCTGAAACTGAGAGCGGATGACGGTGGGTGAAAACGGCTCAGCATCACTCTCCTGAAAGACGACAGTCAAGATGTCGTTACCGATATGGCGCTTGCGAAGAAGCTGTTGCTTTTTGCCATCCGTGTACGGAAGCAGCGTGGAAACATGGAACATGAGCTCATTACCACAGTATTCCGTGTACACAGAGTGAGTTCCCGTTGTATCGTTCTTGTTGTCTAACTGTGCACGGTAGCGTGTGAAGCCTTTCAATTCTACCATCGTACCGAGACATTCCAAGAAGCTTTTAAATAGCGATGAGCCGTTGATGTTGTTGTACATATCTTCTTCCGTACTCTGGCCAGAATCGCAGTACATTACTCCAGCTTTCACCTGCCTGCAGATGTTCTGCTCGTCTAGCCGCATCAGTGAGTCATACACTTTCTGCTCCGCACGTGCCAAGCGCAGGCAGGGGAGCTGAATTGAGGGCAGTGCGTAGGAGATAACATCGCGTGCAGGTAGCGCAGTGGAGCCCACAGTCTGCACATTGACACTTGTCATTGACGGCCGAGGACGCAAATCAGGAACGCACTCTTCCAGCACAGCCACTCTGAGTGCCTCCAGGCGAGATGTTCGCACGATGATCCGGTACAGTGGGCAAATGTCCTCCGTCACTAAAGACTGGCAGTTATTTAGCACGGGGGAGGAAAGAGAAGAGAGTGGTTCGGTGAAGGCAAACGCACCTCTCCCACCAGCTAAAGCAGTTGGGCTTGAATTGCCACTCGTATCCGGCATAATGAAATCACGCTTCACCGAGATGGCAACTGGTCCTAAGTTTTCGTCCATACCAAAGTAGTTTTGGTGCTCGTTGTCATAGAAAAATTGCCGATAGTAATATGCTCCCATGTCGGTGTGCTCTGATCGATATTTGAGTTCGCCTTCTTCAGCTGCAGTACTAGGCTGATGTAGCACGCTTACATTACAAGCACATTCACGTTCCCTATCTGCAGTATCCAGTAATTGGTGCTGTATTGGGGTTTCAAGCAGCACACCAGTGCATGACGCAGGCACGAAACATGATTTCTCCTTATTGCGGGCTTGAGAATGAACGTCATCCGTAGAACTTGAGTTGGTCCATCGAGCGTGATCTCTGAATCCATCCGTTGACTCACATGGTACACTCCCTATGTCAGTAACAAAATTGGCAGCCCGCACGACTAAGCCGTTTTCAGCTCCTGCTTTACTCTCATCGTACGACGAAGCAGCGGATGCACCAGTTTTCTCATTTGCTGATTTCGAATTGTCGATTGGGTCTGTCAGATTACATAACAACGATACGGCGTCGAAGTGAGCAATTCCTTTCACTTTGGATTTTCCAGCACGACCCGACCCACTGGGCGAGGAATCATCCATGACTCGTCTCAGTCTAACAAGATAATTATCACCTCATAAGCTCAAAGAGCAGAATTAAGTTAATTCTCACTGACACAAGCACACAAACATGATACGCCAGAGCGATGCGCTAGCTCGCTCCAAGGCATTTTCTCAGAGAACATGGATGCCCTGCCTTCAAACTATCCACAAGGCTGAGAGGAAACACTAAAATGCACGTATACAATGGCAACTGGCTTGCTGACCCTGTGGCTGTGTCGACGCCTTCGCCTGAGCAGCAACGCAAATTTTCTTTTCGAGTGAACAACTAACTCGGCATGCTTTTTGGGCTTGGCTTCCTACTGCAAGTCTGCATGCTGCGCTGCATGCACAGCTAGCTGTATGTAGGCTTGTACTTGCACTCTTGATACTACAGGTAGTACACTGTACAGTACTACTTGAGATCTACGCATCGCGCCTGTACGCGCGGCACGCGGTCGTTTGGCAGTTGTATGCAGGAAGTCGTAAAATACCGGTATTTTACGACTCCCTGGTTGTATGTATTGAATTATTTTGTAGTCTGTAGATCTACCCAGGGAGTAGTACAATACCTACTCCCTGGATCTACCCATCACTGCATCAGACCAAGAGTACATAATTATGACTCTTGATCAGACCGATCCGGCCGAGTGCGTTGTACACACTCACGTGACTCAGTGCAGTATTCAGTCAGTACGAGCAGATCTACGACGCGTCGACGAGAGATCGACATGGGCAAAAGTCCTATACATGTATACACTGTATAGGATTTGAAAATGCGTGACCTTTATGCCGTTGTTATTGGTCATCGTGAGTCATTCATGACCCATAATAAGAGCATAATGGTTTTATTAGAAGCTGTAAATAATGTTTGAGGCATTATTATTATTATTATTATTATTATTATTATCAAATTTTTGATAGGGCAATCCCCACAGGCCTAAGGCCTTCTTACAGGGTACCCTAGAAATGAAAGTACTGAATTACGGAATAGATGCAGGCATGAATGTTTACTTTTTAGATTCATAGCTAGCTAGGACATCATGAATACCCATTTTGAGCAAGGATTGGAATTTTGAGCAGCATTGTTCAGCTGGTGTCATGGGAAGGACTGAAGCAGTGAATGTGCAAAAGAACATTACAGGTGTGGCACGGGGTGGTTTCATGACGACATATCGCACATGCCGTCGTGAAACTACCAATTTTAAGGATAAAACAAGGTCCAGTAAAATCTCAAATCCTATATATAGGATTCGAAAAATAGGGCACAGCCTCACAGGCCTTAGAAATATTGCGCAAGGAGATGAGCCTTAGATGTTAGTATTTGAAAAAAATATCTTATTCAACTCTCCATATCGACTAAGACCTTACGCGGAAGAATTGGTCACATACGTTTCCCTATGCTCATGCCACACCCATTTTGAGTTGAAAAATATGACCAAAATCCTATATAATAATTATAGGATTTAGCAAATTAAGAGATATCAGTTTAGTCTTTAGAATCAACTCGTAAAAACTCCAAGTCAATCTCCCATTGACACAAACCTCGTTTATTCAACATAATCATATCCTATCCAATAAAAACAGTTCATAAAAACAGCTTTTTAGGATCGGACCCAGTCCGCATAACCAAGAGAGCTAGCTCCCTTGGCTGCTGTTGGAATATGCAAGAATGGGCCTTCCAGATAAGGTCTAACAAGGAGAAGTGGCTATAGTCGCTGCTACCACTAGATATGGCATGTTCTCCATTTCTTTCCTTGGCGCTGATAGGTGGAATTCTCTGCCTGTCTCGTGTCGTCAGGTTGAGCATCTATCCGTTTTTGTTTCGCTCTGTAAAGAGCACTTAGGGTTCCCTGTAACAAGACGGCAACGTCTGTAGGGCCTTCCCTATCAAAATAATAAATTCTACTACTACTACTACTACTACTACTATAGTTTATGAAATGAACACCGGTAACCATGGAGACAGGCCACACTCTCATTATAGATTCTGGTTATAAATAGACCGAATAAGGAAAATGATCTGATAGCCTATGAAGGGTAAAAGAAATTGAACCAATGACAACAAATACTCGTCCAGCACACGAGTTGTCATAGCAACACAAATAACAGCTGTCCACTAATTTTGTTGTTGGAGATTGAGTAGGAGTTTTTACTGGTTGATTCTAAATACAATAAATGCTCCGGCCTTGGGTTTATGACCAATAAAAACTAATTATAAAAACCTCGGGGGACCTCGGTTTTTATAATAGTTTTTATTGGTCATAAACCCTCGGCCTCCTCATTTATTGTATACATATGAGCTAGAAAAAAAGAAAGGAAGTCAGATCATAAACGTTTGTTGCATGCATGCAATACATTTCGTTCCGCGACACCCTTACTGCCTTCCCCAGATTAGCGAGAATGGTCATGTAGCTACCTACACTAACGTTACCTTATTAATGCGATTAATAGTATAAGTGAAGCGGACATTACAAAATGATGAATGAGAATACATGTATCTAAAATGGTTGTTCCTAATCGATTTTCTTGAGACTATCATCAGGGAAAAATCGTCTCACAATAGAGGCTATACGGAGAAACAAACTACTTATAGGTTATACCGTTATAGGATAGTGGGCAGTATACAAGGTGAGGTGTGAAAAGAAAAAATAAAGTGGGAGAGAAGACGAAAGAAATTAGAAGACAAGATGTGAGAGTGTTCCGACGGTGTGAGCTACTACAAAAGGTGAGTGAAATGAAGGCGTGGAAGCAGGTGCTGTTTTGTGCCGTGCTCGTAGGTTTCGTGAACTTAAGGTATTAGAAGCTGTTTTCATCCGTAAACACAATCCTAATCTATGCATTCAGAAAGAAAATGTCACAAAACTGAGACTCTTCACCTAGCATTCACACACGTATTCATTCGCATGCACCTACACCTCACAGTTCCTCACTCTATCACATTCACCTGCTTCCACGCCTTCATTTTCTAGTACATAAGTCCCCCCCCCCCCCCCCGGCCCTACTCTTGTATGTGTACCAAGGAGCATGTAATACTCTTGCTTGTACTCGGGTGTACATCGTAACTGAACTTGCAAATCAAACAGGACGAAGTGCTAATACAAACAGCAAAACATTTCAGTGTGGCAGACTAACACTAATGGCCAAGCTTTGCTACGCCAAACAAGACATGTTTACTCAAACAATTATTTCAACATAATAACACTATGATTCGGACCATGGTGTGACGGCCATGGATGGAGGTTCCTCCTCGGATCCTTTACAACAGTCTGCCACACACAGCACCAATAGTGTAATCTCCTTTTGATGGACACGATGCATGGCGAGCTGCCTTCATTCCATCATGTGGCTACATTCGTGCCACGCTATGCTGAACCATTTTAAAAACACCACAACTACCCTGTAGTTTGGAACCAACTTGTGTTGTGTTCAGTTGACCGAATCAAGTAAAACCGGGTGTGCTGGTACAAGATATTGCGGATTTTTGGTGCAGGAGTACAGGCTGTTACCAAGAGACCCTGCAAGAGTGTGCAACTATCGCATACTAGGGCTGAGTTCGTTTTCAGCTACCTGGTAGAGTAGAGCAGAGTCACTCTACCGATAGAGGTAGATGGTAAAGATAAGTGCACGAACGCTGTTCTAGTAGTTTACACGATATGTGCGTGAAATATTTCTCTTCTGTATGGAGTTGTGTACAAATCCTTGATCTTGCGGAAAATCCCGTAGCTCTACCAATTTCTACTGGCTTC
Organism: Sycon ciliatum; assembly: GCF_964019385.1. Lineage (NCBI taxonomy): Eukaryota > Metazoa > Porifera > Calcarea > Leucosolenida > Sycettidae > Sycon > Sycon ciliatum. The sequence goes on from NC_088643.1 coordinate 26,036,763, forward strand.
TACCAACTTTTTCCTGGTAGAGGAAAGTAGAATCTACCTTTTGAGTAGAAAAAATGACCATCTCTACCGAAAGAAGTAGTTTCTACCCAAACCTGTAGATCAAAAACGAACCCAGAGTGTGCAGCTTGGGGCATTTTCTACTATGGGTGTCTGCAAGAGTACATGTACTCTTGGTGTCTGTCACGGCGGAATTCCGTGATTACATCATATTCGGCGCAGATCCGAGACGAGAAGTGGCGTAGTGCGTACAACTGAAAGAGACCTGCTTGAATCCTGCTTGTACGCACTACATCACTAAAATGTAATCACGGAATTTCGCCATGACAGCGACCCATTAGAGCTGCACGTTCTGGTTTTCATGTACTCTTGTGCATACTCTGCTGTCCCGACGGTTGACCTCATTTTCATGATGCGATGCCCTTGTGTATTGCACCAGTGATTCACGACATAATATGTGTACATTTGTGAACGCATCGTGCGTTTTTCTTTGCACTAAGGCTGTCAAAAAGTGAAACTGCTCGGTCTACGACTGTGTAGTACATTTTCAACAGCATACACTATCTTCTCGTACATTCCCATGAATAACGCGGGATTTATGCGAAATCTCACGAAAACGCGGATGATAGCCAATACAGTAGAGTCGCGCGCTGAAGAACGTGGAGCCCAAGAACGTCCAGCCTGAAATTCTAAGAACGCCACAGCCTAAAGCTAAGAACGGCAGTGTTGGTTTTCTGGCCGCTTCTGAGATACATATGATCCAGGACGGATTGTTTCTAAGAACGCAGCCAGATTGCTGACAAAATAAGAACGTCCCAGGCTAAACCCCTTGGAAACAACGTTCTTGGGCGCCCAACTCTACTGTAACGCGGAAAATTGCGCGTCCGCGGAATCCTGTGGGGACAGTAAATTTGCACCCCAATCCAATTACGGAGCACCTACGCTATCAGAGCCCTATCTACATACTCTCCGTAGACAACTTTCCGTAGTGCGGAACCTCTCTATTTTCAACTTCATTGGGTGCTAAAAATGGGCTGGGAACGTACAACGGGAACACCACGCGATGTGATCTGAGTTTTCTCCATCGGCAGACAAATAGAAAGAGTACGATAAAGGTGAGTTTGCATATTGCGTGAATGGCCTATACACTCTTTGGACTAAATTCGAAATGACCAGAGACACTTTGTCAACCAAAAATCGCTGCAGGCTCGTTCTCCCAAAGATGCACTCTGGTTTCTCATATTTGTCATACTGACAAGCCCCATCAGCCAAATGACCGCCTGCCCAGGGCAAACAAGCAGGACAAAATCCAGTTGTGCGTAAAGACAGCACGCACCCACGATGCCAAGCACACAGTGTACGAGCACACGCACAACAAGCACAAGCAAAAGGAGGTCATGTATAAAACATGTATTTTACGCTCTCTGCTGACGACCGTACGGACGGTTATTAGATTCGTTCTGAGAAGCTGATACGACCTGGAGGTTGGGGATGTTGAAGTCCTAGAAACAAGAAGAAACAAAAAAGTGCATAAATAGATCACAGCTACATAGATGCGAGCACCAGCACTGAGATGATCTTTCAAACAGTAGCTATCATTTTCAAGAGCAAACACCAGCAAAAAACGTGATTGCGCACATGTCCCGCCACCACAGACAGAAGCATGGCAGTCAAGTAGAGTCCTGCTCAATGAAATCCCATCAAGTGAGTCAAGCGCGCACTGGGCTCTGTGCAGCCCTAGACCTGCAAAGACTGGGATGTGAACTGGTGCAAACTCGACTCACACAATCAGATTTCATTGAGCACCAGTGTGAACTGCAAAAGTCCCATAGGAGAAAACAAGCTTGAGCAATGTAATGAATAACTAGCCGCTGCATCCAAAGCATGGTGTCTGATCGGAGCTGCACCAGCTGTGGAATTTTCCACAGCTACAGCACACAGCAAAGCAGCACCAATCAGTTACTGTAAGCCTGATACAATGCCAACTGATCACACGTAAATAAACGTCACGGCTGGTTCAGAGGCAGGCTGCCACGGAAATATCAAAATACCCGGTAAAATTTGAACCAAAAAAAAACACAGCTAATGTGTGAGGCAAAGACAAGGCGGGATCTTCAACACAATTTGCAAGGCTCGACAAGACCCCAAAGAAATGCGAAAGATCACAACCCAGATTAGAAATAGTCATATGCTCGGCATTCACTGGCAACATCGCGTTCCTGCATAACAACACTGCTTACCAAGGTCTTCAACATGTCCTTGGTGTCAGCATCGATTTCAATGACTTCACCGTCCAAAGCAGAAACCTGGAGAGGCAAATGATCAAAAATAGGGGAGAATAATGAAATCCCAGCTTAGGCAATGTGAACCTTAGCATACACTGTACCTCAAAAGAGACACTAACCATCATTCTTCGGCGAGTGAGCTCACTCAATTATGTTTCTGAAGTCTATTTCTCAAAATGGAAGTCGTAACAATAGGATTTCGGCCTGGTTTTGCCCCTAAAGCACTGAATTGGGGAAAACCATCAAAATCCAGTCCATTTCACCACACTTGCAACAGTACACTGTGCAGTTCGAAACCCAGTTGAAGGACCTTTTCGGAAACTTTTCACATTTCGCAGCCCTACACCGTGTAAGATACAATCACAGAAATCACCAAATACGGAAGCTCGCCAGAGCCTGAAGTGTGGCATCGTAGCCCCGTGCAATGAAACCAGCAACTGCCAGCTACTTTCAAGGAAGCTGAGTAAAGACATGTGTACTGTTTGTTGGTATCTGTGAGAGTTGTACATAGTTTCGGCACTCTTCCTCAAAATGCAAAACAAATTGAGGGAGCCGAAAAAAACATTATTTAACTTGCTTTAACACATGGTAAAAGGTGGTGATGCTTGTTTCGAGACACACGCCTCCAAATGCATTGCTAAGACAGTTACTGTAGAACGGGTAATTTTAGCGTTTTCCCATTGTCAACCGGTTAGCGACGTTTTATTTTAGATAGTTGCAGCGATTTTACTCATGGATCACCAGTCTCAACAGATCAGTGACTTGAAACTTTGGCGAAAATGAGTCGATCGCTAAATTCGCTAGGGTTTTTACGTCGCTAAAATTACCCGTTCTACAGTATATCGCCACTTTATAGTCTCGCCTTCTCCAGAGCAAAGGAATCCATTACAATGGAAAGGACAATTCACAATATCGCGTTTTGCGATGCGACGTGCACCACTTACAATAAGGAAGTGCTTATTGCGTACTATCACAAGACCAATGCTGCATACATTGACCTATGAGTAAAGTTTACTAGACTGGGTGCGTGTGCAGTGCATTTAGATGTAGCAGAAACCTTAAAGATTGTGATTGCGCGACGCGATCACATGTGTCATGCATCGCCAAAGTGTAATTGTGAATCATGCTCAATGCTTGTGTACACTATCGCTACATTCCATAATAATATCATAGAAGCCTAAACACTAGTGTCACTTTACCTCTGGAACGTAGTTGTCACGGCGCTCACGCTCCTCTTCCTGGAGCTTGATGGAGATTCCACGGACGGGTCCCTTTTGGATGCGCTTCATCAAATGGGTGACAAACCTGCAAATGGTGCATCGCCAAACAAATCAGTTAAACTGGGGAAAAAACTGGCCAGAGTGCATTGAAGACGATGTCAGTTACTGTTAACCCTTTGAGGTGCCACTTAACGCGTGAAAATGCGCAATTGCAGTTCACTCCACCATTTCCATCATAACTTACGTTCTGTTTGCTTGATTTTGACAGTCTAGGGCTCTTTGAAACGCTCTTTCCGCTGCCAAGAGAATGACGCCACGCTCAACTCCGTGGGTGCCACAAAGCCTGCTCCAGAGCGCAGGGAATCGCCATAGGTCGGGCCTCGTGTTGAAAGAAATACTTCTAAATTTCATCCCAATGCCATTTCGCTGTCGTTTCTTGCACAGCTCTGGATTTTTTTGCATCTCAATCAGTAGTTTCGACGTCATTACACCCGCACGTCATCAGCTGGCTGCACACCACGTGATCCACGGGAAATCCCCGAAGCACGAGGCAAAAAAATGATTTTGAGACGTTTGAACAATTTAGTGCCGCGATCAAACTGTCGAGCGTCATATCTTTATCATCGTTTCTCCTATCGCAAAAGCGATTACACCATTGGAAAGCTTGGAGCTTCCTCTTTGATCTACATATTTCGATATTTGCAACAGGACAAAAATCGATGGAGTTACGACAGTTTTACGGTACGTACACAATATCAGTCGTTAATGACTGATGCACCGCTAAGGGTTAACCGGGAAACATTTCATGCCAGCTTTAGTTAGCGATTTGCGAGTACACCAAATTGCACCCGGATAGGTGTTCAAGTGAGGTCAATTTCATTAGTTTTGTTTACTACAGTGCTACGCTCTCCGTGGCTTGTTTTTGAAAATTCACTCATTGTGAAAATCGCATCCAAAGCATTGTGTCTGATCGGAGCTGCACCAGCTGTGGTATTTTCCACAGCTACAGCACACAGCAAAGCAGCACCAATTAGTTACTGTAAGCCTAATACAATGCCAACTGATCACACGTAAATAAACGTCACGGCTGGTTCAGAGGCAGGCTGTAATGTCACGGAGATACCAAAATACCAATGTTTTCCGGTTTAGAGGTAGTTAAATCATGCCTGGCGGTTTTTGATCTTTCTATATATTGTACAAACAAATTTTGGCCGGTGAGAAACGTTTGGCAGATCTCGAAATGAAACTTTGGCCAATTGGGGTTCAATCTAGCATCATTGAACTCTATGACAAACTTTGGCATGCGATTTACTTTGGCCGGTTGGCACCAAGCGGCAAAATCAGTGAAATCAGTTGATTTACAGTAATTAACACGCAGACAACTCTTGGATGCGATCGCCTATGGTGGTCGGTCCCTGAATAAGAGCAGTAGTTGTGTTGAAGTACACATCTGGACTTAGATAAGGGAGGCGCAATGCAACAGCGATGAAACTTTCTACATTCCTCACGATTCGAATGTGTCGACTTGGCCATTCGTGGCTTGCTTGATGCATCTCCCAAAGAGGGAAATAGCAAATACAATCCATCTCTACGACATTGTCCTAAGCACATGGATGCAACACCTCTGGCATAGTCGGCATGTACTTCTTGAACTCACATAATTCTCACCCAAATTTAGGGGGTTGAACTGTTGGCTGCCGTGAAATTAGTGTAAACCGAGATACCGGTAGTAGATACCGGTAGTACATTTTGGTTTTGCAGCAATCAACGCGAGACGGTTTATTATGTAACTTACTTGAAGTTTTTATCACTCAGTAATGCAACCCGCGCAATCAATGTGACAATTGCCTGAAGTAGGGTCTGTAATCCCTTTGAAATTTTCTATTGCATTTGGCACACTGATAGCAAGCATAAGGACATTTAAACTATGGCTACCCCAATGTCGGACCATCACCTGGGGTGCCAATAATGCTGAAAAACGGTGTGACAATTATTTTACTCAGTGAACAATTTATTTACTGGATATGGAATAATTTCCGAAAAAAATCGAAGCACTTTCAAAAATAAATTTAGTCGACTGATGACTCGCAGCAAACGATCTTAGTAGAAATATACTAGGGAAGCTACAATTATCTAGCAGAGAGACATACCCAGCGATCTTGTTGCGAAGACGCTTGCTTGGGATGATAGCGATCTCTTCACAGAGACGCTTGTTCGTGTGGAAATCAAGAGTACATCTCGGGTAGAATTTCTCGATGATAACACGAGAAGCTTTCTTCACGGTCTTCGTCCTTACCCGACCCTACATGACCAGATACACAGGATACTGTCACCAACATTGTCGTTTCTCCATTCCAATAAAACAACGCAAAATGCTCACCATCTTGAACGGCTGAAAAGAGAACGGAAGCTTTGCGCATGCGCAGTTTTACACCCTTGGGATTTTCCCAGTCATAAAGAAAGTAAAGGGTGATTTGAAGTGCTGTTGTTTCATTTCGCCTTTTCCACTCTTATCTGTCTGGCTGACGTGAAACTTACTTACGTTACATAATTACCATGATTCCCCAGTCCCTGTAGTAGTTGTGTACTAGCACCGGTATTCGCCGAGATAATTCGGTACACAATAATGTCTGTTTCGGTGGGTGTTCATGCCAGAACCGACAAGTAAGCCAGGTCGCTTTGACTCTTGAGTTTGAGTTGTGCTGATCTCGGATTTTTGTGCGTGATGTCTGGAAGCTGGCTCCGCCAACAATGGCGACATGTGCATAAACTTTGTTTTCATTCGCCATAATTTTGTACGTGTCAGTGAAATCCCGTTTGTCTTGTACATGTACATGTAGTTGGGATTTGACTTATCATAATTTTTTTATAATTTTAATAAAAAGGAACATGTCCCCCACCCCTAGGCCCTCACTGCCACTTACAAGAAGCCATGTTTAGGCTACATGTAGCAATGGCTATCAACAGATCGTCTCACTGTCAGTGTGAGTGCTGTTTTGTTATGTACTGAAGTTCAAGCTGGAATCCAAATTCTATGACAAGTACATGTACCGGTATTCGCAAGAGGACACAAACTCGTAAGGCCCAGGGAGGTTACTCTTGGTATTTTAGTGTAAAAACAGTAAGTAATAGTCAACGGCGGCTTGCGGCTATTACCAAGAGTATATAACCCCCAGGGGGGGTTATAATTATACTCTTGCTATTAGTAATAGTATTACTTATTGCTACCGTATGTCCGCACCTTTAAAAGCCAAGGGCTTCATAAAATGAAATGACATTCATGATTGTCACATTACAATGTAAGTATGTTTTGTAAAAATGAAGGAATATTACTATCGTTATAGTTACAGCCCGGCATTCAGGAAAGGTGAACAAGTGGATTTAGATTGAAATTTCTGTGTGTGTGTGTTTGTAGTGGGCGAGTCATTTTGCATCTACGGTAAAATAGCTACATGTAGGAAACTGAGCTGTCCCTTTGGAAAAACGCGGCCAATAATTCAATATTCCGCGGCAAATTCCGCGGAGAAAAGGGAGGTTTTCTGCGGCATTTTCTGTGGTAAAATCAAAAATCTGCGGCACTTTCTGCAAGGTTTTCACCCTCCTTGCATGAAGGAGTACTTTTCACACTAAAGTTTGCAGTCACAAACTGAATGAGAGTGAAGAATCTTGGAGATTTTGCACTCACCTACACTCGCAAGAGCATAATGTGCTCAAACAGATTGCAAAGTAGTTTTTCTGCTGTTTTCTGAGTAGTAATTTTACTAATTTATCCTAAAAAATTCAAATTCCGCGGGCAATAGTGTGGATTCCGTGATTTCCGCGGATGATGGCAATTTCTGCGAAATTTGCCGCGGCCGCGGAATCGCGTTTTTCCAAGGGGACAGAACTGAGTAACAAGTAATACCGGTAGTCGCAAGCCTTTGACAAAGCGTACACAATGGCACTTTCATGGCTGTCATAATATTATTATGGTGCAACAGTTGTGTTCCTCGTCAAGTTGTAGCCGCTAGTTTGGCTCGCACTGGTGCCGGTTCTCCACATTTCCCAATCTACTGACTCTGAGCACTGGTAAAAGATGAAGATTGAGGAAAGATTTGAGTGTACTCGAAGTCGAAGTTGTTCAGCCTTTGGGCAGGAGCCAGTGGCACTGTACAATATGTCGCACAACCTCCATCGAGAGAAAAATAAAATCAGATCCTTCAATGTTTAATATCCTCAATTGGCATGAACAGAAAATACAATCATGTCGCATGCGCAACTATCAGTTTCTCAACATTGCCAGGACCTCAGCGCAAGTATACACATCAAGAATGCTGAGTCGCTGAGTCTCATTGCGTGTTCGCTCTTATTAGTACGTGAAAAGTTCAAGGTGCAAGCAAATTCACAGCACGTAGTTGTCAACTCAGTGTCACACACTAATTTCACTCTCGGTGTCCAACAGTGAGCGGCTCATGACAGTCACGGTCCCGTCTGTGGAAATCCTGCGCTTGCGTGATCTCAATGGCGCCTGCACGCCCAGAATGAGCTCTTTCTGCTCGCGCTCACGCTGCAGTGCGTCGTACTCGTCCGGCGGGAGAAACGTGAGTGTACGCCGGCCAGTTCGCCGGGTGGCTGGCTTCTTAGGGTACAGCGAGCGCTTGTCCACAACAGCTGGTGCCTGTATGTGACCGCTGGCAACGTTACCAGCCAGTTCCCACAGGTCTTCAGCGCCGTATTGCTCCGTACGCTGGCGAGATCTCCGCTGGCTGCTTGTCTGCACGGCGCGTCCGGTCGGCGGCGACGTCGGTAAAGCAACAAACCCAGCAGTGGTCATTACAGCATCCTTTTTCTTCGACTGGCGGCTTGCAGTGTGTCGTCTCCTTGGCGTCACCTCCCTCTGCTTCTGAATGCCTGGCAAACTGCTGTCTGGCCTTGCGCCGGGGGCGCTTGCGAATCGACCATGCTCTGGTGTTTGCCGAGATGTGCTTGGAGCTCTAGTAATGTTCGGAGCTGCAGTGTGGACACTGCGCACTGTGTCCCCGGAAATGCTACTGCTGCGGTGCGGGCTAGATTGTGTTGGCAGGGTGTGGCGTGCCAACGTGACCTCCGGTGTTTGACTGTACTTGAGCTCCTGCATTCGCCGCTCCTCACGACGCACTTCCACCTGTAGAGATTTGATCTTCTCCCAGCCATGGTGGCGTTGTCGGCGCTCCTCTCTCAGCAGCTTCTCGGCGGCTAACATGACTTCTCGTTGCTCCCGTTGCTGGTCCCAGGCCAGCAAATCCTGCTGCACTTTGGCTTGCCGTTGCTTTTCCTTCGACTGCAGCCACTGTGCTACTGTGGGCCGCTTTGGACAGCCAACTGCCCCCAGTTGCTTGTGAAGGATGTCATTAGTCTTGTGTGCACCTTGTACGGCAGTGGCCATATTATTACGGACCTGGTCAGCATTGCTCGTGGCCTTTTCCAGGGTTCGAGACACCACCGATTTCTCTTTGTCAACCACTTCCTCAAGCTTCTGCATGCTGAGATCTTCATTGCGGAGCAAAATGTGCCGCTCGCTCTCCAGCTCAGCCTCCACTAGCTCCTGTTGTAACTTGATTTGCAGGTTGAACGTCTTGACCAGTTCCTGCGTAGCCTGTGACGCCAGGGTTGGCCCACGGCTTGCTTCCAGGGCACGGAAAACATCTTCGGCTGATGGGCTTGAGTCGGGTTGTGTTACTTTACCTGGTTCCAGGCTCTTTGCTGGTGACCTCTCTGCCTCTCTGGCCTGCTGATCAGAGTCACCTGTCGCGACCGATGCACTCCCATCCGTTGATTCCTCTGCAATATCGCGGCCTTCCATCTCTTCGGAGAGCTCTGCTGCCATGGCTTCGCGACGCTGTCGTTCCAGCAGCTCCTGAAGTGTACCAACAGCAATAGCTTTAGAGATGTGCAGTGCAGCACTTCCCACAGCTTCACCGGCCACACTACTGGCTACAGCAGTGGCATACGCACACAGGAACGCAATGGACGACGGCGCGGCATGCATGCCCGGAACGCCGGTGCCTTGCGACCTGCGCCGATTTGCAATGTACTGGTTTAGCGGGTTGATGATGCTGGAGGTGCGCGAAAGGAACGAATTCATTCTCTGACGGGCCGTGAGTGGCTGGCGGTTGAGGGGTTGTGGTGATGTATCAGGGTGTTCATGCTGACTTTCTCCCTGCTTCTCCTTAGTAGTGTCAGTGTGTTCAGTATGTACATCCTTGGTTCCTCTCCCTGGAAGTTCACCAGGTCGCATTTCATGTGGTTCTTGATCTTGCTCCCTGGATACATGCAACTCTCCTCCGCCTGGTGTTGTCGCTTCTTTATTAGCAGTGATTCTGTCACCTTCACTCTGATCGCCCGCTTCAGGCTCATACTGAGCGGGAATGACGGAGAAGACCAGCTGCTCTTGGACATCGCTATCATTGAGCCGTGAGGACTGCTTGCGTACCGGATTCTCATGAGCTCTGGTGCTGCTGGAGGTTTCTACTCTACTGTCGGAGGGAGGCGGCACTGGCACGGTTGTTTCTTGTGTTGCTGATGATGATGCTGGTGGTGCGGCTGCTGCTGCCAGTGGTGCTGGACTCGGTGTCTTCTTGTCAGGTTTAGGGTAACTTCCCTGGCTCTGTGGACGGCCTTTCGTTTGGTTACTAGGAGACTCCTGCTGGGATGCCGGTAGTGATATTCTATCTGATATTTGAGATTGAGAAGAGCCAGCACTAGGCGAGCCGGAGGATAGCAGGTTGTTGTCAGTGTTTGAGTGCAAAGAGGCAGTCGACGACTTTGCGTCATCTCCAGTTGAACCGCTGGCTGAGCGGACTGGTTTCACGTGAGCGGTTTGTTCGGACGGGGTCACTGTTTCTTCTTGTGGAGAGGGCAACTCGGCGGAAGCAGCAGCGGATGAAACCTTCGCGGGGGTGTCTGCTTTGTGCTCTGCATCCAGCTGTGCACCATCCGTACTGCTCTGTTCGGCAATCTGTCTACCAAAAAGCTGTTGTCGAACTAGCATTCCCCTAGCATACCGCTGAATGGTGATGAGAGCAGGCGTGATGATGTCGAGAGCTGGGCAGCCGCCCTGCTCCAGTATCAGTTCCTGGCAGCCATCGTCCTCGCTGTACAGCGAGGCACTGTCCAGCGGTGTAAAGTACTCAAACTCCTCTGTGACAGCGATGCTGTTCACAACTGCGTGTGCGTCCAGGAGTAACGCTGTACAGTGATAGTGACCGGCCTCTGCAGCCAGGTGCAGCGGAGTGAAACCATCGGTGAGCTTGCAGCGAACGGCACAGCCTGCAGAGATCAAGTACTCCAGGCACACACTCTCTCCAGACATGGCCGCCTCGTGCACTGGCGTTGTGCCACTCTCGCTTGCCTTGCTCAGTAGCTGCGGTGTGGCCGACTGCAGCATCTGCAGGAAGTCAATGAGACCGACAGCAGCTGCACAGTGTGCAACACTCATACCCTCGTTGTCCAGGTGAGCGAGATCGGCACCATTGTCAATCAGAATAGCGGCAATATCTAGATAGCCGGCGATGACCGTGTAGAAGAGCGGCGTTCGACCCGCCTCGTCAGTCGCATCCACCGCAGCATGGTACTGCGCGAGCAGGAGATTGCAGGCATCGAACACACCGTACTTGGACGCGGTGTGCAGTGTCGTCAGCTGCTGTCTATCCCTGGCACTCAGATCTGCACCGCTCTTCAGTAGCATGTCAATAGCAGTTGTGTTGCCAGGACAACTTGCAGCCAGGTGAAGTGCCTGTTGCCCCTCTGCATCCACCTCATTGACTGGCGCTCCAAGCTTCAAGAGCACCCGCAGACATTCCTGCATGCGCAGACTATGCCCGGGCTCGTGCACTTCATCAGGATGCGAAGGCAACGTGGCGGACATGCGTGCGGCATAGTGCAGCGGATGCATGCCGCTGGCATCAGCTGCTGATACGCTCACACGGTGACTAGCCAGTGTCTGAATGACAATGGGGTGCCCTCGCTCAGTAGCGGAATGCATCAGACTCTTGCCATCCTCGCCGACGACGTTGATACTAGCTCCAGCGCGCACCAATGCATCCACAACATGATCATTGCCTTCGAGTACGGCACGCTGCAGTGGGGTCTGCTTCTCGGCGTCCGTTCGTTCAAGCAGCTTGGCTTCCTGCTTAGCCAGGACGGGAACACATTTGGCATTCGGAGCCACCGCACAGTGATGAAGAGCTGTCCAGCCAGCATGATCTGCAACAAGTACGCTCACCTTCTTCTTCATCATGAGCTTGACATGCGCGGCGTGCCCATAGCGACAGGCTAGCATCAAAGGAGTCACGCCTTCGTGATCCGCCACTTCAAACTCCAGCTCCGATGTGTTCTTGAGTAGGACTTCGAGACAGGCCGTGTGTGTGTGCACTGCAGCCAGATGTGCAACCGTCCATTGGTTGCTGTCAACGGAGCGCACATCGCCGTTGTGCTTGAGCATCATTGCGAGTATCTTGGCCTCTCCGCACACGGCCGCCCAATGTACTGCGTTGCGTTGCTCGTCCACCGTCGTTGCCAAGCTCGGGCTGGCGCCGCTCACCAGCAGCTGCTTGACAACGGCACCGTTGCCAAGGCGGGTGGCGCGCACCAGCGGCGTGATCCCGTCCACGTCCAGCTCGTCGAGAAAGCCTGCGTGCAGACGCGTACCCATCGTTTCGATGCACTGGACAGCACCACACTCCACCGCCAAGTGTACAATGTTCAACTGCTGGCCATCCAGACACGTGACGTCAGCGCCAGTTGCAAGCATCTCGGCTAGCACAGCATCATTCTTGCAGCACACTGCCCAGTGAGCGGCCGTACGCCCGTGTTGACCGTCAGCGCTGTCCAGGTAAACGCCACTCTCCAGCAAGAGCTTCACGCACTGCAACTGATGGCCAGCCTTCACCCGCTTGGCAGTCACACACAACATCAACGGCGTCATGCCCTCGCGATCGCTATAGTTCACGTCCAAATCGTTCACGCCGCCAAGAATCGCTTCCATATTGCGCACATCGCACCGCGCAGCGGCGCTTAGCAGTGCATCTTCCGGGCCTTCCATAGCTCCACACCTTCACTTGCTCGTATCCGAACAGATCGCCAAGATGGGGGGACGTCTCCGATTTGGCGAGCCTTCCAGCCTAGCCTACAGTCCAAGAATGCGACGATGTGCGTTGGACATGATTCGGCGCGATCAGCTACCGTCCCAATTCGGTCTGCGCTTCATTCCTCGGACCGGCTGTAGCAGCCGCTACGCCAAACCTGGGTCGCTCTCGGTTCGTGTCGTGGGTTTGATCCCTTTTCTCGAGTCATGGATTCCACACGAACAGATCAAATCTGAAGTGCTCAGCCAAAAAACATAAGGGCACCCCACAGCAATGATTGTGTGCCTTCGGCTTCGTCACATGCACAACTGATAAGACAGTAACGATGTCCATGATGACATACCGGTACCTGTACTCTGTCTCGTCCGCTCCGTTTCAAACCTACACCGCATTCACAACCCGGTCATTCTAGTCTACGCATCATGCAGCGAGTCTGGTTCACGGTGACATGCGTGCATGGTAACAAGTGGCGTGGGGTTATCTGGTTATCATGGTTATGGATATGCAGTAGCTCAGACTACAAGTTGACAAGTACACTCTTGATGCCAATGTCTATGGTGAACATGGTGAATGCAGTTCTACTTCTTGCCACCACGAAAGACATCACCCAGGAGACTGTCACCAGCTAGCAGTCATAGCAACCACACACGTACACAATAATAATAATTATTTTAAAATATTATTTGAAACTCGGATGTTGAGCCATAAATAAAATGTAGAAAAGAAAAGGACAGTCAGAAAGTGCAATAACTACAGTGCATTTCAAAACTATAGACGCGTAGGGTTTTTGAAATATTTCAAATTTGGCTGCAACTTTTTGAGAATAGTTTTCGGAATATTGCTCAGGATCGCTCCACAATTACTCTCATAATAGTTTCTAAAGGATTGGATAACAGACGCCCAATTTGGAAAAATTTATGCACAAAGTGATCACAGATTTGATGCTGGCATAACGGTTTTTGCCTAGGTACGCGTCTATAGTTTTGAAATGGACTGTAGGCATGGCACAAAACTGACAGAGTACGAGTCGTACTGAGACATTCGACGTCCTGACACCTAGCTTCAACACATCTCCGTAGCGCTAACCGACAGCCTTCCAACTAACTGTTACTTACTTGGAAGGTTCAAGGTTATGAAAAAGAAGTGTGAAACAACTTACTTGTTTTGTAGTCAACTAGTCCATCACCAATGTCATGCATGAGGAGTACTGTAGGAGTTTGGCTTTCGGCTTGTACACTTGAATTCGTTTTCGCAAAGCTTCCCCTTTCTTTACTTATCTTTGATATTTATGAACCACCTAAGTTGAGTGGTGTGATGCTTTGCTGCTTCGAATTGTAGTTAGACCGCTTTGTCAAATATCGCACTGGTCTCGTCATCGTCCAATAACAATCGACATTCTTTGTTCCGTTGGGACTGTAGCTTTTGCTTGTTTTCGTTGCGCTTGCCTTCCCCTCTTTGGCCTTTTCATAACCTTGAACTTTTCGGAACAAAGAACGTGTACGTCGTGTGAAACAACTTGTTTTGTAGTCAACTAGTCCATCACAATGTCATGCATGAGGAGTACTGTAGGAGTTTGGCTTTCGGCTTGTACAATTCGTCTTCGCAAAGCTTCCCCTTTTTTTTACTTATCTTTGATATTTATGACCCACCCAAGTTGAGTGGTGTGCTGCTTTGCTGCTTCGAATTGTAGTTAGACCGCTTTGTCAAATATCGTACTGGTCTCGTCATCGTCCAGTAACAATCGACATTCTTTGTTCCGTTGGGACTGTAGCTTTTGCTCGTTTTCGTTGCGCTTGCCTTCCCCTCTTTGGTCTTTTCATTGAACCTTCCAAGTTGGAAGGCCCCAGGCTGTCGATAAGCGCTACGGAGATGTGTTGAAGCTAGGTGTCAGGACGTCGAATGTCTCAGTACTCTGTCAGTTTTGTGCCTAGTTATTAGGGAGGTTCTGCTATACGTGAAACGTAGAGAAATCACGTAGAGAGCAGGTGTCTGGGTTAGAGTCTACGGCTTCGCGTGTTTTGGCTCCAGATTTCTACGCGGAGATCGGGTTCTCTACGTTGTGGCACACGCAGAGAAAATGCGTACGGATTTGCTGGGTATCGATCAACTGCATGCAGAAAACTGCCAAATATGGAAGGGGAAATTCCCAGTACACATTCCACGTGACTTCTCTAGGTGAAACGTAGAGCAGAACAGCATTTCTTTACGTTACGGGAACGCGAAGAAAGCTCGCGTGATTCTTTGCGTCGCGTTCCCAAAACGTAGAGCAGAACCTCCCTAGTAATAATAATAGAGAGGTTAAGTTAAACGTTTTTTGCCCTTTTTCAAAACGCGGTGGAAATCTCACGTTACGTGTAATTTTTAGAGGTTAAGTTACACGTGCGACGTGACGTGAAATTTTGCCTGGCAGGATTCGGGTTTATTTCGCACAAATATTAAATCTTCCAACAAACTCGATAAAACTCGATATAATTCCGGAAACTCACACAAATTCGGCCGGAATAACCAAGCGAAACTTCCAAAAACTCACGTCATGAACTTACGTGCGGGACAGTCAACTCACGTAAAACACGTCAAATTTTACGTGAGTTTTTTCACTTTTTGACGTAAAAGTTCACGGACGTAAGACTTTTACGTGAAACTTAACCTCTCTATTAAAACCGGAAAACAACGCGAGTGCAGTGACCTGCATGCATGCTATAGCTCTACACGTCGAAATTTGTAGTTTTACGTGAAATGTCGCATCACGTCGGAAATAACTAGGGCTGAAACGAATGCTCAATGCACGAAGCAAACAAATATTCTTTTTCCGAATACATGCGAAACGAAGAATATTTAAGGTGGCTCCTACCCCTCGGGTCCAATTTTTTTTCTTTGAAACGTGGCTACAAACGATTGTACTTTGTTCCGTTGGATATCTAGTGTACGGAGACAAATTTTTATCAAGTTCTACCGGCCGGTTTCACTCGGGGGAGGAGCCAAACATAGCATACTCACAATTGCCAATTTAGGCCAAAAAAATACCGGAAAACCACTTTTTTGGCCGTAGCACTGGTAGTTACCCCCTTTTTCTTGATGTCCAACATCAGGACAGTAGTGTACTTGCTAAATATCAGCATAAGCTGTAGAAGTGGGTAGAATTCTGCTAGAAGGTAACCTTTTTTCTCTTTTCGGACTCATCCCATTTCAGCCCACACGTCCCACATATTAGCCCCGCCCACAAGTATTTGACACTGGACTTGCCCTGTATTCGATGGTTATGCTATCATAACCTAATAATGGTACTGTGTAGCAAATTTGAGCAGGTTCTACCGAAGGTAACTCGTGAAATAAAACTTTGAAGTTTCAAGTGATGCCATATTTCAAGAATCAGCACATTGCACTGGGACATTGTCCAACGCCTTAGAACCCCTGACTCCACCATATGACAGATACGTGTCTTACAATAATTGATTGCAACATCTTCCGAACATACTTCGAAGAAGTAGAGCTTTGGATCAATAGCAGTTTCCACCGAACATAACTACTTCAAGTACCAAAATAGAACTTTGAAGTCGCCCACATACTAAATGCCATAGCTGAGCATGTGCATTGAGTGTATGGTCTAAAGGTTTTCACTACTAGCTCCAATGCGGAAGATACGTGTCTTACATTACTTGATTGCAACATCTTCAGAACATAGTAGTAGAGCTTTGGATCAAGTTTAGACAGTTTCTACCGAAGCAAACTACCAAAATAGAACTTTGAAGTCACCCACATACTAAATGCCATACATGTAGCTGAGCATGTGTATTGAGTGTACATGTATGCTCTAGTGTTTTTCACAACTTTCTCCAACATGAAGCCGATAGTGATGTGGAATTTGTTGACTGCTTTGTCCAAAACATAGTGCTGAAGCAATGCACATTGGGCACTTTCTACCGGTAATGAAATTATTATATTACCGGTATACAGTGTTTGCTGCCAACATAGCAAGAAATACTTCTAAATGCGTATTCCACGGGGTACGGTCCAATGGCTTTTCACTTTACATCTAGCCACTGTTCTTCGTGCATTACTTGAATGCTTAGTCTCTACTATTACATCAAGTAGCTGTGTGCAATGCCACTCTGTTGAACACAGTAAGCAAAATTGAGTCACTAAAACCCTATTTGCCAGATACATGCTGTTGAGACTGATAGCAGCTGTATGATCTTATATGGATGGCGGTTCCACACTGACCGGCACATGTACGCACGCACAGGCAGAAGAACACACAAGTAATACACCTAACGTTACTTCGAAGTACACTGTGTACATCATGTAAATACAAGCGTATATAAAAGCATCACTCCTGTTCTCCACAACCGGCAGTCCTGGGCCACTCCAGCTGGTCAGAGTGCAATAATTTCTGCAGCAGGCTTGACTTGGAAAGCTAATCAATCACAACTGCCATGGCTGCAACATGAGTATTACCAGCGCTTTTACAGTGCTACTTGTATTATATTATTGTCAATCCATTGTGGTGCATGGCACTCGTTTTCAACAACCGAGTTTGTGTCATTAGTTGCATATCCAACGCCAGCAGAAAAAAGGGGGTGGGGGCAAATTACCACGGTTCAACACTAGTCATATTGAACGGCGTTATGCCATGCCAGGCGCGCACACAAAACGCCCGCGCGAGCGCGCATGCATGTACACACCCGGGTTA
Organism: Sycon ciliatum; assembly: GCF_964019385.1. NCBI lineage: Eukaryota > Metazoa > Porifera > Calcarea > Leucosolenida > Sycettidae > Sycon > Sycon ciliatum. Next base: position 26,054,059 of record NC_088643.1, read on the forward strand.
CACACATTCATGCGACTTTACATAGCCTGCACTGTCGTTCTATGTCATAGGAGTGAGTGCACACACATAATATAGATGTACATGTAGATTGCCTAATTTTGCATACGTAATAAAATTTATACACACATGTGCGTGCACATATAGATAAACTCAACGGCATACGCATGAGAGTGTGCCGGTAGGGCCACATGCCAATTATCGGATTAGTCTGTGAAAGTTGCACGGCACGACAAACCTTCGGACAGTCTAAAGATATGACACAATGAATGTGGAATACCATCCAGTGTGTACGACCATTTCAGAGTTTGTGATTTTCGGAGCGTCCCTGTTGATATTTGATGTCCTCACTTCGGGTTGATGACACAGTCACAAATTATCAAATTCACCTCCAATGCCATCCAATCTGCGTTCCGCGATACATGTACAGTGAACGGTGTTGAGGAAAGCCATGCAGCAATAAAACAGTCGAGACTCCCAAGCAGATACAATTCAACAGCGTATTGAAGTACGCCGAATTGTTCTAAACAATTTTCAAGACACAATTACAAAATTTGAAGTGCGTCTTGAAACGTGTTTGAAGTGCTTCGATGTATTTACCTTCGATCTCCCTGAATCGATCCATCCACAGCTACCTGGCGAATTTGCCAGTCAGTGCGGGAGATGATCGAGCAAGTTATAATATTATTTTAAGGCCGCGAGATGTCAGTGGCACTGGCAGGAAATCTACACAAGCGTGTTCTGAAATAATTTTCTAATACTCAGGCATGATTCAAGAGCGGACTCTGATTTCTCCCTTCTTATGGTACGAACACCAGTCGACATTGCATTCTTGGAAAATCTTCTGCGAGTGCTGCCTTCCCCTTTCATAGAAAGAACGAGTGAAGAGGGACACTAGCAGCAGGTTCTAGCTAGGTCGCCAGAATTGCAGAAAAGCGAGAAGACGTTTCCTACAACGATTGATCGCACAAAAATCATCGCTACCGAAAAATTTACTGAAAATCTACACTTTTCAAACGATGCTCGCGCAGAGGGTGTGAGCCACCTTAATTCCGAATATTCTAAACCATGCGATTTCCATGGATACCTAGTTTTATCCATGGTAACCATAGACTCTTTTAAAACGGTACAATCATAAAGAGATGGCCTTGGCATACCGGCGCTTGATCTGGCTTCACAGCAGGTACTGACTGAACTGCTATCTCTACAGGCTACTAGTAGATCTACATTAGTCATTAGGCCCAAACATTCACAAGCTGAACGAAAGTGAAACTTTGTGGGCGGGGCACATGCCCCGGCCTAGGCCCTGTGCTCCTCACGGGCCGGCTACGCACACGTACATGGACACACGCTGTCGCACACACCTCAGACCTCAGACCTGCCCATCGCGGAAGCGATGATAGCGAACAGCTATGTAGACATAGCAACTTTACTTGTGCTGGGATTACACCATTCAACAGCTTGCAAGGCTGATGAATTGACCGCCACTAATTTTAGCCTGGTATCCACCACACAGCTGATTGAAGTGGCTTTTTCTGGCCAGTGAATCCCTATTTTTCATTTTTCCATTTTTCCATTTTTTTACACATACACACCACACTCCGGCATACACTGGCTGTTGGTAACCAGTACTAACCACCGAGGAGAATGAAAGAAGAGCTAGGAGAATGAGAAAGAGGAGAAAGACGCGTGCGACCATAATCGTCGGGAATTGAACCCGCAACCTCTCGATTGGAAATCGACTGCGCATACCACTGCACCATATGGGAACACACACACGCACACACACACACCTGGCCTGGTGTACAGCTGCCAAATGCTTGGCCACGCCGCCCCCGAGACAGGGGAGAGTAGAAGAGAGAGAGTTTGACAAACTTTGAGAGAAGTCAGCACTGCCACTAGGAAGCCGCTCCGCCACGACGTCGTCCACGATTGCACACACACACACCATGTATGCGCCCGTCGCAAGAGAAGCACGCAAATCTGCGAATGCACTGGATGTGCACCCAATGATTTCTCTTATAGCAACGATAGCGAACAAGATCCGAATGAGACAGATCAAGACTTGCGCCAGATAACTGTCTAATCCACACAACTGGCGAAGCCATGTGAATCGACCACCAATGCACACCTGGTCAACACCACACGGAGTACATCGGCATAAAACGGCCAAGACAGTTACCTATGCACACCCTACATCTGCTGGGGTAACCAATAGACAGCACGATGCTTTGATAGAAACAGACGCTAGATGCACTGGCACCTTGAAGTGAAATTGGAGTTACTTTACCAACCAGCCTCGGCTACTGAGTACTGGGAACCCAGAGCCAACAGACATACCAACAACCTCATATCAGCCATGAAAGCTATTATAGTAACGACACACTGGATTGTGGAGCCAAAACTAGTCCAACTTCCAAATGCTTTGGCAAGAAGGTAGCCTTCCGCCAGGTTGGCACACACACGCACGCGCGCGCGCACACACACACACACACACGACTACATATTTCAGGCAAGTGCATCTGCAGTGTAGTTACAGCTGCACAGGGTGGTGATACACAGTACAGCATTGCTGGTAATAATAGAAACAATTGGAAGAGCTAAGGGAGGTATGGCATTCTTCCTCTCATTGACGCTAAAAAATAGAATGTAGATCCAAAAAAGCAAAGGAAACTACGCTAGCACGTAACATTCAGTAAAAGACAAAAAAAAGACCGGGGACACACCCACCCACACACACACCCACCCACCCACACACACACCCACACACACGGTGCGTTCTACAAAAAGAGTCAAATAACGAGCAAATGCCCACTCAAAAGAGTAGAAAACTAACACCGATAAAACAGTTAACCTCTGTAACATTCAGTAAAAGACAAAAAAAAGACCGGGACACACCCACCCACCCACACACACACACACAGTGCGTTTTACAAAAAGAGTCAAATAACGAGCAAATGCCCACTCAAAAGAGTAGAAAACTAACACCGATAAAACAGTTAACCTCTGTGTCCACCAAATCCACCAATCGCATTCATGTTCATTGACATTCCACCAGGGGTCTGCTGCTGCTGTTGTCCAGCATTAGCGAGACCACCAAAGCCGCCGGATCCTCCACTGGCGGCAGCAGCAGCAGCAAAACCAGACCCACCACCACTGGCAGCCACGGCACCAAAACCACCCGGAGCAGGGGCTGATGACCCGCCGCCAAACGTCCAGCCGGGTTGAGGAGGTGAGGCCTGGAGTGTTTGAGCTCCCTGCCCACCAAACACTGCTCCGCCACCAAATGCACCTGTGCTACCAGCCCCACCAGCCAGTGACAGACCCTTACTAAAAGCTGGAGTGCTGCTACCAAATGACGCAGCCCCACCGAACGGGGCTGATGAACCCCCGAACACTGGCGAAGCACTCGCAGCAGCAGTCGGAAGAGCAAAAGCAGTGGCCGCCGCCGCACCAACACCACCACTAGCAGTCGCTGTGGGAGTCGAGAACAGGCCACCGGGAGGTTTAGCTTGCCCACCAATGCCTGCTTGGGAAGCAGAAGAACTGAAGAGCGAAGCGTTGAACAGTTTACCAGAGGATGGGAGAGTGCTGCCAGTCACACTACTGGAGAAAAGACCGCCAGCAGGGATTTGAGCTGATCCAAATGCTGGTGTGGAGGCAACAGTAGAAGCAGCAGTTGCAGCAGCGGGAGAAACAGGCGAAGCAGACATTAGAGAACTAACAGAAGCAGCAGAAGGCCCGGTGGCACCAGCATTCAGTGCTGTATTAGGCGGGCTTGTCTGGGATGACTGCTGTTGTTTCGTAGCTGGAGTAGCAAGTGATTTCACACCAGTAGCATTACCACCAGAAGTAGAGGTAGAAAATAAACCACCTTGAGCAGGTTTTGCTGATGCAGTTGTGGTTGCTGCCGCTGTTGCTGTTGTAGTTGTCAGGGCAGAGAACAAACCACCCTGAGAAGGTTTTGATGAAGCTGTTAGTGTTGTGGCTGCTGTCGTAGTTACTGTTGAAAGAGCAGCGAATAAACCGCTAGGGGGGTTGGTTGATAATGTTGCCGTAGCAGGAGCAGCGGACAAGCCACTCTGAGGTGTGTTTGCTGCTGCTGAAAAAGAAAACCCGCCACTCTGAGGTGTAGCTGAAGCTGCTGACGCTGTCGGGGCAGAGAACAGGCCACCGGGTTTAGAAGACAATGTTGGTGTAGTTGAGGTGGCTGCAGAAGACACCCCGCTGCCAGCTTGAGAAAACAAAGATGAACTGGAGAGTGACGCACCCGGCGCAGATAGCATGCTGCTGGATCCTGCAGCAGATGCATTTGCAAAGAGACCCCCAGCAGGACTAGCACTACCAGGACCAGCTGGTTTGCCGGCATTGAACAGTATACCAGAGGACGGGAGAGTGCTGCCAGTCGTCGCATTACTGGAGAAAAGACCGCTGGCAGGGGTTTGAGCTGATCCAAGTGCCGGTACGGAGGCAACAGTAGAAGCAGCAGTTGCAGCAGAGGGAGAAACAGGCGAAGCAGAAGTTGGAGAACTAACAGAAGCAGCAGAAGGCTCAGTGGCACCAGCATTCAATGCTGTACTAAGTGGGCTTGTCTGGCGTGACTGCTGTTCTTTTGCAGCTGGAGTAGCAAGTGATTTCACACCAGTAGCATCACCACCAGGAGTACTGGAAACAGTAGTTGAGGAAGAGAATAAGCCAGCTTGAGCAGGTTTTGCTGATGCAGTTGTGGTTGCTGCCACTGTTGCTGTTGTAGTTGCCAGGGCAGAGAATAAGCCACCTTGAGCAGGTTTAGCTGATGCAGTTGTGGTTGCTGTTGTAGTTGTCAGGGCAGAGAATAAGCCACCTTGAGCAGGTTTTGCTGATGCAGTTGTGCTTGCTGCAGCTGTTGTAGCTGTCAGGGCAGAGAATAAGCCACCTTGAGCAGGTTTCGCTGATGCAGTTGTGGTTGCTGCCGCTGTTGCTGAAGCTGCTGCTGTTGCTGTCGGGGCAGAGAACAGGCCACCGGGTTTAGAAGACAATGTTGGTGTAGCTGAGGTGGCTGCAGAAGACACCCCGCTGCCAGCTTGAGAAGATAAAGATGAACTGGAGAGTGATGCACCCAGCGCAGATAGCATGCTGCTGGATCCCACGAGACCCCCAGCAGGACTAGCACTACCAGAACTAGGAGGTTTGCCAGAAGATGGAGCCGGCACTCCAACATTATTTCGACTGGAGAAAAGACCGCTGGCAGGGATTTGAGCTGATCCAAGTGCTGGTGCGGAGGCAACAATGGAGGCAACAGTGGAAGCAGCAGTTGCAGCAGCGGGAGAAACAGGCGAAGCAGACATTAGAGAACTAACAGAAGCAGCAGAAGGCCCAGTAGCACCGGCATTCAATACTGCATTAGGCGGGCTTGTCTGGCGTGACTGCTGTTGTTTTGTAGCTGGAGTAGCAAGTGATTTCACACCAGTAGCATCACCACCAGGAGTACTGGAAACAGTAGTTGAGGTAGAGAATAAGCCACCTTGAGCAGGTTTTGCTGATGCAGTTGTGGTTGCTGCCGCTGTTGCTGTTCTAGTTGTCAGGGCAGAGAACAAACCACTTTGAGAAGGCACTGTGGATGTTGTTACTGTTGTATTCGCTGTAACACCAGAGAACAAACCAGTGGGAGCAGGTTTTGTTGATGCTGTTGTTGTGTTCGTTGTAACAGTAGAGAACAAACCAGTGGGAGCAGGTTTCGTTGATGCTGTTGTTGTGTTTGTTGTAACAGTAGAGAACAAACCAGTTGGAGCAGGTTTTGTTGATGGTGTTGTTGAGTTCGGTGCAACAGCAGAGAACAGTGCCTTCGAACGCAGGCCAGCCACACCAGGACCAGCACTACCAGAACTAGCAGGTTTGCCAGAAGATGTAGCCAGCACTCCGACATTACTTCGACCCGCAGCAGCGAGGTCCGTACGTGGCTTGGGAGTATAGACCTTTTCTTGATGAAAAGACGGTGCTTGGTTGGCAGCTCGTTGAGACAGTAGGGCATACACTTGCTTTACACGCGATTCATTCAAAGCGAATGACGACCGAGAAGTTCCACTGCTCTGATTGCTGCGACTAGCCCCAGTCAAGTGGGCAGCATGGCCATGCTGCGTGCCAATGCTCTGCAATGTCTTTGGCGCCGGAGTTGATGTGTACATGGGCACGGTGGACAGCTTCATGCCTGTTGTCTTGGATCTGATGCTATCTAGGTCCTGTGAAAGCTTCACAATGGTGTGGCGGTGTACCTTTAGGGCCTTGTAGACATCGCCTAATGCTGGCTGCCGCATCTTAGGAGCTTCGTGCTGACGCTGCCATCCTGAGTCAAGAATATTGTTCAACTCAATGATGGAACGCTTTATCTCCCGAGACGTCTTCAGTCGTTCAGCATTCTTTTCCTCTAACGATGAGTCAAGCGGCCGGTTGCGTAGCAACTTGACCTGCTGTGGATCGCGGAAGCGGCAATGGAGGACTTCAGCCTCCTGTAGACGTGCATGTGACTCCAGTATGCCCTCTCGCAAGCTTGACACTTGTTGGGACAGTTGACTCCTGTCCGTATCAACGGTTGATACAGTGTCAGTTAACTCATTGATGCGAGCCCGTAGGATTTCTAGGTCTTTCTGATTGCCGATCAACACCGTTGGCTTGGAGATGGTGGAGGCAATCTGCTTCTCTAAAAGAGCTAGCATGTCAGTAACACTGCTTTTCAACGGTGACCGAGGCTCTGCTTCCCTGGGTGGTGCTGTTGGACGCTGAACAGATGCCGCTGCAGTACTTGCTGCTGCCGACGATGTCGTTGCAGCAGCAGCAGCAGCAGCAGCAGAGAGTGGAGTGCGGGCTGTTTGAGCAGAGGACAGTGCCGATAAACCTGTTCCACTGCTTACCGCTGGCTGCAAAGCTGGAGATACGGCTGATGGTGCTTCCCCGAATTTCATTTTTATTGCCGGTGATTGTGATGGTGGTGGCTGACTGACGGGCTTGGCTGCATTGGAGAACATACCACCAGCCAAAGTACTAGAGGGAGTTTGTCCCAGCAAAGAAAACGATGGAGCTGGTGCATTGGCAGGTGCTGCTGCTGTCCATGCTGGTGGCTGGTCTAGAGGCTTGGCCTGTTGCAAGTTGTCAGATGACTGAGGCTCTGCTTCCCCGGGTGGTGCTGTCGGACGCTGAACAGATGCCGCTGGCTGCAATGCTGAAGATCCGGCTGATGGTGCTCCTCCGGATTTCATTTTTATTGCCGGTGATTGTGATGGTGGTGGCTGACTGACGGGCTTGGCTGCACTGGAGAGCATACCACCAGCCAAAGTACTAGAGGGAGTTTGACCCAACAAAGAAAATGATGGAGGTGGTGCATTGGCAGGCGCTGCTGCTGCTGCTGCTGCTGCTGTCCATGGTGGTGGCTGGTCCAGAGGCCTGGCCTGTGACTGAGCCTCTGCTTCCCCGGGTGGTGCTGTTGGACGCTGAACAGATGCCGCTGGCTGCAAAGCTGAAGATCCGGCTGATGGGGCTCCTCCGAATTTCATTTTTATTGCCGGTGATTGTGATGGTGGTGGCTGACTGACGGGCTTGGCTGCACTGGAGAACATACCACCAGCCAAAGTACTAGAGGGAGTTTGTCCCAAAATAGAAAATGGTGGAGCTGGTGCATTGGCAGGCGCTGCTGCTGCTGCTGTCCATGGTGGTGGCTGGTCCAGAGGCTTGGCCTGTTGCAAGGTGTCAGGTGACCGAACCTCTGTTTCCGCGGGTGGTGCTGTTGGACGCTGAACAGATGCCGCTGGCTGCAAAGCTGAAGATCCGGCTGATGGGACTCCTCCGAATTTCATTTTTATTGCCGGTGATTGTGATGGTGGTGGCTGACTGACGGGCTTGGCTGCACTGGAGAACATACCACCAGCCAAAGTACTAGAGGGAGTTTGTCCCAAAATAGAAAATGGTGGAGCTGGTACATTGGCCGGCACCGCTGCTGCTGCTGTCCATGCTGGTGGCTGACCCAGAGGCTTGGATACTCCAGTCGAGGACAGGATCGTTGCAGGAGACTGATTCTGGGCTGAGCTGGGTGCTGCTGTCGGTGTGGTTGGGGCAGCCTGGGCCTGTTGCAAGTTGGCAGGCATTGGTGGTCGCTTCTGACTACTCTGGTTGATGCTAGGCATGCCTGGACGTTTGTTGATCAGCGAATACGGACACAGCTTGCCAAGAGAGGAGTACATCATCACAATCGGCGCAGGAGGTAGGGATTTCTCGTCCATTTGCAACCCTTCTGTCGATGTCCTGTCCACCACCAGACCTGTTGGGTACTGCTCATCGTCACCAGCAAGTGGCAGTTCAGCACGACCGGTATCTTCAAATGTCCAGTGCTGCCACTTGCCATTAGCACTCTTGCCAATAGCAACCACCTCCAGAGAGCGCGACGACACTGACAAGATCATATCCCACTCGCTGATGGCAACAAACGTGTAGTGCGTATGTGCGCTTCCCATTCCAAAGTAGATGTCGTCAAAATTAATCCAGGACATATCACCACCTTTCTTGCCCAGCAGGCCGTAAACCCGCGGCCGTATCTCATTATTCTCCACCTGGTCGAATACGGCAAAGAACTCGTATGTTGAGTACCACAATATGTCACGCACTGGCGACGACACATCGCTCGAGGGCCGGCCGTGCTGTTTCTTCAGCTGACATGTCATATCATACTGCTCCACCGTGCTGTTCCGCTTGCCCACAACAAACTGCTTGCCCTTGGGGCTCCAGCAAAGGCAACTTATTCCGGAATCCGGTGGCACACTGCGAATCTGCTGCAGTGACCTCCTTCCGCCATCGCGTACATAAATCTCATACAGACCGATCCCTCCGTCGCCGAAAACAGCCGCAAACTTGGTGGCTTCTGCTGGGTGCCATTTTAGATCAACAAGCTCACTCGGCACTTCCACCTGACAAAATAATATATTGGGCTTGGTCTTGCTGATTGCACGGACGTCATAGAAGTACATGCTCAGCGTGTCACCATTAAAGCAACAGGCAGATAACGTCAACTCATCACATGAAAACCCGAGGTGGCACAGTCCAGCTGACGGCAACGCAACAGGAACACCGTCATATCCTTTTGTAGGTGCAAGCAACTTGCCCGTCATAAAGACACGAAACTCCTTCTCACCGCCCACCACCGTCAAGCCATACAGGTTGGAAATTGCCAGTAAGCTGACGCGTTTCGCTTCAATTGGGTCGCCATTCTGGAACTCGTGGACATCTAAGGGTGGTTTCTGTTTGAACAGAATGTCTTTTACTTCTTGCTCTAGGTCCATTTCACTGGCCAGAAGTGAGACGTTCCTTGCTCTACACAAGCAAGAAGAAGCTTGTCACGCATTTGCAAATGAATTATTTTGAATTATCGTTTGCCGACCGTTTTTACGCAGTGCAATCCAGGGAGTCGTAAAATACCGGGAGGCGACACGCCACACATTTCACGATCCGAGGATTGCCGCACTCGACCCGCGAAATTTGAAGCGTGATTGAAACGTCGTCGTCATCTTCTTTTTCTCAATTGTTTTTGCTATATGCTTCGAGGCTATTCTGGATCTCCAGAGCGAAAGCTGGTTGTTTCTGATACGTACCACGCATTACCTTAGGTTGAGCCATGGCTTTTAATTTTTTTTTGGAAGTTCACTGCTATGGAGACGACGGAATGTCAAGGTAAGTTATTCACGAAATGTACTCAAATTTGAATTGAGTCAATGCGAATGACACCCTGTTTTCGGAATAGTTCTCCACTAAACACACCATGCCCATGGCCCCTTCATGTTGTCCAAGTTCCATTCTAGGTTTGTGTGAAGTTTCGAGATGAAGTTCGACGATGTACTCACCTTTCCATGGAAGGGAAAAAAAAGTAGCATATCAAACAGAATCCATGCAGTATTTGATGCCACTATCCTCATTCTTCTGCATTCAAAGTGTTTCACATCTATATGGCCCATGAACTGCAAACAATATTTGTCATTTCTTAACTGTTCATAGCTGTTCATAACTGTTCTGAACACATTGCCTTCGGGAAACGTAAGGCCGAGTCGCCTCACCGACTGAGCAAAGTTCTCTGCGACGAAAGTCACACTATCGGCGAATGCACTCAAGGTGAATACCCGTCAATATCCTGTATACTGCTTGTACCGCTTATCACAGTAGCATACACACAAGCACACATACACACACACACACACACACACACACACACACACACACACACACACACACATGCATGCTCGTGCACACACAAGCGCAAAATTCACATATCACTGGTTCAGTTGTTTTTATCTGTGTCGTATTTTGTCTTATACAGAGCTTCCGAGCCACGCCGAGTCACCTGACCAACTGAAGAAGGTTCTGTGCGACGAAAGTCACACTATCGGCGAATGCACTCAAGGTGAATACCCTGTGGACTGCTTATACCACTTATCACAGAAGCACACACACACACACACACACACACACACACACACACACACACACACACACACACAAGCGCAAAATTCACATATCACTGGTTCAGTTGATTTTATCTGTGACGTATGGTGTCTTATACAGAGCTTCCGAGCCACGCCGGGCCACCTGAATTCTCCAAACAAGGCTGAAGGCTTGTCACGGCATCCTTGCCAAATAAAGGTATAAGCTGCAGCAAGTTGTCGTTGCGACACCTTGCTCCTTCCAGCTCACGCCGCACGGCCACCAAGCACCAACCACCATGGTACTTTTCAGCAAGGTGAGACAAATTGTCAATCACCGGTTCGGGGATGGCTTCAGCAGCTTTGGATGGTGCTATTGACGCTTTCCTGATAGCAGCGGCAGCCGTGGCATGCAGGTAGCTTATCAGATTCGCTAGCACTGCAGATGTAACTTCCAAATCTGAAGAAGAGAAAAGAAAAAGACAACATATAAGGACTGGTGGTTGCAGAGACTGTACTAGTATTCAAAAGCCAGCGTTTGCATACCTATGCATACCTAGTCAGAAGCCAATTTTTTTCCAACATGCATGCAAAACGCACTGACCTTCACAATTGATTTTCACTTCGGGAATAGCTGTTGCGATGACGGACAGCATTTGTTGCCATGCTTGCGAAATATCAGCACCCTTGCATGCCTTCAGCTGGCACACTTCCTGGCGTAGCAGATTTGCAGTACCTGATGCCTTGTGTAACCGTGTCATAATAACATGCAGGAATGACTCCGTCGCCTCAGTAACACTCGCCTGTCTCATTGTCAGCAGTTTGCAAATTCCATGGATCACTGCACCTTCCATAGGCCTGTACACCATGATGGCACTACCACTCTTACATCGATCTGCACATAGACAAAGTATGGTTTGAGGATGGAGGTTTACATCATCTACGGTGATGATACATACTAGGTACACACGTAAATTTTCAGGACTTCAATAAATATCCTGTCACAGTGAACAGACAATGCATCGTGGGCAGACTAGGATGAAAAGGATGGTGTCGACCACCTAATTTATCGGGTCAGTTCGGGCACTTAGGTATGCTACAGATTATACATTCGTGTCCACAAGGAAGAGACAAAAACATGCAAACGAAAGAATCTCACCTGTAGCCCACAGCTGAACATCCCCACAACTCAGGTCACCAAGTGAATACGTGGTATTTTACGACTCCCTGGTGCAATCTTTCTGCTGTTGTCATGGGATTTTCAACTTTATTTTATTTTTTATACCATTCATTTTAGAAAACCTGAAAACAACGCGAGTACGATCGAGTGCATGCAACTGGCACTGCCAGTGACCTGCATGCACAGCTCACGTCGAAATTATTTGGAGTTTTACGTGAAAATGCGCATCACGTCGGAGATAATAGAGAGGTTTTGCATTCCGAATTTCGGTACAGCGTTCTTCGGTCATTTGTCGAACATCAAAATGTCGAATTTTCGCACCAACGTTTGTTTTGCAAGTCGAAAATGATGTGTTTTCATTTCGTGAGCCCCAGCATCAGCAACGTCCCGTCCCGTGCTCCTTTTCTTGCTGATTCCAACGAACTTTGATCGCCCAAAGAGTCGAGGGCCAAACCTGCCCCCTCAGTCGCCTCAGAAAAACCAACTCCATGCCCAAGTCAAATGTTATGCGTGTCGCCATAGTCTTTTCAGCCACACAGATGACGGTGAGGACACTCCAGGCGAAAGAGAGTAGGCAGGCAGTGGAGAGGAGCAATCAAAGGTAGCTGACGATGCTATGTCGCCAAAGACGCCTGCCAAGCGATGCCGAGATAAAAAACCTCTTTGAATAAATGCAAGCGCTAGCGCTCTTCTACAAGAAAATGCATCCGAAAAATATTTTCGGCAAAGTGAGCTTTTTCCGAACAAACACGCCGAATCTTCGTGTGCATTTTCGACCTCGCTCCCGCGTGCCGAATCTTTTTGCCGAATTTCGGAATGCAAAACCTCGCTAATAATAAATAATATTCGCGGGATCCGCGTTAGCATCACTTGAATGTTCAGAAACACACAAGCTATTATAGCCTTCGCTTCCGCAGGCCACCACTATGCCTTTACACCTTACTGTCCTTAGTGGCGAATGCAGACCTCACAAGTGAGTCAGGGGAGAGGAGGTGAGTCTCTCAACCAATCGGGCGTGTAACGGCCCATAACCCTGTAAACTGCATCCTTGTTATCCTCACTCGAGCTGTGAGTACCCAGTTGACCGTGGGTGTCGGCGCAGTTCAACACGCGTAAAAAGTCTTTTTACACGCTCCCTGCTGCCAGCGCGGGTCTCGAACTCGGGACCTCATGATTCGCAGGCAGGCCTGCAAACCAATCGGCCATATGCGTTGGTCGTGCATCTTAAGGTGGCGATCTACCTTCACTGCCTCAGGGGTCAAAATTTTGTGAAATTTTCAAGTTACTTGCTCTGATTTCGTCCAATGACAATTTAATTGCTCGTATAGATCCCAGACATCATCTCTGAAAATTGGAGTGAGATTGCTTTTATCAAGAGTACATAACTACAGTAGTTATGTACTCTTGCTTTTATCCATACGGCTGCTATGAGCTTGCAAAGATCGAATGTAACAATCATATCGCAACTTTTTGGGGAAAAAGTAGAAATCGGTCTTTTCACGGTAAATCCTTGTGGATTTTGTTCAAATTTTCTGTGCTTGTCAGAAACACCACTGCACTGCTGGCTCATGCGGCTGGCCGATTCACAATACCGGTACAACTTTCTGTGACGCGACATGCGACTTGCGACACATGCTACGAGCTGCGACAGCGACACACGGTTCACAATATTCTTCATGTTTGCGACATCATCATGCACAAGTAGTACTATGCACGTGCACTGCACGTGCACCCAGGGTCGAAACTGTACTCCATTTGTGTATGTCGCGTGTCGCAAAAGTTGAACTTTCTTCAACTTCTGCGACAGCTTGCGACAGCTCGCGCTCGCGACAGGCAGTTTCTTGTCGCAATTGTCGCAAATCGCGTGTCGCGTCGCAGAAAGTTGTATTGTGAATCGGGCTTTAAGCGGGATTCACAGAAGCTTTTTTGCGATGCGACAGACGCGAAACCGGGAAAACCCCAAATCGCAGCCATGTCGCACCCCACGCAACTGCTGCAACTGGGCCATCGCAGAAGTTGAGCTTGGCTCAACTTTTGCGATGCGATGCGACAAGCGATTTGGCGTACGATTTTGACCTTTTCTACAGCAAAGTTGTACAAAGGTTCAAGAGTTGCCTATAAATTTGTACAAGTTGCATCAAACCGCGCGAATATCATGGTGACGTAGCCAAATCAGCAAGATGTTGTCGCATCACTGACTTCTTCTGTGAATGGTATTTCGCGAGTTCGCATCGCACGCGTCGGTCGCAGATCGCGTCGCATCGCAAAAAAGCTTTTGATAGGGCAATCCCCACAGGCCTTCTTTACAGGGTACCCTAGAAATGAAAGTACTAAATTATGGAATAGATGCAGGGAAGAGCATAAGCGGAATCGGATCTTCTGATGTCATGCGTACACTCCACACCAGTGCAAGGCCGGTCTCGAGGCAGGGCACCAGTGTTTTTGATCCGAGAGTACCCGCGACTCCCCGGGTTCCCCTCAGATATGTGTAACGATATTATGACGCAAAGATCCGATTACGTTCGACCAAGACCCTATGCAGAGCTGGATCAGGCGTTGCACACTCTGGGGGGGGGGGTTATGTACTCTTGGTACTACATGTACATGACTCCCTGGCCACAAGCAAGAGTACGACATACACGCCCAGCATGGGAAAAAGATATCACTGCAAAATAATGGATAAACACGAAAGACCAAAAATGTTACGAGATATGACTAAGCTGTCCATCAATGTACTGTAACCAGATCATTATACAGTCAGCTAGTGCGACAACATGGCACAAAACTGACAAGGAGTACTGAGATATTCAACACCAGTTGAACAGGTGGACAGTACAGTTTTAGTCATAACTCATAACATTTTTGTCCTTCCTTTTATCCATGATTACCGGTACATGTCATTGGCTCAACATCCAAGTTCAATTTCTACAGTAATAGTCGCTACTACAAAACAACTGTAGTACATTATTATGTTCTCAGTGGAGGATCCGTACAATAAGAGTACATATTAAACTCCATTACATGTACATCACAGTTCCTGTTGATGTGCTTCTTTCCTACCCTCTTCACTCTAGACGGCATGTACTCGACGGCACATACTCGGGTTAGGTGTTCGGGGTACACACATGTACAGTCAGTCATATACTACATGTATGAAGTGCATATGCAGGAATTCTTAGCACCCCCGATGATGGCGACCGACATGGAGAGGTGGGACGTCAACAAAAATATCCACCGTGGGCTGGGGTATGTGCAGATTGTGCAGAAGAGATGCGGAGTTACACATTCTTGTTTATCTACTCTTGATACAGTACTGTCGGGCGCCGAAGAACGGCCAGGCTAGAATTTCACCAATTAAAAAACAAAACAAAAACGTGTAGGCTGGATTTTTTGCAGATAAGAACGGAAACCGTAATGATGTACACTATAAGTATAATCAAGAGTACATAAACCAGAGTGTGCAACTCGGGATGGTTCCTGTGGGAGCGTAATTCGTGCACTACGTCATTTCTGACGGCATGGTAAGCCACAGGTACGGTGAAAAGTTGCGTCACCAGTCGCGGTGGTGCAGTTCAATGAGTTAGTCCTGATTTCGGTTTTTTGAGACGGATAGCCTGGTGACTTTACTTGTCGGTGGATGTACACAGTCACACAAAACACCGAAATCCTGAAACAGGACGTCTAAAATCAAGCAAGCTTGGCTGATTTCCGGGCTATGAAACACGAAAATTTGAGCTGTACGCAAGTCGCGGCTTGGCTGACCTCATCAGGGTGACGTAGTGCACGAACTGCGCTGTTTCAGATCAGATATGCACAGTTGCACACTCTGGTTTATGTACTCTTGGTATAATGTACACTCAGACGTATAACTCTGCATAAATGTACATGTAAGACTGTACCATCGAATAAGAACGAAAGCGACACTGTACTACTGAAGTACATGTACAGGGATTATGATATTCGACCACTCCCTGCTAGACTGTACGCGTCCTGGTGTCGCCCCCCCCCCCCCCCCCCGGGGGCTACTGGACACGAGGCTATGGCCTCCACCACTGTTTCCCCAGGCACCGTCCCGCAAGTAAATGCAATGCGACGAGTGTGGCTTTAAATCGTGAAATGTTTAGGGAGAGGTCCCAGAGGGGCACCTCAGATGGCTGACCGTGCTGGCACCCTGCAATCTCTTGCGCTGGGTTTTGCTTCCGGGCTACCTGTTACCTAATACAGTCACCACTGGCGCTTTTCTGCATGCAAGTGCACGTGCAGGTGCGTGCACACTTGTTCTCACATGTCCTACAATTTAGACTAGCAACATGCCAGCTTGCGCCTGTCGTTTCAGACTGAACAGGGATCAAGTCTGAGCAGGCACATAGAATATACAGTGAAAAGCAGGGATTTCCCCTTCATGTTCCAATGGCTTCAGTATGATTGTATTGTGTGTTTCATGACCAAAAAAGGAAAGAAAACTATGTGTGTCGATTTCAAAATGTTCATATGCGGTGGTGCCATGACAGGAACAACTCAATAACCTCAACTATCCTCATCTCTTGCCAATTTGCCAAAGACCTGCAGGCAGACACACATACACATAAACACACAACGACATACACCATGATCCACACACACACACACACACACACACACACACACACACACACACACACAACACACACACATACGCGCGTGTGCACATACACACGCGCGTGCACACATACACACGCGCGTGCACACACACAAACACACACGGGATATTAAAGCAAAAAGCAGACATACACTAGTAAATGAAGGTATTCTACGGAAAGCAACATGTAAACACACAATGTTACAGTCCAAAGTACGATTATCAAACCGATGATCGTGAGGTGTGTGTGTGTGTGTGTGTGTGTGTGTGTGTGTGTGTGTGTGTGTGTGTGTGTGTGTGTGTGTACAACCTGTCGGAAGGCTACCCTCTTGCCAAAGCATTTTGGAAGTTGGACTAGTTTCGGCTCCACAATCCAGTGTGTCGTTACTATATAGCTTTCATGGCTGAGGTTGTTGGTACGTCTGTTGGCCCTGGGTTCCCAGTACCCAGTTGCCGAGGCTGGTTGGTAAAATAACTCCAATTTTACTTCAAGGTACCAGTGCATCTAGTGTCTGCTTTTATCAAAGCAGCGTGCTGTCTATACTGGTTACCCCAGCAAGTGTAGGGTGTGCATAGGTAACTGTCTTGGCCGTCCTATTCCGATGTACTCCGTGTGGTGTAGACCAGGTGTGCATTGGGGGGTCGATTCACATGGCTTCGCCAGTTGTGTGGATTAGACAGTTATCTGGCGCTTGTCTTGATCTGTTTCAATCAGAATCAGATCCGCTATCGTTGCTATAAAGAGAAAATCTGTGGGTGCACATCCAGTGCATTTGCAGATTTGCGTGCTTCTCTTGCGACGGGCGTATACATGGTACATGGTACATGGTGTGTACATGCACATGTACGTTATGGAATGGCCTTGTAAATCTTACCTCACTGGGAACGGGTTGCTGTGCCAATTCCACAACTGCAGGGCACACACATACATACATGTACATACAGACATGATATACATCATCAAAGAGGAGAGGAGTAGAGAAGACTACAGGAAAAGCAGTGATCTAGCGACTGCTACCGGCAACATGCCAGAGCTGAATCGCCGAGCGAACCACGACATCATCTATCTAACACGTTACTGTATGAGCCATATATATAACGAAGTGCTAATTCTAACGACTTAAGGAGAAATCTATCGTTAAGATATAAATCGTTATACAGAAATCGATACATATACGGTGCTATTGAGCGTTGAGAATGAGTGGCAATCGTTACCTTTGGTACAAGTAAACCAGTCAATTTTAGGAAATTGTTATATATACGCCTCGTTAGAATAATGGCTTCTACAGTAGTATCAGCTATATGCAGGATATGCAACATCTATCCAGGAACGAATTCCCTCGTCATGGTATTGTGGATGCGGTTCAAGAGCGCAGTGTGCAGTGGTGGAGTGTTTCACATTTAGAATCAGCATGATATTCTCTGTTGAATAGGGGTCATCGAAAAATCCGTCCTTGTGCAAATTTGTCTCTGACCCACCCCAACCCCGATTTTTCTTATTATTTTCTATTTTCCCTATCAGCGGATTCCTAGTATTCAGCTCTGAACAGTGAACACACATACATACATGTTCTCAGTTTAGTGTGAGATAATGTCTAACGAGCCCAGGTTCACTGGCTGCACTGCACTGCACTACATGACTAGCACGCACGACTGCATCAGTGACTGTCAAGTATCGACGACGACGTATGGGTCCATAGCCGTGGACTACTCGTACATCATAAAACAGTTGTGCTCGGTGAAATCCGACCCAAAGTGCATATCTGGTGCCCTCAATTTGCACGGCCCTTGACGCCCTGGAAGTGGTACGAATGCTGCTTGATGTACACAATCATGTACAAGTACAGTGATGTAATCAAAACTGGTCCAGGGCGTCAGTTTTGCACTTTGGGTCGTATTTCAGTGAGCGCAACTGTACATCATAGTACTTGTACATGACTGCATGCAGCTCAGTGCGACGCTGACAACAACACACAAAAGTACCGCAGTAGTTGTAACAATCTACAGTGCGACAAGTGAAAGAAAAATCAAAAAATCAAATACCACCAGCGTTCTTGACCACCCACCCCCTTTTCACGAGGAAGGATTTTTAATTTTTCGAAAATTATGGACAACACCATTCCACCAAAAATGAGATTAGATTGTTGTCTCCCCGCCGCTTATTCAAAGATCTGCGCGGAACACAATTTTCTTAGAACCCACCTTTAGGTTTCTGTGCCTCGTTTTGTTCATCGTCATCGTCGTCGTCATCGTCACCCAGTAGGATCTCATCGGGATTCTCTTCTTTGGTGGCCTCCACGATCTCCTTCTCGGTACTGCGCACGAAGAGCAGCTTGCTCTTAGTTACAACCTCTTCCTTGGCTTGCTCAGCCACAGCCTTTGCTTGCGCTTCCAGCGCTTTCATGGAGTCTGCTGCAGCAGTCGTTGGCACTGTAGAAACACGAGAGAAGAAAGCGCAGGTCCAGACAACGCCATTGCAGCTGAAACTCACATCCTAGTGACAATCGTGCTTTTCTTTCCAAAGGACACTTACAACATGTGTGCAAAACAAGCATATGTATAGAGGTTATCCACATGATAGGACCGTATTTTTCGGACTATAAGCCGCACCCAAGTTTTTTTTGTCACGAAATACAGACATCTACCCTGTCTATCACCGTTAATTTGACCATCGGAGTAGAAGTTGCAAGATCTGTTTTCCCCGGGTGAATTACTGGTGTTTTCAGCGCGGTTTATACTCCGGAAAATACGGAACATGTACCTTATCTACACACTCGATGCATGTTTGCCGAACTTTCTACCTCTCTTTCAGGCCGTTTACCACCTCTTCTGCGCGCGTATTCTAAACAAACAAAAATCGGCTGATCATGTTTCAATCCCTCAAGACGGCCACTATCGTACCTTGTTCAGCTTGACCAGCAGCAGCCAGCATCTGTGCAGACATGTAGTTAACCTGCACAAGGGGAACAAGAACAAGAGCAATAAACAATAATTCGACCAACACCAATGGCACGGTTGGTCAACAACATTGTTCCCGACACAAACCCTCCGTAGGTCGCAACGACCAAAGGCCATCCTGATGTACGATGCCATTCACACTCAAAGCTATCCCAAGTGCAGTTTTGCTGTACAGAATGGGCACAGAACTGCCACAGAGTTATCGACAAGGTGCATACAGCATCAGAGAGCAGCTTTATGAGCGCAAATATTTATGCATTGAAAAAGGGTTCCAGAGCATTTTCATAAGCCAAGGACTACTTTACGTGAGGCGTTGGAGAACGGCTTACATAGCTTCGTGGTAGACGTGGCATACATGCACATTCACAACATGGACATGGTTACAAGGCATATGCACCGGTGCATGCGTGCGCGCCCAAGCGCGCGCACACACACACACACACACACGCACGGTGATAACTTACGGAGGTGTTATACTGGGCTTGCACGCTGCGCTTGATACGTAGCAGCTCGCGGTACGAATCCTCATTACCGTGTGCGACCTCAAACTCTTGCCAGTGCTTCCAGTAGTCAGCAGATAACTGTACACATGCACACACACACACACACACACACACACACACACACACACACACACACACACACACACACACACACACACCACACACCCACACACCCACACACCCACACACCCACACACACACACACACACACACACACACACACACACACACACACACACACACACACACACACACACACACACACACACACACACACACACACACACACACACACACACACACACACACACACACACACACACACACACACACACACACACACACACACACACACACACACACACACACACACACACACACACACACACACACACACACACACACACACACACACACACACACACACACACACACACACACACACACACACACACACACACACACACACACACACACACACACACACACACACACACACACACACACACACACACACACACACACACACACACACACACACACACACACACACACACACACACACACACACACACATTGTCTACACACCCTGGGGGTGAAATTGCCCAGGAGCAAGTTTCCACCAAACAAGCATGAAAAGCAGTGCATTGCCATCACACACAGATAGTGGGCACACATGCTGGTACTCACATATTCCACAACACACAGACACACAGACACACATACACATGCACACACATGCAAATACACCCCCCCCCCCCCCACACACACACACACATACACATGCACACGCATGCAAATACACACACACACACACACACACACACACACACACACACACACACACTCCACCCCCCCCCCCCCACACACACACACAAACACATGCACAAACACACACACACACACACATACACACCACACACATCACACACACCCACACCCACACCCACACCCACACCACACCCACACGCCACTGGCACTCACCCGTGGATCTGCCAGCTGAGAGCCGTGCATAAACACAGCGCGTGCACGATCAAACTCTCCCAGTTTGCATTCTAGCTGAGCAAAGCGTACACACATTTTCCTGTACAAAGAAACCAGCAGACGAGGAACAGAACAGAGAAAATGACCGTGAATTGCAGGGAAAACGTCCACAGATGATGGCAGTGAACAAATTAAATCCCTTTAGGTCACGGTAAAACACCTTTGGTTCTCAAGCACTCACACACCCATTTTCAATGCCTGTTAAATATTTACACAGCAGCAATTAGTCGCTTCGAACAGAAGTTTGGTGGAGATAGAGGGCAAATGGCAGTGCATGCAGTGGCACTTGCAAGGCTGCCAGGGAGCCGTTTTACAGTACGCACAATCCAAACACTGCTTTTGTCAAATTCGGTTCCCATCGCCCTTGAGGCACCTGGCTTTTTGGCGCCCACTTGTGTCTTGGTTACATTTGTCACCAACCGCCTCTGCAGCATAAATTGTGTTTTTTAAAGTTTCACCCTTCACTCTGATGATCTGTTTCGGAACAGTGAAGCTGGTCTGTCGAATACATTAGGCCCTCACCAGACTACGTACATAGAACATCCAGTACAAAAATCACATAAAACCTAAAAGGCAACATTTTTTCCACGCCTGCATTCAGACTACACATTTTACATGCAATATACAGGCAACCTTTGACCCTACGCAATTGCGCAAGGGGCCTGGGATGTGTGATAGCAGCCGGCAGTCGTACCCGGGTACAAAGTTTGTACGACTGCCTGGTGAAAGTACGATAAATGCAGGAAAGTTGCCTTGTACAAGGGTTCGCACCCTGCCTGAAAGGATTGGGCAGCTTTTTAGGCTTCCCGCCAGATTCTTGTTGTTGTCTTGGAAACTTCTATGTAAATGTGACTTTAATATAGGCTGTTTTGTACCTAGTCTGAAGAGGGCCTTATGTTCTGAAACGTGCTTGTGCAAGATAACATTGTTTGTGACTTGTATCAGGGTCTAGCTAGCAGCTACCTCTCGAAAATTCACTCCCTCTCAGCAATTGTCACAGACTCATGCAGGAGAATCACATTCTTGTGCATGCATGTGCGCAGGGAGCACAGTCTAAAAAGGAAACTGGGCACTGACCTGGCGCCAGTGTCTGGTAAAACCTCGATGGCCTTCTCATAAATCTGGCGAGTGTGAGTAACGCCAAATATGGACGCAGCTCGTTGGATATAGATGTTGAACATCTGCAGAAAAAGTAAGTAAGGATTCACAAAGCAGACCAGTGAAAGAACAATCGGCACGGGTGTGTGAGAGAGGGGCAGGGGCAGGGAGAGAGAGAGAGAGAGAGAGAGAGAGAGAGAGAGAGGAAGAGAAGGAGGAAGAGAGAGAGAGAGAGAGAGAGAGAGAGAGAGAGAGACCCACTGCGATGTCTTATGCATCAGATGGATGAATACAGAATAGTCGTCACAGCAATACACTTATCACGCTATACCCACCTCAAACTGCTCTGCAGGTAACACAGCAGAGGTGGCACGTTCGTACACGGACATGGCATGACGTCCCATACCATGCTCCTCCTCCATCTTCGCATACAATAAGTAGATGTCTGCAAGAAAACAGCAGAAGACAAAGCACATAAACAAGTTAAAACAACTACATGCACATACATCAAATCAGGCTGGGAAAAAGGCTCATTCAATCAAGCAATTTTCTACCAAGACGAATGCGCAAAACTTCAAAGATCATTACCTTCCCAAGCAGACACCTTTTAATTACAGACATATCCAATCTTAGCACCAACGTTTCTGTCTTTAAAATGCTCCCAACTGTTCTCAAAGCTGCAGGGAGTACCATAAGCAGGTAGACTCCACACATGGGACACATACATCTGGTCGTCAGGGTGACCAACACACTGCACAGGACCGCGTATACATCTGGTCGCCAGGGTGACTGGTCGTCGGGTGACTAACACATTGGAAACTCAGAGCAGTTCCACTGGAATGTAATCAAGACAATGTCATGCGTGGACACTTGTAGAGAGCGTGGACACTTGTAGAGAGCGTGGACAGACTCACCAAGAGTAAATGTCATGCATGGACACTTGTAGAGAGCGTGGACAGACTCACCAAGAGTAAATGTCATGCATGGACACTTGTTGTAGAGAGCGTGGACAGACTCACCAAGAGTAAATGTCACGCATGGACACTTGTAGAGAGCGTGGACAGACTCACCAAGAGTAAATGTCATGCATGGACACTTGTAGAGAGCGTGGACAGACTCACCAAGAGTAACCAATAGAACGGGACCGGACACGGAATGTCAAGGGAGAGACTTACTCTTTGCAAACTTATCCGGGCAGCCGTCAAGACACTGTTCAAACAGATCACGAGCTCTCTCCAGTTTGCGACCACCCTGTAACAAGCAACCAACACAGACAAGCACGCCGCAAGTAAGGCCACTGGCACATCTGTTTGCCTAGCACCTTCCATTGCTGCAGCACAAACATCTTCCACAGACAAGGAACCTCTACCAGGGGAGCCAGAATGGGACAGAGCACTGCTCTGACCTGCCAGCAGTTCGAGTTTGCAAAGTCGTCAGTGACTGTAACAGGGTCTCTACTTACATATCGCTCAAGGAACTTGGTGAGATAAGTGTTCCAGATGTCAAACACGTTGGGCCACTTGAACATGCTCACACCACGCTCATAGATCTGCACACATGCATAGAAGAAATCAAAAAGGAGATGAGAACTTAGAGCATGGAGTCCAAAGCAAGCAATGCTAACACTACATCCACAGAACATCTGCTACTTCTGCACACACACACACACACACACACACACACACACACACGCGCACACGCACGCACTTGTACTTGTACTTGCTCACTGCCAAAACTGGTCACGTGGGTCTCCCCGGGAGAGGGGAGAGAGACCCAAAAGGAATCTTGGAAAGATGACTCAATTGGCCATTGAACCACCCAACGGCCGACACCCCCTGAAATCCCCAAACTAGGGTGGACTTGAAATGATCCCACTTATGGGCTCACCACACCTCAGTAAGTGGGTGAGGACAAGGTGCAGAAAAAGGATTGACGGCATCAGGGTATCCGTCCCGGGATCCAACTGCAGGTACCCCTGCCCCCAGTGAAGGTAATACTTGGTACTAGTGTGGGTGGCTAAACACACACACACACACACACACACACACACACACACACACACACACACACACACCTCAGACCTCAGACCTGTCCACCGCGGAAGCGATGATAGCGAACAGCTATGTTAGACATAGCAACTTGTGCTGGGATTACACCATTCAACAGCTTGCAAGGCTGATGAATTGACCGCCACTAACACACACACACACACACACACACACACACGCGCGCGTGTGCGCGCACAGTCGCACATGTACGTACGTACGCACGCACACATACACACACACACGCACGCATGCACACACATACATTTCAGGTGCATACAGCTGCAGAATTTTCTAGGGCTGAAACGATCATTCAATAACTCCTAACGATCAACCAATATCGTTAACGATCGATATATTGGTTTTATCGATTATTGTCGGCTCTATCGAACACCAGTTTATGAAGAAATTCCATGATGCCTTTGCTACGTTAGAAATTTGTGGCACTGCAATGTTGACATCTGTAGAAATCTGGCTGGTTTTATCAACATGAACTACTCAACTAGAGAATTTCATGTTGTTTCTACAGCGAAGAATCTTGTCATCACCCTCTGGGAACTGCTCTCATCTCCGACTTCTCCCACAAATGAACCGAAAAGGCAAAGTCTTCTCTCCCGATCTCTTTCAAAGCCACAAATCAATTTTACAGCGCTTGAAAGTACATGATTGCACTCGTATTCACTATAGGATGGAGTGCAAGGGCTAGAATACTGTCACTGATATGCATCCATAAAAAATCGTTAGCACTCGTTTTGAGCACTAACGATTATCGATTGCACTCTTAACGATCAATAGGCGAGTTATCGGTATAATTGTTTCAGCCCTAGAATTTTCTTTGAATTTCACGGTTGGCGTAAAGTCAGACTGAGTTTTCCACACCCGTGGGTACACTGCAACCCTCAAGGATCGTGGGTACGCTCAGTCGCTGCCACCCTCAACGATCAAGACGCAGACGCAGCTCCTAAAGCGGTGGGAGGTGAGTAGATCAAACTCACCACCAAAGTTGCAAAAGACCACAAATCCCTGCATCCTTGTTTCCCTCATTCTAGGCCACAAGTTGCTATAATACTTGAAGTACATGTGTATGTAACTATTACCGTACTAGTAACTGTGAGTTGCAGCACAGCTGGAAAAATCATTTAAAAACAGTATGATTTTTTGAATCCAACTGTCTCTAAAACGGGTGACTAGTATTCCTGATACCAAGCCATCCTTCACCAAGCCACCCTTCACCAAGCCACCCTTCACCAAGCCACCCTTCACCAAGCCATCCTTCACCAAGCCATCCTTCACCAAGCCATCCTTCACCAAGCCATCCTTCACCAAGCCACCCTTCACCAAGCCATCCTTCACCATACCCGTACATACTGTATAGGTAAACAGGCCCGCCGGACCCGGACTGCTTGGTCAGGTCATCGCCGGACCAACTTATCGGCCACCGACGTGTGTTGCCTGATCAGGAGGTCATGTTTACCAGCCATATCATACACAAATAATGAATTCAAGAAAGACTATGACATGACTGGACTGATCAAGAATAATCGCTTCCGGTGGTCCTGGGTGTAATGTGACTGTGAACCTGTCTACATAGACTACCGGTACAGGTCAACAATCGTACAACCGGCCGCCGCCGGCTACTAGGTACATGTGCACTTGTACACAGGGCACAACGAGGTTCCTGCCGCTATTCGAGTTTCGTGCACTACAACATTTCTAACAACTAACAACCGGTAGACGTGTTGCCCGAGGGTTGCTTTTCCGACGAAATAACGGTCTGCCTGCTAAATGTCACAACAGTGATACACCTTGCCTACTTTTAGCCTTGAACACCTAACAAAACACCCAACAAAACAGAACAGCAACTGCCCACAGCAACACCATCGACTTCCATCACCACAGCGAGCTGCTGAAAGAGCGGTATAATAGCAGTCATCGAGCACAACACCAAGGCACGATTCTACTAGTACTGTAGCGCTTACCGTGAACGCATCCTCAAAGTAGTTGCTCTCCTCCAAGAACATAGCAAAGTTGATAATAATCTGAGGGCTAGAGATTCCAAGGTCAAGAATGCGATTGTAGACGGCCTTTGTTGTCTGCAAAGATAGTACAATAAGAGGGAGAGAGAGGGGTGGGGGGGGGGGGGTATTTTAGTATTTCGACTGAATATGTGGGTGAAGGAAACATGCATTCTGAACGCTTGTACCTCACTATGGAGTAGATTGTCAAAATCAGTAACAACTAGCTTTGTGTTGTGTATGGACCAGTTGCAGGCGTAATCCTAGATAAGTTCCGTCAATGCTGAACTTGTGGTAAAGGGCCCGAGTGTTTGATAGGCGTGTGTGTGTGTTCGCCTGTCCTGTCCTGAACATTGCCGTGACCGTTTTACGGCAATGTTCAGGACAGGACAGGTGTGTGTTTGCGTGCTTCTCTTGCGACGAGCGTATACATCAGGGTTCTAGCCAAAGGGGGGGGGGGGGGGGGGGGCAGCGCCCCCCTACTCCGTTTGCGCGCCCCCTACTCATTTTTCGATTTTGTGTTTTTTCACGCCATTCAACGAAAACACAGTCGATAGTCACTACTAGAGGGTTCATAAAGGCACATTTGTGAGAGGTGAAGTCAGGGTTCACCCTTCACCCTGTATGTTGCATTTTGCATGGCAAGACAATTTTGGACAATGGAAAAAATGGGTCATGGGGTAACTTTTTCCCATGCCCGCCCCCCTACTATATTGACCTGGCTAGAACCCTGTACATGGTACATGGTGTGTGCATGGCCAGCACACTTCCTAGCTGAGCTGCAAGACTGCAGAGTCTTGCAGCAACATGGTAAGACATAAAGAATGCCATGGCACTAGCATGCCATATCACACCCAGAAAAGGCACAGGGGGAGTGCAGCCAAGCCATACCTGGAATGTTCCAAGACTTTCCTCCAAGTCACAGTGCATCGACCAGAGCTTGAGCGAGCGGAACACGCGATTCTGAACCGGTGCTGACTACAGGATGCAACACAGAGCAACGGATAGCAGCAGGAAAACAGGCAAAAACACAACATACCTCAACCACGAGCACCGCCACCGGCAAGATAAGTACTGTGTTTTCCGGAGTATAGGCCGCACATTAAACACCACTGATTCACCCACAAAAAGTCAATACAGCTTATACTACGGTGATCAAATTAACGGGATAAACAGTGTAGATGTCTGGATTTTGTGACAAAAATCTGGGTGTGGCTTCTGCTCTGGAAATACGGTATCCACAGTTGCCTGAAAAATCTCAATTGCTTTCACACCCGGCGCCATAATGATGTCAGCAAATTCCAGAGTACACATGTAGCCAGCGCAAGACATCCCAGCCCTGCAACAGCAGAAGCCTGCCGTCATCAAACAACTCACCGCATCGTGATACGCAGCACGCTCTTTGGGAGTAGCCGTGGCCTCACGCATGACCTGTCTCGCTCGCTCGTAGTCCTCGGCGCGCACTTCCATTTCGGCGTACTCACACCAGACAGTTGCCAGCTCCTCCACGTTACGGAAAGGTACCTGCACGGCCATCTTGAAGATGGAGCGCGCCTGTAACACCACAGAGAAAACAGGTGGTGATCAGCCATTGATGCAATTGCAACTGTCACAAGAGCCAAACTTCATCTTGTACTGCAGTGTGACGACATACTACCCGATAACAACAACAGCTATGAATCACAGCATGGCACCAGGGCCGCAGATCTGAACAAGCTGGTGTGTGCCCGTAACATCCATCATTGATACCAGTTCCATGTGACATCAAGCACACATCAGGGAAGCTACACACCAACCATCAACACTAGGAAATGAGCCTAGCAAATCCATAAAACAACGTACCTCGTTTAGCTGCTTGTTCGACTCGTAGAACTTGGCAAAGGCCACCCAGAGTGTGTGCAGTTTGCCGGTAGCCTGCTTGGGGTTAACAGTGCGCACTGCCTCTGCATAGGTGTTGATGATCTGCACAACACCACGTGTACACAACAACAGCAAGAGGTTACCCAAAGTCAAGCGCACGCGAGTACCGAGCAGCACAGTAGATCTACAACACGCACCAGAGAGGATCCCAGCCAGCCTCCTTTCCGGAGGATGACCAACAAAGCTGCATCATACACACACTCACCGGAAAGCATCACTCACGCACGCACACACGTACGCACACACACTCACACTCACTGCAAAGCGTAACACACACACATACACGCACACACACACACACACTCACTCACTAAAATGGGAAGCATCATACACACACACATACTGCATGCCAAAAACGCACGCATACGAAAACAGTAGAGCAGTAGGAGTTAGTAGACCACCAGCAGCTATCCGGGGACTGATGAAACAACAAGACTCAACACCAATACCACACGTCTGACTACTCATTTTCTCCTCGTACTCAGTCACACTAGCCAGTGAGCCACACAACTAGCAAGTTGCTGCAAGCCACGGCACAAGAACCGCCCGTACCTCTTTGGGCTTGCCATCAAACAGTGACACACGCTTGTGCCACTCGTGAACATTGTGCGGATTCTGTCGTAACAGCACGCTGTTGAGCAGCAGTGGCCGGCGCTCCATCAGCCGCTCAAAACGTGCCATTCGCAACTCAATGTCAATGTCATCTGCACAAATATAACAAAAAAGAACACACACACACACACACACACACACACACCAGTTGGCTATATGTACTGTCGTGGACATGGAAGTCCGTTGAGAAATCAAGCAGCCACGGGACACTGGCCTTGGAGCCGCGAGCACTGCCAGTCCATTTTGACAGTGTGTACGTAAACTACAGAGCAGGTACGCCGCGCTAAGGCAGTACGGGCGCCGGCCCCCTGTCATCCCACCGCCCTTCAATGTCCACAGCAGTACGTATGCAGGGGCACAGTAAGCCTGAGGTCCGTGCAGAAGCAGGTAATTATACAATGCAGAGATTAACGTAAATCAAGTCAATGCAGAGATTATCAAATGACATGCTCCACGTGGAAATGGCGGTCAGATCAAGCCATAATCGAATAGGGACTCCACTGACAAACACAACGGAGCTATGCAGTCCGTACACATAGAAATC
The DNA here is from genome assembly GCF_964019385.1 of Sycon ciliatum. Classification (NCBI taxonomy): domain Eukaryota; kingdom Metazoa; phylum Porifera; class Calcarea; order Leucosolenida; family Sycettidae; genus Sycon; species Sycon ciliatum. The sequence continues at coordinate 26,083,026 of NC_088643.1, forward strand.
CCTATAGTAGAAGACTGTAGCAATACCGTACCTTCTTCGTCTGCTTCAAACTCGGACGCAGCAGACATTTTCCCTTCAATCATTGTCTCCTCAAACTGAGCATATGCGTCAAACACCTATTTCCGCAGCAGCAAAACAATGGAAACAACGGGCAAAGGCACTGAAAACATTCAGAGACGATGAGTAGGGACATGATGGAATACACATGCTATCTACATGTGCAACACGGAATTAAGCACCACTGTATTGGTGCTGTGCTATAGCTTGGAGACTGAGCTTATAATTTTTCATCCATCTGGTACATGTACATTGGTTAATTTGTTTTATTCCCGTAGCTATGCAGAAGACGTTACTTCAGTAACGTCTGGCGCTAGCCAGGGTCCACACAGCTTTAATTGGGTGTTTGTTTGTGTGTTTGTTTGTGTCACGCCTGGCGCTATCCGTATCTGACGGCAAAAAAGCATAGGATGTTATAAATTTTTCAATTCTCCTTTTTTCTTCAGGCATATCCTGGGATTCGAACCCGCACTATCGCCCTACATGCATTCCCCCATACACTTCGCATTCATACCCATTCTTCCAAGTTGCTTTATGTTATTATCTTGCGTTTGAAAGCCCTATTTGAATATTGCGGGCAGCTGTATGTGGCCAGCTGTGTTTGATGGTACGGTACGGGAGACGGTGTCGTATTACCCTCGATCGTACCTGTCCCATACCTATCCCCTACCGTACCGTGCCATCAAAGACGGCTGGCCACAATGCATATTCAAATAGGGCTTTCAAATGCAAGATCACAATGTGAAACAACTTGGAAGAATTAGTATGTATGCGAAGTGTATCGGGGGATGCATGCAGGGCGCGCGATAGTGCGGGTTCGAATCCCAGGTTATGTCTTACAAAAAAAGGAATTTTTAAAGAATTTATAACATCCCTATGCTTTTTTTTGTCTAGGTCATCAAGGCAAAAAAGCATAGCGTAGGGCCCTGAGCTTCCAAGCTCTCTCGTTATACCAGAAGCACAAACTTTCCCAGCAGGTACCATGAATGCAGTTTCGTACTTCCTGCTACACTGAGGGTGCACTTTTTATGTGGGGGATCACAGATTTGCCCCACGACCTGTACTGTGTGTATGTGACACTGTGTGACGTCAAACATGCACGGGCATGATCCGTACACTTCTCTATTAAAACAAAAGCCCTGCACTTGTAATGTGGAGACTGCGCATGTATATCTTCAAAGCCCTCTTGGAGTGCGCTTATAATAGAGACTGGGCTTCTACAAGAGATTGCGCTTGTAATAATAATACAGTATAATGTAAAACGGCCAATTTTGGTGCGTAAAAACAAAAAAAGGCCAGACACACGCGTTTGCTTTCAGGTCATGTGCATCTTAATCTCTTCAATTATTGCATAAGATTGCTACACACTTTGATCCTAGAGGGTGGTGGCGTTCCCACGGCGGATGCGGAAAACTCGGCTTCCAGCCGAGTCTCACGCGAACCGTGAAATTTATTATTTTTTATTGCTACACATTGCACTGAACACCTGGTCACACAGTAGGCAGTTATTCAGCTCACAGAGAACGATCTGACACAGTTTTGCACGAAAAGCAAAACGGCAGCATATTAAAAAATCAGTATCTACAACACACGTTTGTGATTGCTGGATCATCTACATATGCCAGATGTGCCCCCCCCCCCCCCCCCTCCACACACACAGGCTTGCCAGGATCACAGTCAAGTCATGCCAGGCTGTGTTCGTTCTTACCTGACCAAAATCTCGTGCCGTCATCACTTTGGATATTGCCTCTTCATAAACGTCGCGAGCCTAACCATCACAGCAACAACAGCAGCAACAACAACAACAATAACAACAACCTTATACAGTGTGGTGGGATGAACTGGGGTGGGGATGGACTGGGTGATGGACTGGGGGATGGACTGGGTGATGGGCTGGGTGATGGACTGGGTGATGGACTGGGGGATGGACTGGGTGATGGACTGGGTGGTGGACTGGGGGATGGACTGGGTGATGGACTGGGTGATGGACTGGGGGATGGACTGGGGGATGGGCTGGGTGATGGACTGGGGGATGGATTGGGGGATGGACTGGGGGATGGGCTGGGTGATGGACTGGGGGATGGACTGGGGGATGGACTGGGGGATGGACTGGAGGATGGGCTGGGGTATGGAGTGGGGGATGGACTGGAGGATGAACTGGGTGATGGACTGGAGGATGGGCTGGGGTATGGACTGGGGTATGGACTGGGTGATAAACTACTAATAAAAGATAGACCGGGTGATGTACTGACCTTCTCAAACTGTCCACTACGTGAGTGATACTGCGCAAGTGCACACCACAACGCACCGGCTTCGTTGGTGAAGCGATCGAGACCACAGCGAATGATGTTCTCCACCTTCAGGTCCTTGACCTGACATAGGAAAGAAGCAGGTAAAACAAAGCACAGCATCTCTGCACACACATACACTGTGCAACAAGACAAGTGTCCACCAGCAACGCTATTCATACTTCACTATCACCAACAATAGAAGACAATTGCAAAGAGCAGATCACGGGTATCGGAGCAAATTCACTTCCAATAACCCTGCTAGAAAGGTCAGAGCAAATGCTGCCATGTATTTGAAGCAATCAGAAACAAATTAATCGCGGCATAACTAGCAGCACACAATAGCCTGTTCGCCAATTACCGGTAGTCACTTTACACATTTGAAACTCGGGTATTGAGCCAATAATAAATGTAGAAAGGAAAAGGACAAATGGAAACGAGTTTCGAGCAACTCTCCATCACTGTAACCAGATACTATTATGCAGTCAGAAAGTGCATCAGAAAGTGCAACAACTAGGAATGTCTCAGTACTCTGTCAGTTTTGTGCCTAGTTGTTGCACTTTCTGACTGTATTAGTATCTGGTTACAGTGATGGAGAGTTACTCTAAACTCGTTTCCATATGTCCTTTTCCTTTCTACTTTACACATTGTGTTGATTTCTAAGTTCCAAAATGGAGAACAGACTATAGTGCACACATACAAGTAGAATTTAGTACATGGATGAAGGCACACACACAGGGTACACACACACACACGCACACACACACACACACACACACACACACACACACACACACGGGTACACACAAGGGTACACAGGGCACACACACACACACACACACGGTACACACACGGTACACAGGGTACACACACGGGTACACACGGGTACACACACACACACGCATACAGCTAAAAAAGTGTACCTTGTCGGGGTTCTCTGACATCAGGCTGCACAGCTCCTTCCACAGCTACAGTGACAGTAACAGCAACGGCATGTACACCACCATAGAAATGAATACAGTCCACCTCACAACATTAGTTCTGGGTCATGAACGCACGCACACGTATACACCACACACATACATACACACACGCACACGCACACACGCACACATGCACAAACACGCACACATACAAACACACATACACACACGTATGACGTCACTATTTCCACAAAAGCGACGAAAGAGTAGTAACATTTCCACTTAAACTCGCCCGAAGGGTGCCCGGTAGACCGAAGTGCATGTACCTTCGGGGTCCGGATAACCGAGGTATGAGTGTACTTGCATAGTCTCTCTACACTGGAGAAGGATAGGATCACGCACAAGACGGGTCCCCGGCCTGCACAGACTTACCTGATAGTGTGACTTGCCATGCTTGGACGTAAACTTTTCCTGGACAAAATGGGCAGAAAAAAAGAAGCAGTCAGCATAGGAAGCAGATGTGGATATAAGGACGGTTCTATTTTGCAAAAGCACGGTACAGGCAGAAAATTGGGTATTTTTTCCACATCATTTGATAGCTGGAGTCAAGAAACTGACGATGAAACTTGTTTTCCTCCAAGTGCAGTATAATTGCAAAAAAAGCAACATCGAGACTGTACAGGGTACTTAAGCAGTATTGAACAACCTAAATATCCAGGATCTACTCAATGGAGACAAATCCTTTTGTTTTTTTGGCTCAGGTTGTTGGTCACTAATGGACCCCTATTCAAGGACTGCCACTGCATAGATGGACGTCACATGTGGAATGAAGAGATTGTAAGGTGCACACAGTGTTGAAAGTTGAAACACACCTGAAATCGCCTACCCAAGAAGAGGATGCAAACACAAAGTTAGTACAACGATCTAGTCACACGCAACGATTGCAGCAGAAGTAGCGGCAGCAGCAGCATACCTCATTCAACAGATCAGCCAGCTTCAATGCAGCCTGGTCCAAGCGATTGATCGACTTGAGGTAATCTACAAAGTCCTCACCGTTCTCTGGGAAAAACTACAATGGCACACAACAGAAACAAATACGGGAATAAAAAAAGGGTGAAAGACATGCCAACAACAACCATGCCATTGCTAAGCAATTTTCATCTTGGATGTTCCAGGGCCTTCTCATCAGAAGAATCACAGGCGAAGGAAGAGCTGTGATTGCCATACGCACGTACTAGCACTAGCACTAGCACAAACACCCACACACGCACACACACACACACACACACACACACACACACACACACACACACACACACACACACACACACACACACACACTCACATGCACATGCACACTCACACACACACACACACACATACACCCACCGCACACACACGCACACACACACACACCCACCGCACACACACGTACACACACACACACACACACATGCGCGCGTACGACCATCCCAAGCACTGACCTTCAAGTAGCGGCGGTAGACACGCATCCCCGTGTCTGGTATGTCGTAGCTGCGCACAAACTTGAGGTAGAGCGGCCACACACGGTCATGCTGTGTCAGTGCCAGTGAGCGCAGGGCACGGTCCAGCGTGTGCCTGGTGCGAGTCACCTGACGCTGGTCCATCAGGAACTGGCAGTAGTCGAGCCAGATGCGCGGCATCTTGTGCAAGAACACTAGGCAGCGCTCAAACGCATTGTTGACCTTCTCAAACTCCGGGTCGACGATCACTTTGCTCTTGGCGTGTAACCGGCGGCGTTTCAGGTAAGCGTACCATAGCTTGTAACTGCCGGGCAGCTCCTTGACTGCACGTTCATAGATCAGGTTGACAGCCTAGTCAAAGAACAGCAGCACGCGCACCACCAGCATCAGTGAAAACAACCACAACAGCAGCACACATGTTGAAAGAGTATAGTCTAGCCTGCAGAGTCCACCGCCCATACCACATAGTCCGGTCTCGACCTCCAAGAAGCTTACCTGTCTGGGGGCCTTGCGGCCCACTTTGTGTTCAATGTAGCGCAGCCATGACTTAAGGTGGTAGGGGTTGCGAATGATATCCTCCTCGAACGGGATGTCGTCCTCTTCCTGAAATCCAGAAAATCGGAGAAAGAGAGCAGCGGTTGAGTAGACTTCACCCACAGCTACATACGTGCATAGTTACAGTGCTTCGACAACACCAGCAAGAGTATGCAACCTCCTAAGAGTGTGCAATGGGGAGTCGCTTGGCTTGGCAGTAGGCAGTCATCGCCGTGGCTAGTTGAGATCACAACAAGCTAAGGAGCAGCCCAAAAATATCGATTTTTCACGAAACAAATATTCTCTTTTTCTGGGTGGGAGGATGCCAACCAGTTTCGTTTCCGAAATCAACACATTCCTGACGGTACAGTTGCAAGTGTATGCTGTTGAGATACATGCACCTGAACATGTCACCAGCAATTCCTAAGTTTGGGGTGAGCGAGGGGTTTCAGCTGAAACTAAAATAACTCACTTCATGAAAAAAAAACCTTGATATTTGATAAGCTCGGCATGCCCGTCCAAACACACACAACAGAGAACAACGAGCAAGCCAAACATGCCAGAGCAAAGAAAAAGACAAACTGTCTCAGTTGAGCACAACGAGTAGAAGAGAGCAGAAAACCAATACCTATCAAAGCTGATCCACGGAAAGGTGAGAACTAACATCAAAAAGTAACACGCACGTGAGCAGAGAGTATAAGCGCCACAAGTCTTCACCAACAGAGATTCAATCGGGTTGTGCACTCTTTGAGGAGGTGCATACTTGTGACACGTGTACCACTATACATACATGTCCATATACAAGCCTTGCAGCGTCGCTTATGAGTTAACCAGGTCGGATGATGACATCATCCATCACAATGTGCCCTCCACCTTGTGATATGCTGTCACTATCATACCTGGCATATTACACTGATATGCTTTCACTACTTTTCTACCATTCAAATATTCCCTCCTTGCATTTGCTGTTATGTAATTGGGCCTGTAACCCGTTTGTACTTGCGAATTCCAAAAAATCATACCTGGTATATTACACATGTGCAAGAACTGACCATAGAAAAAGCAGTCGGCAAGTTCAGCACACAGTTCAATCTTCAACAGTGCAGCTCACACTTGTGCCCCCCCCCCCCCCCCAAAACACACATATACCCCCCCCCCCCCCACATACACACACATAACGTACATATCCACACATGTGCGTGCAATGTGCATGCACATACACGCACAGACACCGACACCCGCATGCACAGACAAACAGAGAGACAGATAGATAGACACATGCACAAGCATGCACACAACTAGAAATTAGAATGAAAGACAGTGGTCTGCTCATTGGTCACTGACTTCCTGTTGCATTTTTGAACTCCATGGGCAATTATTGAATTTGAAGGCCACGTTTGCGCAAGAAACGTACACTGTCCAGGACCAGCAGAGTGTTTGATTGGTCTGGCTATACCACAGCTATTCATACAATTTGTGTATGATATGGCGTGTACACATGACCCCCTCTGCACAGCAGGCAACACCCGTTGGTGGGCAAAGAGCTGGTCCGATATCTACCTCCACACTGAGGAGCTCTCAGTGAGCGAAACAGCCGTCTGGAGGATATGGAACATCTATCCAAGAACGAACTTCCTGGCTATGGTGTGGCGAATGTGGGCCAAGAGTGCAGTGTGGAGAGGTGGACAGTTTTTAACTATTTTCAAATGAGCTTTTAGTGGCTTCAAAAAGTAGATGCGACGTTTATGTTACGTGCACGATACTGGTACATTCTGCAGGTTTATAGTGTAGCATAAGTCAAAATTCGACTCGGTCTTCAAGTTGTAGAATATAATCGCACCCGTTTTGAACTGTGCTTTTGCAGATGTCGATACATGCATTCATGTATTCAGTGACCCATCTGAGCATACAATGTGGACTACTATTGTATACTCTTTCGTGATAACATTACTCTGTTAGAGAGATCCCTAAAACACTTCACCCCACTGATTCAATTCTATCCTAAAGTATTGCAAAGGCATGGACTAGTAACAAGAAAAATTGAAGTGAAAGTCGTACCAATGTAATGGAGTGGACGTCCACGTCGGGCATTCTGGCGGATGGTTACTACCGGCGCATTCTCATCAGCAAACGAGTTGATCGCAATGCTCAACAAACGCCTTCTTCAGGTACAGATTTTCTAGTACAGAGTGACGAGAGTATGGAAACGTGAGTCTGGGCTGCTTAGGAAACGTTCAAATTTGTTCAACATTGGCTTTAGAAAATAGGCATTGACTTTTTTCTGGGATTTGCGATAGGGTTATCGAATTTTTTACGTTCGATTGATGAGATCGCGGCGCGGGCGCGTCTGCGCCATTTCTAGTTGCTATGGTCACTATGGATTGCACGGGTACCGGGTACGCGCGCGCCGCGGGCGTACTTGAATGATTTCGAATGGGCTTGAAAGTGATATTAATTATTATTGAAAGTGATGACGTCAAAACGGCCAGGGAGTAGTAAGTTGACATCAGATTTCTATTTTTGGATCCACTATACTAAGGTGTGACTTTGCTATTGCCTAAGTATGTGGGTGCATAGCATTAGCAACCCACTCATGTCGCATGCAGGTGTGACTTTTATTTCGCCACCAGTTGTAACCCCGCCCCCAGTAGCCAAATCAGTCAGTTTCACTGGCTACATCACCATGCTGTGGGTAAGACCGCTTGTTGAAATGTGCTTAGATCCATACAAAAACTGGATCCAAGTGGATCCAGTTTTTGAATTTTTGAAATTGTGCTATGCTGTGACGTAGCACTTTCAAGCCCTATTAATATATATGTGCTGTGTCCAGGGAGTCGTCAAATACCCCCTAGCCTGCCCGACTCCCTAGATCCCTGGCCGGCCTGCATTTTATAATGGGCATTATGACGTGTGATCATGTGAGCACTCTTTTTTTGGCTTTTTTGGGGGGGGGGGGGGGGTAGATGATAGATCTACCAGGCAGTAGCATACAGAATGCCATGCTTTGTTGTGTGTGTCGCCATCAGGTTTATACGACTCCCTTCTGGTCGCCATTCTATTCCGGATTTCAGTGAAACTTCAGTATGTCAGTAGTACCACAAAGGGCCATACACATCAGTACTTTACAGCCTGAGGAGTGAGGTACTTTATCCAAGGTCAAATGACTGGGCCTGGTGCCGTGATGTTAAAAATGCAGGGTCCTCAAGAATAGTACTACAATACTCAATAGCCTGGTCACAATGATCTTATATCCAGAGTACTTTTCATGCCATAAATGCTATTGGGAACTCACTACCACTGGTTCGCTGGCCGCTTTATCATAAAAGCTTGCGGCAAGTGCTGATTTCCACCGATTTCTTGCCTGACTGAGTGGTAAGTTTTATCTTGCACACCTAGCTTAGCCTAGGCTACATATAGCAACAAGTGAATTTTATCACGGCAATGCGCATGTTGATTGGTATGTGCATGCTCAGTGCTGACAAACAGACGCACACATACACACACACCACACACACACACACACATACACACACACACACACACACACACACACACACACACACACGTGCACACACACACACACACACACACACACATGCCACACATGTGCATACACACACACCACACACATGTGCACATACACGCGCACATGCACACACACACACACACGCACACACACACATGCCAGACGCAGACAATACCTGCACTACGGTACAGCCGGGATAACGAGTACAAGCAACAAGAATCAACTTAGCATACAGGCCGTAGCAAAACTCAAAGTCAGTGCTCCGTATCTGCACCTGGGAATACCGTAGTAAAACCGCAGTAGTTGCTCCCACATGTAGAGCCTGTGCTTCCTGCAGGCTTGACAGACATTTCGCGGGCTCATGGTTGCTGCCCGGAGCCCAGCACTGTGAGCAAACAAATAATTCGGCTCGATGATCACCGGCAATTGCCAGAGAACTCACTACATCATCCCCAGGGGCGTCGCACACGGTACAGTCACTACGGTATTGACCGTACCACTATTTGACCCAAGTACCCCGTGAATCAATAAGATGCACTGATTTGGGCTCTAATTTTCCAAAATTTTCGGCTCCGCCACCCCTCCCCCACGAGTAAATTGTACTTCAGATGGCTGACCGTACCACACTAAATTACCTTCTGACGCCCCTGATCCCAGTTTGAATTTCATAGTGTGGTTGTGTTAGCAGGGCATCTTCTGCCGTGAGGCTCTGTGGATATTCCATTAAAAAAAAAAAGGTTCACACCAGCGAGGCACAATCAGACTGGGTTTTCCGCATCCGTAGCAACCGTACCACCATCCTCAAGGATCAATCAAGGAGTATATAATCTAAACACAATTCATGATTGCAACATAACACAAGTAGAATAGAACAGCACTGGGTCGAAAGCAGCAAATCTGGAAAACTTCTGAAATTATAAGCTTTGCATACCGGTATGTATCACTAGTGCAATTTCCTTCACTAACAGTTATACTTCACGCCATATACTACAGCACATTCTCATCATGGAGAATCTCTACATGATCAGCTCTAGGCACCGGATGTTCTGTGACATGCAGTGTTTGCCTAGCAGGGATCTTTGGGAAAAAATCAATCAGACACGTTATCAGTATTAGACTATAAGATGTAAAGTACTTGTGCAGACTCTCAATACTGAGCTGGCATGTTACGTGACTGGCACCATTCTGTCTTCCTGCCAACTGTCTCCATGTTGCCAGTGCCGCAGAGTGTCTTCCAGGGAGTAGTAAAAATACTACTCCCTTAGTAGTAAAAATACTACTCCCTGGTGTCTTCTACACAGCAGCAGCCGCAACAGGAACAGTGTGCTGACCAGCTCACTGACCAGCAACTTGAACATGCAAGCCAGCGTACGGTGTTCACGGATGGATGTGTGCCCAAACCTGCTCCTTCTCCTTGGCCACGAGGTCTGCTCGTCGTGATTCGGAATGCTTTGACGAGTGATCGGCCATGCGCAGAAAGTCTGGCACCGTCACCCAGTTTTCTTTTCCCACGTAGGTCGTGAAAGTGCTGAAGTGCCATATCTGCAGGCACCACAATCAAGAAGACAAAGACACAGGTAGACTGAGAACTTGTGTGAGAAGGCATTGAGCAAGCTAGAGAGCTGAGTACTAGTAATACAACAAACTAGCTACCGTTCACAGTTTTATTGATAGAGAGCTGAGCTTCAGGCAAACGTGTCATCAAGTACTCGGTCTGATGCAGGGGGTTCAACTCTCCATTTTATCATCACCATCACCGCAAAGATCCATCATTGATCAGCACTTCACTTCTGTACGACAAGGCTTGGCCAGCATTCAATGACCAAGCAGAGCACAAGCCTTTTTCAAGTTTTCATACATCTCCCTACAACCCTTCACTGTTATAACTCCAGTCATATCAAGAAAACAAGTCAAGGGCTCGTCGGTAAAGTGTTTTATAGTCAAAATCGCAAGTGGACCAACACTCCTAGCATCCGTCACACTATTGAGTCCTACTCAGCTCTTGCAGTTGCGCAACGCAGCTGTCTACCTGGACAGCACTCTATTGGGTACTACTAACGTTAGCACGTGCGTTCGAAATCAACAGTGGCGGTCCAGCCCAAGCCGACAACCTACTTCAAAATATACAAAATGTCGGTGCTGCAAAATTTCGGCATTTCACGATTTTCGGCATTTCGGCAGCGATTTATTTTCGGCGCGGGTTAATGCTACCCGTGGAATCCTGATAATTCGAATATGGCTTAATTCGAACAGACCGCTTAATTAGAAGTTTTTCCAGGACCGATTTCTGTCAATACGATTCCCACATAAAGTTTTCTGATAATTCAAACCCCGAACCAGACATGTCCGGTTAATTCGAAGTTCCACGAATTCCACTTACATAGAAAATGTGTGGGATTTGTGCTGATAATTCGAAGTTAGCAAAGTGTAATTCGAAGTTCACTGTACACTGTACTGGTCAGTTCAGTTTGCATGAGCAGGCTGTGCCGGTCAGTTCAGGATCCGTGAAATCTGTGTCTACAGTCCATTTCAAAACTATAGACGCGCAGGGTTTTTGAAATATTCCAAATTTGGCTGGGACTTTTTGAGAATAGTTTTTGGAATATTGCTCAGGTCCGCTCCACAATTACTCTCATATAGTTTCTAAACGATTGGATAACAGACGCCCAATTTGGAAAAATTTATGCACAAAGTGATCACAGATTTTAAGTGGTATAGATGCTGGCAAAACGGTTTTTGCCTAGGTACGCGTCCAGTATAGTTTTGAAATGGACTGTAAGGTCCATAGCGCAACTCTGCGTGACCATGAGAGCATTTTGACATACATATTGTGTTGTGGGTTCAGTTTGGATAATTAGAATGTCCGGATAATTAGAAGTTTTTTCCTGGCATTTCGAGGTTCAAATTATCAGGATTCCACCTGTAGTACATCACCAAAGCCGATGTGAAACATTTCATCAGCGTTTCAATGTCGGCGTTTAGGGTCGGTGCCGAATATAGCCGAAATTAAATATCGTAGAAGTCCGTAAATATGTACCTGCCCAAAATGAATAACCCCCCCTCATCCTTTTGACTCTGTTGAAGTCAAGTTCAGCCCGAAATAAGTACTGGTATGGTTCACAGATGTAGCGCTTAGCATGTACATCTACATGTATAAACATCTTCACGGCATAACTCTCAGCGATGTGTTCTTTAGAAATTTGAAAACAGCAGCAACAACAACAACAACAACAACAACAACAACAGCAAGCTGATAGAGCTCACCTCGCCTTTTTGTACCCATCCGTCGCCGGATTTCTCCCATTTCAACTGCATGACGCCGCGCTTTTTGACCAGCTCCCAGCAGATGTCGCGCAGATAGTTGCAGGTTAGCGAGACTTGTCGCAGACTGTACACGTCCAGCTTTGCCAGTATCATGTCCAAGACCTACAAGAACACAGAGACAGCAAAACACAGTCACGGATGAGCACAGCCGAGCCGCAGGACTGGATAGGGAATGTTATCGACGCCGCTCTACATCGCCTAACATTATATTTTTTAATTGGTTGGAAATTGAAAGAACTACCAGACACTATTTATACTAGGTGAAACTGTCCTTGTCTCCGTGAACACCCTTGTCCCATGGAACTTCATGACACAGTCTACAACTGACCAACCACCGAAACCTCAATCCCTTGACAATACATGCAGAATCTCTGGATTTCTCTCAAAATCCCTGGATGGCACGAAAAACAAGTGAAAAAGAGCTTTTCCCGCCAAAAAAACGTTCGACTCGGCAGATCTGCGTACAGCACAGTTCGACCCTGCAATGCAGTTCGATAAGTCGGCGTCCGCCTGTCACTCTGTCAGTGCAGATCTTGCAGGCTAGGCTGGTCAGGTCTTGAAAGTGCCGTGCACAGTTCGAAGTGCGAATGGGCACCGTACATATTTTTTGCAAAAAAAACAGGACATTCGGGGCGAATCCATGGAGTTTTCAGGAAAATCCTGTATCAGACAAAACTGTGACTTTTCCGGGAGTTTTCTTGAAATCTCTGGGACCCCGGGAGTAGTGTTGATTTCCCGGGATTTTCCCGGGAAAACCAGGAGGGTTGGCCAGTATGAGTCTATCACATTTTTAAATGCAGGTGGTCTCTGGAGCCATGGTGAACTGTCCACGGCCCACACATCTGCCGCCAAAGAGAATTTCCTCACGGCAATCAGATGGCTCTCTACCAGGTTTCACTTGTTAGAGATCATTCTTAAATGGCCAATGTCTTTATCTCAAGCACTCCATCCTAATGATGTATTTTTGAAAAGTTCAACTTAGCCCAAGGTGGTCGGAATAAGCCTTATGAATATTTCATACGAAAACTGTTTTCGACACAGATCTAGCTAGTCATCAGTTCTATGCAAAGTGATGAATCTGAAAAAGCGATTGTTTACCACTGAAAACGAGGCTAAATTGGTCAAATGTGTATATAAAGCACACAATGAACACCCAACCGGGTATGTACACAGCTACGACCCTAGTACAGAACTTCGCACATCTGTACAGTGTGCATACGGACCATGCAATAGGGTAAGGTGTGGCGGCTATAGTGATGGGCATAGTAAAACACCGACTACGAGAACAGGCTGTCCGTACCTCTTCCGGTATGTCGAGCAATGGACTGTCCACTCCCGATAGGTAGGAGTCGGTGGAAAGCGTGGATTCTTCACAGTCATACCCATACATGGCTAATTCAGCAGCCTGACTTAGCTGTCTGGGCACACGCACTCCCCTCTCTGCGCTATCGCCAACAATCTCGTGACTTTCGTAACCGTAAAATGACAGCTCGTCTTCTTTCGACAGGCCCCGGTGCAGAGGTGGACGTCTCTCCTCCACCTCCGGTGTCTCCGTTCTTTCGTCAGTCTGCTCATCAGTGCCTTTCTCGCCAGCATCAGCAGCTTGTACAGAGGACACTGGTGCGACAACTTCCACGCCATCTGGGAACGTGTGAACAGTCCAGTCTCTGTTGAATGGCACCAGGCGATCCTCGCACCGATGACAGTCGTCGGAATCCTTCCACGGGCACTCGCAGCGCTGTGCATCCCGTGCCTCCATGGTATCGTGTACGTCCTGGTAATGGCGTAGAATCTCATCACGGCGAAACACCTGCGTAGCAGTAGCAGCAGCAGCAGCAGCAGCAGCAGCAGCAGCAGCAGCAGCAGCAGCAGCAGCAGCAGACACATGCACATACACACCGTGATGTACAGTAAAACCTGTAACTAAAGACCACTGTGACTAGCTATCAGCCTGGTATTACAGACCACTTCGCCAGGCACGGACGGTCTCACATGCGTATAATGGCTGTGCGGTGAAAACCTCTAACTAATGACCACCTGCCACTAAAGACCGCCTTCTCTGGCCCCAAGGGGTGGTCGTTAGTCACAGGTTTTACTGTACTTGCAACCAACCTGCATGTAGAAACCCGGTGACAGTTTTTACCAGACAGGTGATGGTTCAGCACAGGTATGCCACCTCAGCATTGTTCAGGAGGACACTGCTAGTTTCTGTTGTGCATTTGTCATTCAGTATGTATTCTGGTATAGCACAGCCACAGTATTCCATGTAGCTTCTAAATGTAGGTGTTTGGACGCGGACGGAGAGTTGGTTAGTAGTTTCCCTGCCATATTGAATACTTCTGCAATATTGGCCAGTTTTTACCTTTGTGCATCGACGTGCCTCAGACGGCGACCACCCGGTGATTGTCTGAGCGGTTATCTGCGGCTTTTCTTTGTTAACCGTGCAGCGGAATTGTTCACTGTATTGTTTATTCCAATTGTTTCCTTTCGTCTGTGTTTGGCTCCTGGTGTGCTGGCTGTGTGCTTTCAACCTACCATTAGAATCGCTGCGCTCCCATTATTCCATCAGATGAAGCATTCTTGCAGTTGTTGCTAGAGTCGGTGTTACGTTTATTTCTTGTACTTGTGTGAAAAGATCGGTTGTATGAGTGTCTACAGGGACATTATTAGCAATTCGAAACTAAATAGAAGGGGTGTTCTCCATCACTCCGAGGCCTTGTTGTTGTGGATTGCCGATGGCGGATTCGGCGGATCTCATGATCCTCCATAACATGGTCACATGGTAGCAGAGGATGGTTTTCCAGTAGTGTCAAAGTGAGTAGACAGTTGTAGTGAGTTTCGATATTGAAGATGGAGGACGTTGACACAAGAGTCGAGGGTAGCGCGGAAGACGCAGTAGAAGAGTCACAACAGCGCGGCGGTACGCCTCAGCAATCGGATTCTGTGGCAAGAGATGAGAGCATTGCCGTGTTGCGCAAACGGAAGGCGCAAGCAAAGGGACACTTCACCAATGCAAGGAGGGCGCTGTTAGTAGGCGCACACAATGGGCAGATGGAGGACGTAGAAGCAGAACAGTCGCGTCTACAAGGCTGCATGGAGGAGGTCGCGGCGGTCATCGACGAATTATTGAACACCACCAGTGATGTCGAGGAGAAGTTACTGCTGATGGCAGAACTGGAAACGCTACAAGCCGAGTACAGTGCCGCAGTTGAGGATCTGCCTCTGCCTTCGTACGAGACCGGAGGCGATCAGGAAGTCACTCAGGCGCAAGAAGGAAGTGATGCAGTGTCCAGCCAGCGAGGATTTACTGAGAGTGGTAGATCTACTCGTAGTCGTAGAGGTCACACACGGACCTGGCCCTGGGACTCGGCCAGTGCAACTAGTCCTAACGTTAGATACGCGCCGGAATCTAGCACTGGCGGAGAACTCGCGATGAGCGCTCTAGGTGATTGGCAGCAGAGCGCTGAACCTGAGGAGGCCAGCTTTCTCCGCGGTATCGGAGGCTTCGGAGCCTTTGGCGGAGTGCGAGGAAGACAGATGCCCGTGGCCTAGGTACAGATATCGGGCGAGACCACTAGCTGCGCTGCAGGAAGAAGATCCATGGATGCGTCAGTCATTCGCAGCGCACTCGGACTCCCCCGACTGGAGACTCGAGACACACGCGCCGAGTCACTTGACCAAAACCAGGGTTTCGCCAGCTACAGCCATGGAGCAACGGACATCGCGAACCAAACATCACTGCTAGCTTCGAAGGCTAGCGAAGCAGCTGCATCAGCAGCGTCAGTGCCCTCAACGGTGAGTGCAAACATAGTCATTAGTTCGACAACCACGGAACTTGCTTCCGGAAGATCGCCATCGATCACAGCCACTGGCATCAGTGCCAGAGCGCCTACACTGACCACAGCCAGCGCGCCAGCGTCAGTTCCGAACCTGCCAAGTAGTAGTAGAACGAGCGTACCCGCGGCTGCGGCTTGGATAAGCCACAGCTTACGTGCACCGGTGTCAGCAGTCAGTGCCAGTCAACCCTATGCCGGTAGGGCTCCAGTCCTACCGGCAGCGTCTAGTTCGCAGTTTGGAGGCCATCAGCACTTTCAGGCTGCCATGCCCAGGGCAAGACCACCGCCACCAGCGTTTGCTCCACCGCCTGGACATGAGCCATGGATGCAGATGAAGAGAGTATCGATAGAAACTTTCACAGGCGACAAGAGGAGGTATGAGGAGTGGAAGGCGTCCTTCATTCCCTGTGTCGATTCGTCACCGGCTACTCCAGAGTATAAGTTCCTCCAGATGAAGCAGTTTCTGGGCAGGGACGCGTTGTAAGCCGTCGCCAATCTAGGCTACATGCAGAGAGGCTATGATACAGCCAAGGCACGGCTAGAGAAGAAGTTTGGCGGCAAGCGCCGTCAAGTCGCAATGTACGTGGAGGAGCTGGCTAGGTTTACCGGCATCTCCGGAGATGACCCCAGGGAGCTTGAACGCTTCGCAGATTTACTTGAAGTCGCCGCAGTGAATCTGCAAGATGCTGGTCATTTCGCTGAGCTTCAGGCTGGGACATTCTACATGAACCTGCTACGGAAGCTGTCTGAGAAACTCGTCGCCCAATATCAGCGGTGGCTATTTGAGCAACGGAAGCAAGAGTCGGTTCTCGCTCTGTTAGAGTGGGCTACCCAAGAGGCGGAGTTCCTCGTTACGGCAACCGAGACAGTACGAGGGATGACGCAGTCCCATAAACCCCGATGGAGCAAGCCGACCACGAATGCCAGCGGCAACAGTGAAAAGGCCAGGACCTATGCCAGTTTCAGCACCAGCTCAACCCCGCAGAAACCGCAGAAGTCGCCGAAGTGCCCCACTTGCGAAGGAGGGAACGGTATCTGGCGGTGCAAGGCTTTCCTGGAGATTGACAACGTACAGAGATGGACTGAGGCCCAGCGAGCAAACCTCTGCTATCGCTGCTTGGCATTTGGACACCGAGGTGGTGAATGCAAGCGTGGCTGGGCATGTGGAGTAAACGGCTGCCAGGATAATCATCATCGTCTCCTCCACGCTACGAAAGGTGGTGCGCAGAAAGGCACGCCGTCTAGTGGCCAAGCCAAGGATACACCCAGTAATGCCGAGAGTAAGAACCGGACTGGTGAAGTAGATGGTTCTTGTCACGCAGTGCAGGCTGTTACCCAGGGGAGCTAACAGCTGGAGCGACAATGGCAGTTCACTCGTATCGCAAGGTGGCACTACGGATTGTGCCAGTGGTGCTACGCAACGGCCCACAGGAAGTCACGGTGAATGCCTTACTGGACGATGCTAGTAAAACCAGCTACATCAACACAGCCGTGGCTGGCCAGCTCGGTATCAGTGGAACTCTGCGACGGTCGACAGTCAGTACATTGAATGGGAAGGTGGAGACCTTCATGACAGCACCGGTCAGCTTTACCATCGCTAGTATGGATAACTCGTATCAGCAATCGGTGACAGCGTTCACCACAACAAACGTAACCGGAGACCTACAACCTGTGGACTGGTCGCAAGAGGCTGAGAAGTATGGTCACCTCCGGGATATTCCCTTCCCGGCAATGAGCAAGCCCAACGTCATCGAACTGCTGATTGGAAGCGACAATGCAGAGCTAATGATGTCCCGTCGAGACATTAGTGGCGATCCCGGACAACCAATAGCACGTCAAACACCGCTTGGATGGACATGCGTCGGCAAAGTACATGCAGCGGACACAGACTCGAACCAAGAGGCCTTCCACGGCCAGTCTTTCCTGTGTTGCGGCGGCCCATCTGTGACATCACTTGAGGCAACGCTACGGCGTTTCTGGGAGGTAGAGCGCTACGGCACGAGTGAATGCACTGATGGGCTTCAGGAGCCTGGCATACGATCAGCCGAGGATGAGAGCGCGCTCAAGACAGTGCAGCGGGCTATACAGATGGTGGATGGACGATACCCGGTTTGCATACCATGGAACAACAGGAAAGTTGAGCTCACGAATAACATTGTGATGGCCAGGAAACGGCTGACAAGCACAGAACGCCGCCTGCAAAAAGATAGCACAGTTGCAGCGGCCTACCGAGGTGTGCTGAAGAGCTACGAGGACAAAGGTTACATGGGAGCTTGGTGCAGCAGAAACGGACCAAGATCAGTGCTGGTATCTGCCACACTTCGCAATCGTAAGGCCACAGAAGACCACAACAAAAGTTCGCATAGTATTCGACGCAGCAGCTAACTACCGTGGACTGAGTCTGAATGATGCAATCAACCCGGGGCCAATACACAAATGTACATGATCGTATTTGTACCAAGGACGAAACACTTCTGTCCGCGGATTGAGTATTTCGCTCCTGCTCTTTTAGTAGGTGAGCACTTTCATGTGGGGTAGTGCCTTTGCTGATTGCGTTACGCAGAGCTCACTGACTTGTCAGTTTGAGCACTCTGGCACGGTACATTCGGACCTGGTTTAAATCTGGCTTTGGAAAATATATTTTTCATTGCTATCAGGTTTGACCTCATTTTTGCTGTGCGGCTCTGATGAGTCCACAAAGGATGGAACAGTTCTGTCCGCAGATTGAGTATTTTAACTTTAAGTACTCATGAGAACAACGAGAAGAATAGCAAAGTGATAGTAGAGGAAACGCCAGTCAACAGCCTGTGGAAAAGCAGGAGGAAATACTGTTTCTGGGACGTGTGTAGGCATACAGGTGCAAAGGGCAACCATAAGAGGAAGCCATAAACACCATACTCCTAAACCACAAAACACATGTTCACTCAAAGTAGCAACAGTGTTACTATAAATGTCAAGGGATCGGTCCGGCAAGTGAACTGCCTGAACAATTTCAGTGTTTCATTTTTAAAGACTTATTCATCGACTAAACAATGCAGCCATTTCAAATTCTGCACAGGAATCCAGTGCTAATGTTGAGCTGAACTTACACAGCGATAGTCCGCACCAAACCTTGATCTCTCGCTCCTGTCACCTTCTGAAAATCTGAAATATCAACAAGACCAGGCACACAAAGAACTCAACAGTTTAAACCCAGTGATTCAAGTACCGTAAGGTCTTGTATAAAAGCCGCGGCTTCTATGACTTTCTCGGAGAAATTTTGCAGGCTTCTATACAAGACAGGTATTTCTATGTATGTCAACACTAAAACCAGGCTTATGTGTGATTTGATGGGCCCAAAATTGCGGCTTCTATTCGAGGGCGGCTTCTATTCAAGTGTGGCTTTTATACAAGACTTTACGGCATGTAGGCGTAAAGTACCGCAAGGGCGCCCTGGTGTCTCGCGAGAGCCCCCACCTTGATATTACAGCCAGGGAAAAGGAAATTTATATAGCAGAGTGCAGCCAGGTTTGTACGGTGTGAGAACCTTAGTGTACTAAGGTCGCACACAGCGTGATCTTGTGTATAGCTCCAACGGGCAAACTGAGTATGGACTGACATCACAGCGTGCATTGTGTGTACAAGGTAGGCGTCGAATGTCCTACAGAGAAGACACCGCCGGCTTCACATCACAACACCACAGAAGGACGAGCTGGTGGGGTGCATAAGTCGAACCATGCATTGCACAATGGCGCTTTCAATTTTTAGCGGAGTTCGTCAAACTTGAAGGAAGGAGGAGGAGGGGGGGGGGGCAGCTAAAGAACACACACGAGGAATCCAGCTACTTTCCACGTACGACAGTTTGAAACGGAATAACTGTTCGGGACACTTGTACTTCAGAGTACCGTGCTGCTACGAGAGTGTCACACATACTCTACTCTTGTATTATGCATGTGTTGCTACGACAGTGTCACACATACTCTACTAGTCTTGTGTTATGCATGTGTTGCTCATCTCATCGCTCGCATATCTACTCCTGTGTGTTGCTTCTTTCCGACTTGCCTTGGATCTCGGATGCGTCTACGCGAGTATAGGTTTATTCTCTCGTTCGATCATTCATTCCTTTCTTACGTTTCGAGTGAAGGAGATCGATATCGGCAGATCATGTTCTCAACGTGTAGCAGTTCCCGTCTTAGTTTGTCCTTCGTATCGATTATTCCGTGAATATTGTCTAACTCTCTCACATGTTGCACGTCTATCACAATCGTGATAATACGGAGCGGCAGCCATTTGTGGTGAAGCTCTAGTCAATCACTAGTTTACTGTCGGCATACCGGTACTATGTTCACTTGCTACACAAAGTCCCTTGACAGAGATATCTGCAGCAGCTCTAAAAACAGGTACGTTCCGGTGCCATCCACAGACTGCCCTATCTCCCAGGAACGCGTTACAGTACAGGGTCTAGACATTTGTTAACGTCCGTTGTACAGTTGCATCATCGATAGTCTTGCCTGTGCACACAGCCAAGCTCACATTAATTCATAGTAAATTCATACAGGTATACAGGTGAAGTCAGAGTAAAGCCGCTTTGTATGCCTGCGGTAAAGGATCATGGATGCCCCCATACCCACCCACCCTCATGCATCTTCATGCATCAGGTCCCAGTACATATATGCACCTTCAGGCCCCAGTACATATTCCCCGTTGCTCACTTATCTATGCACTTTGCACAGACGACCGCCGACACAGGACACGCTTCCAAGTGCGCGCTCATGCGATGCCGCTTCACCAGAACTGTGCAGCCCTGTGCGCGGTTGCAGCACGGCACTTTCACGTGGCGGCAAATGTTCTGCAGATGGTCATCCATGTCACATGAGGGCACCATGGCGCTGCAATTGTCGCAGCCCACTAACGGATATGACCGGCAGTTGAACTCCTCCGCCATTTTAACCTGCGGCAAGTACATAGTTTTAAAAACGTTCACACAATATTAACAGCATCGGCAAAAGAAAACACGCACATACTAAGTACAGCAAAACATGTTATAGGTGACCACTGCAATCTCCCATGTCCGCTCATTTTGAAGAGCAAGTCTCTGATTAAGTTCAAACTAATCCCCATACTGGACAGCACATGTACATTGTGTTGAAGTACATGATATTCCACTTGCACTATACATTTAACTAATCTGAGGCTTTTTTGGCAAGGCCCATGATCTTCAGGAATGAAGTCACTGCAGACAAAACAGAGATTACATAATGTGACAACTACGGACATTGTGACCCAAAGGTGTGAGGTTTGGGAGGAATAGCATGAAAGTGACGGTGTGGTTAACTAATCGGAGATTGTGTATACCAGTGCTGCCAACCAACTGGGTCTGGTTCGCGTAATGTGACTTATGATTTTTCGTATTTCGCAGCGATTTTGTGTACTGCCAATGTACATAATTGCTTGTATTGTGTGTGTTTTTTTACACTCACATGCACCTCTGTGGGCCTTATTTGCAAGTGCAAAACATGTGTGACTTGCTGAAGGTAGTTGTAACACAGCATACACTCGCTTTGGTAGAGGGATATTCATCGCTCAGCTTGCACTTGCCATGCTTCTACAAAGCTGATAGATCCTCTTCAATTTTCCGCACCATCTCGCTCTAAATCCCGCAGTGCAGACGAAGGAGTGAACTGATTTTCCGTACAAATACGAAAAATAAGCCGGGAAGTTTGGCAGCACTGGTTTATACTATCACACATTGTGCCGCAGTCACCTCACCAAACGTACGGCACCTATCACAATAGCAACAGTGATCAGCTACAAAGATTGCAAGGCAAAGTCATCAGATGCAACAAAAGACGCACTGGGGGTCCATGTCGTTTCGTAGCTGGATCATGCAGCACTAGCGGTTGTGACTTGTTGTGAGCCTCATTCGACTGCAGTTCAGGTACATGTTGCCCAATGTGCTATGCATAACCGGGTTCTGTAAAAAAAACACCTCCCCTGCTGACCCCCTTGGGTAGGTTTTAAAAGAACCATTCTCGAATCTTGATACCACCGTCTGTCACACCGAGATGGTAGAAAATAGTCAGCTGGACTACCAACTACCAACACTTTTTGGATGTACAGTAAAACCTGTAACTAAAGACCACCGTGACTAGCGACCAGCCTGGTACTACCGACCACTTCGCCAGGCACGGACGGTCTCACATTCAAAATGCACTGTGACTAGCGACTACCTGCTGAACGCGACCAGCGACCGCCTCTTCTTGCCCCAAAGACGATTACTGACCCGTAACTAGCGACCGCGATGTCCGAAATCAAATGTTGCTCGAAGCTCCTTCCTGAAAATTTGCTGATTTTCCATGGTCCTGAAAGGACTCTTTCGATACTACTGCTGAACAAATGAACACAGGTCATTTTGACTGTGGAATCGGTGTGGACTACACTACACCTGTCCAAATTTCAAGCTCTGTCAAGAATAAACACGATAGGAAACGTCTTGGAGAGCGCATCGAAAGCGCTCTCTAATCGATGTTACTACTTGGAGGAGAAACGAAGACAGAGCGGCTCTGACACCCCAGTCATACAGACAAATCGACGATGGCATCAAGGAATCCAGAAACAAAGCAGCACCGCAAGGTCCTGATGCTGAAGGATCGCGTTCAAGCAATCGAGAATTTACAACACGGACAGTCGGTACGATTGATCACATGAACAAATTTGAAGCCCAGCGTAAAACTTGACGAAACTTCTACAGGGAACGTTTGACTCCTGGTTTCAGAAGTAGCAGCTGAATTTGATGTCTGCAAAAAGTAGTCTTCTCCCTCTGTCTCTCTCCGTCTGTCTCTCTCTCTCTCTCCAAGTGTTGTTTGACCTGAAATAAGAATGGCATTGCGCAAGTCCTGGGAAATCGTATTAGCTGCATTTTGACATACATATCATATACGGGATCCATATATGGTCGCGCAGTGCAAACCTCTAACTAAAGACCACCTGCCACTAAAGACCTCTTTTGCTGGCACCAAGGGGTGGTCGTTAGTTACAGGTTTTACTGTATTGGCAATGCCACTGCATTATTCAATTTTTCATAACAAACTCCCTCTGTCGACAAAAGCTCAGGCCGTAATTTAGCAATGTAGACAGCCTCTAGCACATCTAGATGGCACTTGCTGCGTGCCCGCGCATGAATCTTGAATCTACCGTACTGGCAATATATGTTGCCGCAGTGAGGCCATGAAGCGTTACATTAGAGAGTTTTCGCACGGCGTGCAACGTGACAACGCCGAACGCGAGGCTATTCACGTGCGTGACGCACTTGAAAAGAGCTTTCGCAGCAGGTGAACATGGTGAACCATTCGAACTTTGCGTAAATCGCACGTGCTGGGCCATCAAGTGCCAACGTGATGAGGCCGGTTTCCACGTTGGCAACGCGCGTTTGCCTCGCTTCTGAACGTGGCACGTGACCTTCGAACGCGTCAAGTGAGCGCGTTGCACGCCGTGCGAAAACTCTCTAATGGCACATGTTTGCCGCACGCAGGGCGTTACATACAAAGTCGCACAGGAGCCGTTACACAGGTTTCTATATTGCCGCAGTCCTTTTTTTGCTATTGCAGGACTTCCTGCTGCGTCCAGTTTTGAACTTTTCACCACGCGGTACACGTGCTTTCACAGTTTTCAGCCTTTTTTTGCAATGAAAAGATCGCCGCAACCCGCCGGACGCGCGTTACGAACTCAACGAAAATTTGTCGCACTAGCCTGGTCGCGCGTTACGCCGCACCCCCCTGCGTTACGCGTTACGCGGCAACATATATTGCCAGTACGGTAGATGTGCTAGAGGCCGTCTTCATTGCCAAATTACAGCCTGAGCCTTGTGGACAGGAGTTTGTTAGGAAGCTAGTTGCTATCCTGATTATTCAATTTATTATAGCGATAACAAACTGATGATGGTCTCAAGAAAGTCGACTAGGAAAATGTATTCACCATATTATCATGATTATTCTCTTTGTTCTCTGCGTAATGTCCGCTTCACTACATGTAATACTATTTATCGCTATAATAAAGTTATTGTCTCCTTGCGCCTACTACTGTACTAGTAGTATTATCGTTCAATTTATTTTTTATAAATAACTGATGGTGTTACTTACCGATATGATACTAACGAACTGCTACTTGATAGCGGTGGCTTCGTCTCCTATCCACCACGCCGGTGCTAGCCAGCTAGCCAAGACCAGGTGCAGGTGCAGACCGGTGCAGCTTAGATCAGGTCCGCTTCACCGCCGCCAGATTCAGAGCTAACGTATAACAAGTAGATACTAGCACTTTATAATTTACTCGGGTCACCCACAGAAATCAGAAGTCGCTCTCTTTACTTTTTACTGTTACTTTTAGTCTTACTGTCTTAGTTAGGCCGATGAGTGACCGTCATGACAACGATGTCGCTACACAAGTCATGACATGATTTTGTGTAGCGACATCGTCGTCTTTTGTACTTTTTTTCACTGCACTGGTCACAGGCTCACAGCCTAGCGCCTGGTGACTGGTGTCTAATGTAGTCGAGTACTAATACTACGAGTGCTCGTTGAGCTGGGAATGGGATGCATTTTTATATTTTGAGTCCGGACTGTAGATCTACGCATAGATCACCCTTTTCAGGTGATCTACGGATACCTAACAAAGCACCTCAAATTATTTTCAAATGATTACAATATCTACTATTTCGTCGTCTTGACTTGATCACAATCAGCACCGCCTTTTCTCACGGTCTTATCAGCTACCAACAAGCAGCGGACTTCATGAGGCTTCGTCTTGGGAGACAAACCAAAGAAAGTGTGTGACATTCCGCACTCGCCTCAGTCAAACCAAGAGTACATAACCCCTGGGGTTATGTTCTCTTGGTCAAACCAACAAGTGGATCTTCATGTAAACCCGGAGAGGCGACGAGCGAATGACTATGTCAGAACTTATTTCAGTGTTCCGTTCGCACTGCACATGTGCTGGTTTATGCTGCGCTGCTGATCACCCGAAAAGTGGGGAATACAGGATATTGCACAGTAGATTTCTACTATCCGCGAGGATTATTTTTCATACCTAATCCCCAAGGCGCGCAGAAACGTGCCCATACATAGATATATAGATCTACATGTTACGATGTACCATGATCGGCGCCTGTCGAGTCATGTCGTCGACACATCGACTCGAGCCACGACTCTCCCCGCCCGCTAGCCGCAAACCACGTCATCAACGGTAGTCCACATGACATTACTCGTACTCCCCGCCCAGCTCATACGAAAATGTGAATGATGAAAGTAAAATACACTGTTTATGAGAAGTGATTACTTCAATAGGATCTAGGGAGGACTCACCCACAAGCGGAACCTATTCGCCCTGAGGCCCTAATCTCAGGCCCTCCGCCGCCTCAACCGCATCCTGTTATGTCCGACAACCTGTCCCGTGAGGCCATCCGAAAGGCTGCTTTGCACACTCATGGAGCAGCCGGGCCTTCTGGTATAGATGCAGATAATTGGCGGAGAATGGTCACTGCCTTTTCGGCAGCATCGGACACGCTGTGTGATTCCCTGGCTAGTTGTGCACGCCGGTTGTATAATTATATTCATGATGTGGATCCGCCATCACTCGAGGCGTTCACTCACTGCCTGCCGCCTGATCCCGCTGGATAAACGGCCAGGGGTGCGCCCCATCGGCATTGGGGAAGTCGTCAGAAGGATCGTGGCCAAAGCCATACTGTCGGTAACAGGTAATCAGATCCAGGAGGCTGCTGCTGGTACTCAGCAACTCTGCGCTGGACAAGAGTGTGCGGTATTGAAGCGGCAATCCATGCCATGCACGATGTATTCGACGATGACGAGGTGGATGGTGTGCTATTGGCTGACGCCTCCAACGCGTTTAACCGACTTTTAAGCGACGGGTCTGCCTAAGGAACATTCGCCACCTTTGCCCATCCCTGGCCCCCATTATCATCAATACGTACCGCCATCCCGCCAAGCTCTTTGTGGATGGTGAATGCTTGCTATCCTGTGAAGGCACTACCCAGGGACCCTGGGGAACGGCGGATTATGCCGGCATAATTATTGGCATAATTTGGTGGTTGAAAATTTGGAGCATATTTTGGCATCCTTTCGGAAGTAGGAGCATAACTACATGATTGTACCCTATCAAAACAATAAATTCTACTACCGGTACTACTATTCTACTACTACCACAGTTCTCAGTACGTAGGTTACACAATTGTGTACAATGCACCTGATCAGCGCTGGTGGTCTGCATGGTAAAGGGTTCGGGGGTCATGCAGATAGTGTTTCAATGGAAAGCAGGGTAGAACTCATGGCAATACATTGTTGTATGCTCGAACTCGTCTTCTTCAAAGTTCCTTCTCACAAATGAGACAGTACATGTAGCAGAAGATGTGAGTGAATCAGCCGTTATCAGGTATCCTGGGGCGGACGAGTCCGCAAAACTCCGCGTACATGGACATGTGCGTTATGCATGTTACGAAGTCATGACCTCTGAATTTTAGCAGCCATGACTGTGCAGGCTATTGCTCTAAAATAAAATGAGGTATAGTTGATGTTCGGTCATGATGGAAGGAGAGGTGGAGCTACGGGAGAGATGAGCTGATTAATCGCAGGGTGAGGGTGGCATCGGTTGGACGAGTATGACGATTACGAAGACAGTTGAACATGACAGTTTTCAAAGGTAAGGAAAAAATCTTTCAAAGCAAAAGAAGTCAACTAATGAGTAGAAGAAGTAATGTTTTCTCTTTTCCAGGTTGATCTCCAGTATGCATGGACACCTTGGTATGGGGATACGCACGTATTTTGTTGTACTTATGGCCACTTGCAAGTACGAAAAAGGCACAATTTTCCGAACTCTGAGGCTCCATAATCACAACAAAGTGAATATGTATCCCCGCGTGCTAAAGCATAATATGAGGATTTTGCGAGCATAATGCGAGAATCCATGAAAGCATAATTCCATGATTTCGCGGGCATAATCCGCCGGTGCCTACCCAGGGTGATCCGGTGGCGATGCCGATGTACGCCTTTGGCATCGTACCCTTGGTCCAGGCAGTCAACTCACCCGACATCACCCAGGTGTGGTACGCGGATGACTCTTCCAGCGGTGGAAGACTTTGAGCCCTCCGCACCTGGTGGGATGGGCTGACTGAGCAAGGAGATGCCTATGGATACCACCTCAACGCCAGCAAATCCTTGCTGCTGGTGAAGGAGCGCGCATATGATGAGGTGGTTGCACTCTTTGCTGGCACGGGTGTCCAGATCGTCAGAGATAGCTATCGTCACTTGGGAGCCGCTTTGGGCATCCCAGAGTTTGTCAGCAGTTTCGTTGAGTCAAAGGTCACCGACTGGACACGTCAGGTGTCTCGGCTATCCGATTTTGCCCGGACTCAACCCCAGGCTGCCTACTCCGCATTTGTCCAGGGTCTACAAGGCAAGTGGTCTTTCTTGTCCCGGACCTTGGAGATATCATCTGAGGAGTTTGGTGTTCTGGAAGCCATCATCAGGGAGCACCTCATCCCAGCCCTTACTGGTCGCCTCTCTCCGTCCAGTGTGGAGCGGCTTATGCTCTCGTTCCCTTGTCGGGATGGAGGTTTGGGTCTCTCGATTCCCACCGCCCAATCTCGCCACACCGCCCACACCCGAGCTGTTACTAATGAGCTCAGGGAAAGGATTGTTCAGGCAGATCCCTCGCTAGCTGGTGTGGCAGACGCTACCAAGATCGCCAAACACCAAGTCCGCACTGCAGCTCGGGCATCACAGCAACAGCTGAAGGAGGGATTTGTGAGCGGTGAAGGTGCTGTACATGCGGCTCAGCTTGAGCTTGCTTCGGAGCGTGGTAGCTCTGCTTGGCTGACGTCACGTCCTCTATCCTGCCATGGCTTTCGTCTCTCTAAGTCTGAGTTTCGAGACGCTCTGTGTTTGCGCTATGGCTGGGTGCCGGAGCGTTTACCGCCATCCTGCGTTTGTGGCAACGCGCGCTTCGACGTCTCCCACGCGTTATCCTGCACGACCGGTGGATTTCCGTCTTTGACACAATGAAATCCGTGACGTCACCGCCGACCTCATTCGCCAGGTGGCTCACTCGGTATCCGTGGAACCTCCACTGCAACCGCTCTCTGGTGAGCAGTTCAGCCTCCGATCTGCGTCCTTAGAAAGTTAGAGGACAATGCTCGCCTCGACATCGCTGCCAGTGGGCTATGGGGTGGCCGGTTCGAACGCACAATGTTTGATATACGGGTTTTCAACCCCTATGCTGCTTCGAATCGTGCTGCCTCAACCGGGCCTCCTTCGTGCCTGTCGTCATGCCGGCTAGTGGTGGTGCTGGGAAAGCCGTCACAGTTTTGTACAAGCGCTTGGCTGCTCTTATCTCTGAAAAGAGAAACGACCAGTATTCTGCCACCATGGCGTGGATTCGCACTCGGCTGTGCTTTGCGCTGGTGAGGTCGAGCATCATGTGTTTGCGTGGTGCCAGATGGTCCAAGTCCCGCTACCTCCAGCGAGATCCGGTTGCGGTTGTCGCTGCGGAGGCACGCCTGCGGCCTGAGGCATCTGACTAGCTTAAAAAAACCAAAACACACATTTAAAAAAGTTGCTTGGACTGAATTTCACTTGTTTTATTAGTGTATTATAGTTACTGCGCAGTACTGTGCACGCCAGCTACATAATCATAATAACTATTTTTGGTTTTGCCCGTACAAGAGGCTTTTCTACATCAAAACAATCTAGGGAGGACTCAGGGCACCAGGGAGTCGTAAACACCATAATACCACCGATGCCGGTGGTATTATATGGTTGACCATTCACGCTATTATTATTATTATTATTATTATTATTCTTATTTAAATTTTGAATACGCTAACTACTGTTACTTTGACCGTTTTTGTGTGTTTCCAAGACATGGTTAGCATTTCGGTTTCTGAGACAACGATCGACTTGTTACGTGACCCTACATGTACATGTAGTTGGAATCTTACCGTTTCGTTCTCCCGCTAAACAGAGCTTTCTATTGTCGAAACGATACCAAACCCACGGTATTTGGAGTGCTGGGTACGAGTACCGTTGGATTTAGCGTGAACGGTAAAATGCTATCCATGTCTACGAAAGTAAATTAATGAGTTGGCCGGATTCGCGGCCGCATCACCTGACGTGTTTAGGAACGCATCAAGCAAATACATTCGCATCGGCGGGCCACCAGGTGGGTGGCAAGGATGCGGTTTATGTCTAGTGACTTTCAGAAATACATGTATGGTGGTTTCCTTGCGCCCGCCACATCCTAGGTTGAAAACACCAGTGGCAGTGGAGTGAACTAACGATTTACGGACGTCTCAGCAAGGATGGCCCACGGTCAGTGACCCTTGGCCTTACATCCAAAAAGGTGTCCTGCTGCCGGGACCAGAAACCCCTAGCCCGTATGCCCAGGAATACCTCTAGCTGACGATTAACCGAGGCGGCAAAGATATTCTCACCATGTAGTGGGAGCAAACGTGGCTCATTCTCACCATGTACATGTAGTGGGAGCAAACGTGGCTCATTCTCCACATAGGGCAGTACCTCCTGCAGTACGCCGGCCAGGAGGTCCCGACGTTCGTTATGGCGAGCCGACGGATAACCGCCGGTTGGGCCGCATGAGGGTGTGGTGGGTAGTCATGGACTTCCCACAGACACAATGACCACATACACTTTCGAATGGCAGACCATAGCGTATACCAGGGTATACAGAGCACGTCTCTGAAGTCCGACTTCTTCAGCGCAGTGCGGTTGTTCAAGGACGGTTGTGCTGTCAACCACGTTGACACGCCCTTTTCGTCTGTTACTGCGAGCAGCTGCCGCTGGACAGGTGGGAGCTCCGCAGCAAGCTGCTGTGTCTGCTGCTGCCGGTACCCACTGACTTTTCCTGAGAGTTTTGGTTCGGGCTGAAAGCTGGGGCGTCCTGTTCTCTTTCGTTCGGGTCACGGAGGGTCGAATGCATTCACTATTGGGGCAGTAATAGCAACTGATGCTATTCCTAATAATCCTATGCAGACTTTGCTACCATAGGGATTTCCAACCCCCCCCCCCCCCCCGAATCGCGTCGGGAGGGACAGAAGCCGTCTCTGCGAGCTGTCAGCTGCCACACCCTGATTTTACTCTTGCTTTTAGTATCGGTATCCTTTTTTAGCCAGCCCACTAAGGGCATGTTCGATTGGTAGGATCGGGATCCCGATCCACCGGATCCACTGGATTCGCACCCTTTCGATTGGTCGAATCCGGATCCGGATCCTTCGGATTTGGATCCGGTCAACCCACCTCGGGGAGCAGGGTTGACCGGATCCAACGGATCCAAATGTGACCTTTGTGCGTATATGGCGGGTAAAAATCATTTTTGTACACATTGTGGTACGCACACGTGGATGGAGATAGAGCTTGTTGACTTTTTGTACGACGCATGCGATGAGTACGACGTTCACCCTTTTGGGTGCCTTGTGAGCGCCATTTTCAACATGGCAACAGTCAAGGTCCAAGATAAAGTGTTCAGTTGAATCTGAAGGATCCGAGGGATCTGAGATCTGGATCCCGATCCCGATCCTTACCAATCGAACATGCCCTAAGCCAAGGTCTACGACGGTACGAGGCCAATGCCAATGGTTTACGCACTGACGTCGACGGTGACTGACTCGACAGGCTGAACTGGTGAAAATGATCAGTTTGGCCATTCGGCGTGGACGATTCGGCTCAGATCCGTCAGAAAACGAGAGGGTACTACCACTAGTATAATCATGGTATAATACATGTATAACCCAATACTAGTTCAGAACTAGTATTAGATAAACCTTGTAGTAAGGTCACTGTTTCCGAACACAGTGTCCTCCACCTTGTTTCATACTGTCAATCTAACAATCTTTACTTATAAAAGAGAGGCACCTGTGACGTGTGTCTGTGTGTGTGTGTGTGTGTGTGTGTGTGTGTGTGTGTGTGTGTGTGTGTGTGTGTGTGTGTGTGTGTGTGTGTGTGTGTGTGTGTGTGTGTGTGTGTGTGTGTGTGTGTGTGTGTGTGTGTGTGTGTGTGTGTGTGTGTGTGTGTGTGTGTGTGTGTGTGTGTGTGTGTGTGTGTGTGTGTGTGTGTGTGTGTGTGTGTGTGTGTGTGTGTGTGTGTGTGTGTGTGTGTGTGTGTGTGTGTGTGTGTGTGTGTGTGTGTGTGTGTGTGTGTGTGTGTGTGTGTGTGTGTGTGTGTGTGTGTGTGTGTGTGTGTGTGTGTGTGTGTGTGTGTGTGTGTGTGTGTGTGTGTGTGTGTGTGTGTGTGTGTGTGTGTGTGTGTGTGTGTGTGTGTGTGTGTGTGTGTGTGTGTGTGTGTGTGTGTGTGTGTGTGTGTGTGTGTGTGTGTGTGTGTGTGTGTGTGTGTGTGTGTGTGTGTGTGTGTGTGTGTGTGTGTGTGTGTGTGTGTGTGTGTGTGTGTGTGTGTGTGTGTGTGTGTGTGTGTGTGTGTGTGTGTGTGTGTGTGTGTGTGTGTGTGTGTGTGTGTGTGTGTGTGTGTGTGTGTGTGTGTGTGTGTGTGTGTGTGTGTGTGTGTGTGTGTGTGTGTGTGTGTGTGTGTGTGTGTGTGTGTGTGTGTGTGTGTGTGTGTGTGTGTGTGTGTGTGTGTGTGTGTGTGTGTGTGTGTGTGTGTGTGTGTGTGTGTGTGTGTGTGTGTGTGTGTGTGTGTGTGTGTGTGTGTGTGTGTGTGTGTGTGTGTGTGTGTGTGTGTGTGTGTGTGTGTGTGTGTGTGTGTGTGTGTGTGTGTGTGTGTGTGTGTGTGTGTGTGTGTGTGTGTGTGTGTGTGTGTGTGTGTGTGTGTGTGTGTGTGTGTGTGTGTGTGTGTGTGTGTGTGTGTGTGTGTGTGTGTGTGTGTGTGTGTGTGTGTGTGTGTGTGTGTGTGTGTGTGTGTGTGTGTGTGTGTGTGTGTGTGTGTGTGTGTGTGTGTGTGTGTGTGTGTGTGTGTGTGTGTGTGTGTGTGTGTGTGTGTGTGTGTGTGTGTGTGTGTGTGTGTGTGTGTGTGTGTGTGTGTGTGTGTGTGTGTGTGTGTGTGTGTGTGTGTGTGTGTGTGTGTGTGTGTGTGTGTGTGTGTGTGTGTGTGTGTGTGTGTGTGTGTGTGTGTGTGTGTGTGTGTGTGTGTGTGTGTGTGTGTGTGTGTGTGTGTGTGTGTGTGTGTGTGTGTGTGTGTGTGTGTGTGTGTGTGTGTGTGTGTGTGTGTGTGTGTGTGTGTGTGTGTGTGTGTGTGTGTGTGTGTGTGTGTGTGTGTGTGTGTGTGTGTGTGTGTGTGTGTGTGTGTGTGTGTGTGTGTGTGTGTGTGTGTGTGTGTGTGTGTGTGTGTGTGTGTGTGTGTGTGTGTGTGTGTGTGTGTGTGTGTGTGTGTGTGTGTGTGTGTGTGTGTGTGTGTGTGTGTGTGTGTGTGTGTGTGTGTGTGTGTGTGTGTGTGTGTGTGTGTGTGTCACGCTCCTTATAAAGAAGAGGCGCCTGTGACGTGTGTTTTTGTGTCACGCTGAAGCGCTGCGGAGCAGCGCTGCCCTGGCCTAGGCCCTGAGCACGCGAAGCGTGCGAACAGTGTAGCACAGTGTAGCTAGCTAGCGGCCGCAGAAGCACTGAGCACGCGAAGCGTGCGAATCGTGTAGCTAGCGGAAGCAGCCACAGAAGCACTGAGCACGCGAAGCGTTCGAATCGTGTAGCCACCACCACGTGCTGAGCACGCGAAGCGTGCGAACAGTGTAGGTACGTAGACCCGGGTGCTCGAATCAGAAACGATTTGACAGGTGTGCAATTATTTCTCATGTGTAAATCTCAACAATGTCAGAATATACTTTTGGAGAGGCGATGGAACAGGGAAGAGAGTCTGGCTTGACCCACCCAGCAGGAATTCAGAACATGGGTGCGCTACAACACAAGCTACAGACGCAGTAAAATTGTCGTATTTCCTTCGGATTTTTTATTTCTACGGTGGTAGCGCTTATAGTTATACTTATACTATAGCAGACACGATCAGTACGAGTAGCAGTAGCAGCCGCGCGCAGAAGCATTGAGCACGCGAAGCGTGCGAATCATGTAGCCACCTAGCCTAGGCCATAGGTAGCACTAGCAGCCGCACAAGCGCTGCGGACCACGTGAACCGTTCTCTGCAAATAGAAACATCTGCAACAAAAGGATACAAAAGATCTGCACTGACTGCACTCTGCATCTGATCTGCAGTGAAGAGCGCATCGCACTTTTGGTCCGGTAAGTTTTTGAATTTTTTGAGCCGCTTCATCCGCCACCAGGTGATGGACAACCCTGACCAGCCTCCCGAAGGCGTAACAGACGTCCCTCCTTCTCCTTCCAACGATGAAGAACCTCCCTCACCATGCATGTACCAGGACTTCAGCGGTCTGGCCACCACCACGTGCTGAGCACGTGTGCTGTTCATGTACTTGCTTCACCCGCATGCCACATTCGGCCAGGCAACGCATGGCGGGGGTGCTGCTAGTATAGTATAATCATGTACTAGTCAAAACCCGTATTTGTAAAACTCGAATTTAGACAGCAAAAGGATGCAAAGCAAAGCAATGGAGAAGGCAAATCTAAATCAATAATCAAACAAACCAGCGAAATAACAAGAAAACGCAATTGTCGCACGCACAATTTGGGGATAGGCCAGGGGCGTCACCCGTGATGGGCACGGGGGGGGGGGGGGCACGTGCACCCCCCTAAAAAATTCGACCTTGGTTTTTTGCGAACTCCTGCAGTCCTGGTTATGAAAAGTGTAGTGCTGATAGAATCTGCTAAAACCAGAAAACTGCATGCATTAAAACTAGTTGTACTACAGTACTGGCAACTGAAATCGGACCCCCTTGCCGGCTCGGCGCCCCGGCAAGGGGGTCGGATTTCAGTTGCCAGTACTGTACGTAACAGTACTTGTCTGCCGCGATCGCGTTAGCGAGGTTTTTATTTTTTTATTTTTATGACAATAAGTAATTTTATTGAAACAAAGAAAAATGATGGCACCTAGTACCTACATGCATGTACATGTACATACAGGGGTCAGGGGATGGCCCACGCCTGGTATAAAGTAAACGTAAAAGAGAAAAAAGAAAAAGTAGTACAGCACAAGCGTGCACGGGGTCGCCATGGTAACCAAAGAGAGAGAAGAAGGAAAAGATAAGATAAGAAAGAAAGAGAGGTAAGCAACTCCATGTACATCAACCGTACTTGTGTCATACGCTTACAATGAACACTCAGCAGCCGCCAGAACAGCCGAGTGAACAGGAAGTGGCATTGAAGAGCGCCGGTAGCCGCGCAGACTAGCAACCATGGCTCTCACTAGGCTGAAGGACAGTTTGGTCCGGACGAAAGCCATGGTGACGGAAAAAGGCTCGTTGCGCTTGTCGCTCAGTTTGCTGGCAATCCTGGCAAACAGCGCAGATGAGGCCTTTCCCTGTCCACCAGTGGTGGAGAAGACAATGGGCACAAAGGAGGAGTGCTCTACCTCCAGAACTCACCGCTCATATTTCCTCCGCTTCTCCTGCTCATGCTTTCTGTAGACAGACGGGAGTGTAAGGTTTCGATTTGAGGGGACAAAAGGGTTGAACACCCGAACATCAAACATTGTCCTCTCAAACCTACTCCCATACAACCCCCGCGCTGCCACATCCAGCCTAGCATGGTCTTCGATGTTGGTCGACCGAAGAAGGGACATTTCACCGGACAGGGGCTCCAGTGCAGGCTCCACACAGACATCGTGGGCTACTTCCCGCAGCAAATTGGCTGTGAGGTCGCGAATCTCATTGTGCCGCATTCCAGGGAAGCCACCAACTGAACACGACAGTGCATGCGTCGTGTCAAACTGCTAGCCGCAGACGCAATGGGTTGGCAGTCGGGGAGGGGTCCAGCCGTATCGTAGGCACAAGGCATCGCGAAATCCCGACTTCGGCATCGTGAACTGAAAGCGGCGAGATGGCCGACACGTGAGCCAACTTGAGGCACCCTTCTCCGCAGCCAGATCCAAGATCCTTTGGTCGTCCAGGCTGAGCTGGTCCCTGAAGGAGGACAGGGCCACAGCTTGATCATGGCGTACGGTCACACGTACATCCAACTTGGCGGCTTTGATGGCAGCAAACACGTCTTCAGTGGATTCCTCCTGCTTCAGTAGCCTCTCCACTAGTGGTTTGGTGATGGAGACAGAGGCGGAGTACTGGCTGGATAAACCGGTAGGGATGATGAGTCCCAGGCCACCATTGCGACAGGGGAGCGATAGCATCGTACGCTCGCTTTCACCCGGAGCTTGGCGACCAGTGAGTGCTGGCAGAAAGATGAGGCGGATGGCTTGTTCCAGGGGCACAAGGAGATCAGAGATAGCAGGCATGGTCCTGGCCAGAAAAGACCACTTATGCCGTAGGGCATGAGTGAAGACGGCATAGGCTGCTTGAGGCTGAGATGCTGCGTACTTGGCCAAGGCGTGTATTTCGTTGCACGCGACCTTCTGGGACACGTACTCAGAGCAGAATCGATCTGTGCCCGGACCAGCACCCGGCGAGATGACGATAGCCATCCGTCCTGATGTCAACCCCAGTGTTGGCAAAGAGTTCTCTTGCCAATTCCAGGAAACGAGGCTTGACAAGCAGGACCGACTTGGACGGATTGATGTTGTAACCGTACTTGCTACCTCGATCGATCAGGATGGACAACCACGTACGTATCCTGCGCAGGAATCCAGCTGACGTGGCATCATCTGCATACCATGACTGTATTGTACCAGCAGTTGAGGCTCCCCGGCCTGATGAGAGGCACCGTACCTAGTGCATACAATGCCAATGGCATCGCAAGGGGGTCGCCCTGCATTGTGCCTTCCGATGACATAATAACTTCTCCTCCAACATAGAGTTGAGCAGGTGACCAGTAAGTGTTGATAAGCGCTAGTGCCAGCTCCGGACCGAGTGCATGTACATGTACATGACCGATTCTACCAATCCATGATTATGTCTTTTATTTATGATGTCTACTGACAGTACATGTACTGACTACTGTACTTGTAGTCAGGGAGTCGTCAAATACCGGTATTTGACGACTCCCTGACTACAAGTACTAACAAGAGTCCATAACCCCCATGTCCCATAACTCTTGCTTGGTACTACCGTAAAGTACCGCCAGAGCGCCCCACCATCTCGTCCTTTCGTGGTCGTATTGTGGAGGTGGTCTGCTGTCTGTAGGTCATACGACATGAACCTTGTAGAGGGGACGGTTTCAAATAGGACATAGGTTGCAAACCGGAACGGACTCAATATTCACTTTCTCTCTTGGTATTTTGATTAGAAGACATATGTCACAGTGAGACTACGATGTGTTATACTCCGAGCCAAAATTTCATGGCTCTGCGATGACCAGAAGCGCCATATCAAGCAGGTGAGTTTTTGACGTGTTGCTTCGCACTGCGACTTGAGTTTTACGACTTTCGAAAAATCAACTTCTTGTCGCAGGTAAACAGCGGCTCGCCTCTCGCCAATAAAGCACCGCATACCAATCAAAACTAATGGAAGCACACACAAGGCTTATTGTTACTCTGTACTGGCCGTCGTGGAGCGATAGCAATTACCTAATTTCAGAGCCAGAGTGAATTTGACGTGCACTCTAAAACGTGTCCGGTTTGGAGCCACCTCTGATTTGAACTTTTTTGAAGCGAAAAATTGGGCAACTTGGAGGCAATGGGTCAACACAAAGGAGTGGCTCAGTTCGATTGACTCTGGCCCCAGAGCAAACTTCAACATGCCAGTTTCCTTCCACAAACATATTTCGAGTGAAAAATCCACGCTGATGATCGGTTTGGGTCTATACAAATTTGGCTGTCAAAGCGTCCCAGTATCGAGCCGTCTCCTCTACACATATTCCACATTTTGCAGTCAATCCGTACCTTCGAGCGGACACAAGCTCCACACAAAAACCTGCCAAGTGTGCCCTTAGTACACTAAGGTTCTCACATCGTACAAACTTCGTTGCACTCTGCTATACGATTTTCCTTTCCCTGGCTGTAAAATCAAGGTGGGGCGCTCTCGCGAGACGGGGCGCTCTGGCGGTACTTTACGGTACATGTAGTAGTACTAGTAGTAGTACTAGTAGTAGTAGGTCACTTCAGCCAAGTAAGGCTCAGCCTCCCTCACCTGAGCCGAGGGCCTCAGGCCAGAAAGTGTGACGAGTCCATAACCCCAAAGCCGCAAGGGTTATGGACTCTTGAAATTATGCTAAACAGCTGCAGACGCGCGCGCTATGCCTACTAAAACGTAGTTATTTTGAAAAGAGAAATACTAATCAATCGCCCGTGTCACGTGTATCCTCTCTATCAAGACTCAACTCAAAAAAGTCTCAAGCCAGGCTACAAGTCAGGGAGTCGTATTTTACGACTCCCTGCTACAAGTAGTACTAGTACCGGTAGGAGTAGGCCATGCAGTCTACAACAAAAAAAAAAAAAAAAAAATTACCTGCAATGACTACAATCATGTATACAGGAGCTAGTATGTATCCCACAACTAACTGTAGCACATGGCAGAGGCACCAGCGACCAGTTCACGTGCGCGTGCAAAACCTGAGCCAAAACCATGAAAACTGCAAAAGGACTTTTATGTAAGGCCAAAAAGGTTTTGGTGCGATAGTACATTACATTACTTTGTAGTACTAGTACAGTAGTGGAACAGCAGTGTTACCATGGTTACAGCACAACAAGCTGGGCGCTACGTAAGTCGTTACATACGCTGAACAGACTCAGTATAGGTACTGAGCTAGGTGCAGGTAGCTCAGCACTCACAAAGTACAATGTCTTACATGTAGATCTACGTAGTGGCAGATCTCGATACCGTACCGCGTCTACCGGTAGATCTACTGCAGTCTACCAAGTACCAGGTCTGCAGCTGCGTTCTACAATCAAACAATCACAATGATTACGGTGTGCTGCGACCACTCGATCGAGTCCATCGTGAGCCAGAATGAGAAACATTACTCATTAGAAAGTCGGCAGGCCGGTAAGAAAATATTTTCGTCTCAAACAGTAGCCTAGTAGTAGTAGGCAGTAGGCTGTGAAGTGCGTTCACAGCTAGCAAGCCCGAAGCTTCTTCTTTTTTTTTTATTCCAGCGAAAGGTCGTGGATAAGGAGCTTGCAGAGTTTTGGCACGATCCAGAAAGCCTAGCGGCCAGCAGCAATGATCAAAAGTTGCGTTGCAGTTTAGAAACTATTGTCGCATTGAATGCGTGACTCGGTGGTGTGTAGTCGTATGGACGTGGAGTCGGTCCCGGTTTGAGCGGACCGAGTGACATCCTGCTGCTGCGCCTGGCGAGAACGGGGCACGACCCTGGTGTCGCCGCTCGTGGAGGTACTGTATTGGCAGTGTCTTGCCGCTGCTGAGCGAACCACCAGCCAGAGCAGCAGCAGCCACCGTTGTCGTGCGGCTGCCGCCATCCTTGGCTTACTGATGCGGATACATGCTTCCTAGTCATATTCTACGTGGAGTAGGCCGCCTGCGCTATCGCCTCTTTCACCAGTTTGTTCTGATCAGCTTCGCTCTGATCGTCCTAGTTCTTTGGCGTGTAGGCACAACGACAAATCTGAACTTTCTGGAAAAAGCTGAACCTCACCCCGCACCAGTGGCCGACATAACCGTACAGACTGTGCAGGAAGAAGCACAGCCCACCACAGCAGCACCACCAGTGCGAAAGGTACTGTGCCAGCACAAGCCCTTGGTGAACCTGAGCGACTCAGCTGGTCGTGGGCAGACGGCACTAGTGACTGGGGTGGGTGGATTTGTTGGCTCGCACGTCGCTACGTACTGCCTCAACACCCTCGGTCTGAACGTGATCGGCCTCGATGATCTCTCCAGCGGTAAGTTAAAAAACGTACCGGACGGAGTGCAGTTCATTCGCGGCAGTGTTGGCGACACAAAGCTGCTGCATCGACTGTTTGCATCCTACAAGTTTGACTACATTTATCACTTGGCAGGACACGCAGGCGAGCTCATCTCCCATCATGTGCGATCATTCACCTACACGAATGAGCTGGTGGCCTCGGCAAACCTGCTCAATGCTGTCGTGCGCGCCGGCGGTACAAAAGGGTTTGTCTACTTGTCGACGACGTCCGTGTATACGGACAGTAGCCTGGACAGTCTGGACAGTAGCCTGGAAGAGAGTGGCAAGCTGCACGTCCACACGGAGAGCAGCCACACATCGCCAATGTCACCGCTTGCAATTGCCAAGCTAGCCTTTGAGCACGACCTCCGAGCTGCGCAGCGCTCGTATGGCCTTGCATACACCATTCTGCGAGCGCACAGCTTGTACGGTCCAGCTCAGAACCTCCAGGATCCGTATCATAGTGTCATTTCCTCCTTTATTCGCCAGCATCTCAATCAGCAGCGCACACGACCGGTCACCATATATGGTGACGGCACGCACAGCCGGGCATTCACCTATGTCACGGATATAGTTCCCTTGATCAGCATGAGTCCGTTCTTGCCCGCAGCCGAGAACCAGATCATCAACGTTGGCAATGACGAGCAGACTAGCATCAATGCCTTGAAGGAGATGATCGGTGATGCACTGGGTCGACCGCGTCCAGCCACCTATGTACAGTCGCACAGTGAGCCACAGACCATCAAAGCTGATCACACTAAGATGCGCTGCATCTTCGGCGCGTGGCCCATGACTAGCCTGCAGGAAGGACTATCGCGTCTTCTGCCGCACGTCATGGCCAGCTTCTCCGGCAAGGAGAACATCCAGTCGATCTTGGACGCCAGGCAGATTCATCACGTGGAGCTGGCCGACGGTATAGATGTGCAGTCGTGGGAAGGTCATGAGGTTGACGTGGTCAATGCTATGCCACTCTCCGACACTGAACGAGATAGAGCTCAGGCTGGTCCTTGGCCCGCGGAAGACCGTACGTAGTGCTAGAATGGGCTATGCTAGAATGGGCTATGCTGTGCTGAACTACTAGTTATTCTATTGCTGTTCTCAGCGCTTGCTTTAAACGTTAACGTTTTCGTCACGGGTAGCGTGGTTGAGGTCACTTTCTCTCTTAGCTGTTGTACATACACGCAGGCAAAGTGCTAATAACCGTGAGTCGTGTGTCGGTCTTCCTACTGGTAACAGTTCTACATGTGTTGTGTGCTGTCATGGCGCAATGTGTTGTGCTGCAACCCCGCGGCTTGGACAATATACCGCGGCCTCCTTTTTCCATTAGCTATCTTATATCCAATTCAATATCCCATAGACCAAAGACCCAATAACGTTACTACCCTTCTATAACGTTAGCAACGACAATATTCATCCCGTTCCCAAACTGCCTGTGGTGTCATACAAAACCGCACATGCTCGTGTTTGCGTGCGTGAATGTAAAATGAAGAGAATAGAAGGAAAAAGGAGAAAGAAGGAGGACCAAGGAGTAGGGGTTCGCTTCCACAGCCGTGTCTTTTGCCAGTGGTAGGACATTGGTATGTTGTCAAAAAGGGCATCCATGCTCTTTTTGGGTGTCTATGCCTTTTTCTGATGGGGTGAAATGAACCTGTCATATCCAGGCCCCATGTTAGTTCTGTACTCCGGCGCGTGTTATAATTTACTCTACCTACCTAGTCCAGGTAAACTCGCCTGTGAGCGCCTTGCGCAGTGTTGCTGCTGGTCAGTTGTTACGCTTGTCTGGCACACACTGCCTCACGGTCGCTGGTATACTGCCGCACAGACTAGTACAAGTAGTGGCTGCATTACCCTTTCTACGCACCGACTCTGTGCTGCGAGATTCCAGGTTCGCTTCCCCAGGATTAAAAAAAAAACACAGCTTGAAAGCAAGCCCTTTGAATGCACCACAAGCAACCAAAGCGTCCGGATGCGCAGCTCTATGTATTGTGGGCCAGTTTAAATCGTGGTAGTCGATTCTGACGCCTTGCCGCAAGAAGGGTGCAATTCCAGCACAATCTGCTAACACAGTTTCTGCTGTAGAATTGCTGTCAACGTCTCTGGTGTTGGGAGTCTAGTGTCACAGAAATGTGTGTGTGTGTGTGTGTGTGTGTGTGTGTGTGAGTGTGTGTGTGCGCGCGCGCGTGTGTGTGTGTGTGTGTGCATGCATGGACGTCAGAGCCGGCCCAATAATTATATTGTGGCCGATTTTCTGCTCCTCGGTCACCCAATTTCCCCAGGGAGGTCCATGGACCATCTATTAATCAATTTACTGAGTCCTTCGGGCGAAGTTCAGGCAGTGGAATAGTGTTTCTGACAACCATGGTGTGTGTGACGTGTGTATGTGTGTGTGTGTATGTGTGTGTGTGTATGTGTGTGTGCATGTGTGCGTGTGAGTGGTGTGCGTGTGTGCATGTACCCTTGGCATGTATTGGGCACAAGTTCTGTTTGAAATTGGAGTGGTTGTGGGATTGCAAGCCCAATTAGCATCTCATGAGTCATGACAGCCGCTTTGGTGGTGTGGCGGCAGTGCACTTCAACGGCAACACAACAACTCGTTCTGCATGGGGGTTTCAACACCTTGCCATCAATTGTCACTTTAACAATCAAACACCTCACCTGTTCATCCCTTGCTGACCTTATTATGTTGAGACTAATATGCTATGCGCAAAATGTGTATACCATAGAGCTAGAGGTCGAGGGGCAGTTTTGGTGAGCACGTTGAGCGCCATGTGATTGGCGGTGGCCTCACGGTCACTGCGGTGGCATGTACAGTCAGACCTCGCTTAACCGCACACATCTGTTTTCCACAAAAATATCCAGATAGGCGAGGGAACCGGATAACTGAACACACACACACTGTATATGCATGTGGCATGTCATATGCAGTGACATCGTACATACATGTAGACGGGTCCTATGCAGTACAACTAGCGTGCACAGTATGTAAAACAAGCGAGAAAAATGACAAGTGCATGCAACTGAGTGCTGTCCACATGCACCCAGCAGGTCAAGGACCTCATTTGCCTGTACAACTCTCTGATTCTAGCTTCTGCAAGCCACATGCAACCGGATACGACGAAGCTTTTTGTACACATTTTACCCAGTTTGTACACAAAATCATGCACCGGTATGCGGATCGCGAGGTCCGGTTATGTTGTATACATAACATATGCTGCACATCGGTAACCAGCGATTTTCTTCCGGATGGCGAGGGATCCGGATAAACGAGGACCGGATAAGCGAGGTCTGACTGTAGTCACAAGCGGGCACTATGAACGCATATAGATCTACCAGGTACATGTACATGTATTAGCAAGAGGAAGGTTTATGTACTCTTGGTATTAGCAATTCCATCGAGGCAGGTGCACATGATGACTCTGTAACCATAGCACATGTAGGAACGGTCGGTGTGTACTAGCAAGAGTACATACTCAAATGCCCCCCCCCCCCCCCCAGGAGGTGGTATGTACTCTTGGTAGTAGATATGCCATCCACGGTTACCACGGTTACACATGTGACTAGTACAACATGCAACTGTAACCATAATCTCGAGGCCCAAACATGGGTGCAGTAAATCCTCCTGATCCTGGATACGTACAAGATTTCATGAGAGTAAATGCCAGGACATTTCCTGTCCAGATGAACGGAGAAAAGTGACTCCCAATTGCAGTAAGAATGCTTATTTCACTGTTATCTTACTGCAAACCGGAATTAATCAATGTGTCTGGTTGACGCAAATCAGAATTCCTTGGCTCTGCATCAGGTCAACACAAAAGTCATGAACCATCTGTTCGGACTACATGTCGAACAGAGAGTTTTGTACAGAGGATCATACTCAATACAACTCCCTGGACTGGAACGAGCACCCTTGGTCTTCTCAGAGACTACTCTAATCTGCTCGTGCTCAAATGCCAGCCGTGGCAGAGAACTGCTACCACTTCTGGATAGGTATTCCAGACTGTGCTAAGTCTGCTGGTTCTGCATCATAATGACTAATCTGCTGTGCAGGGTATACATGGTATAGCAAGCAGGAAGTACTTGCTGGCACCCACCTACACTGTGACAAGCCAGACTGAGCAGCCAGCCTGCATGCACAGGAATAGTCACTTCCTGCAGCCAGCCTGCATGCACAGGAAGACACAATGAATAAAGAATGAGTAGAGGACATCCAGATTCATGTAATGTAAATCGGAGAATTCATCAACGACATGCCAGTAGTAACACCCGAAACAAACATGCCAGTAGTAACGCCTGAAACAAGGAAGTCATCTTATGGGCAAAAGAAAACTGGAGTGCCCGGGGCCAAACGTCTCAAATCTCTCAGAGCAGAAAGTGTTGGCGCGGATCCAGCTACGGCAATCATCATCAAAGTAAGGAAACAAAACTCTGAAGCACATAACGTTATGCACAATGGTAAAAAAGAAAAGCACCTGGACCGGCTAAAACACACGCACACACGGGCAATTGCATGAGACTGTGCAGCATGTGATGGCAAGG
The DNA here is from genome assembly GCF_964019385.1 of Sycon ciliatum. Lineage (NCBI taxonomy): Eukaryota > Metazoa > Porifera > Calcarea > Leucosolenida > Sycettidae > Sycon > Sycon ciliatum. The sequence goes on from NC_088643.1 coordinate 26,126,425, forward strand.
GCACTAATCACAGCATGTGTTAGTACAGAAAGTAGGCATATGGATTCATGCCACGGCTAGCTGCCTATGCACGTCCAAACCAATGTACTTTGCCATTGGAGGACACAAGGCGACGGCAGCTCGTGCAGGAGAAGCGATGACAGAGACAAGGTGGTGCGTCGCAATCACAGCGGTCCGGACCAAGCACAGCTGGGGTCTAGTCAGTTTTCTTGTCTTGTCCGCCAACTTGTTCCTGCAATCGGCAGAAGAGGTGAAGAGCTTTTCTTGTTTTTAAAAAGGTTATTGCATGTACAACGTGAATGTCACAGATACCGGTATGTACAACGTGAATGTCACAGATACCGGTGGTATGTAAGGAAAGAATTAATTGTTTTCCTTGCTCACCATCTGAGTTCTTAACACTCACAATCAATCTACATTTTCCCAAGGAGAATAGAAGCACAGAACAATCGTTGCCAAGCCAGCTATGTGGCCCATGCCAACTGGCAAATGGTGCCCACAATGAAGTCTACATGTACTCACTACGCACCGCTCCCAGAACGGTGCCCGGTAGAGGCAGGTGACTGGATTGGGTAGGGTCGGATAAGGGAAGCTTGAGTGTAAATTAGACATGGTTAGCCTTTCACCGTTCACGCTAACTTCGACCGTTGGCCTGTACCGTTTTTTTGTGTGTGTTTCAAGACATGGTTAGCATTTCGGTTTCTGACACAAAGATTGACTTGTGACGTAACCCTAGTTGGAATCTTACCGTTTCGTTCTCCCGTAAACAGAGCTTTCTATCGTCGAAACGATACCAAACCCACGGTATTCTGGGTGCTGGGTACGAGTACCGTTGGATTTAGTGTGAACGGTAAAACGCAAACCATGTCTATTGTGCGCCCTTGAAGCACTTTGGAGATCGGAATCTCTTTCTCCAAGACAAAGATGGCTAGCATACCTGAAGCTGAGAGTGCTCCTTGAGAAGGCGGTCATACTCTCTGTTGGTACTCTCTGCCTGGGCTTTGATGGCCTCTAGAGAAGCTTGTGCAGACTCCAGCTCTGCAGGCAGCCACAGCCAAAAAAAAACACATCTCAACACACAGACAAGAGAAGCTTGTGACAATGGGAAACCCCGCACAAAATACCAGCACCCGCTTTCCTCACCAATCAATGGAAAATCAGTCCCAGTACATTGTATATTTATAGCAAACACTATCAGTACATGGCAAGGTCTTTTTGGTTATTCAGTTCCCTCTCACCCATCTGCATAACTCTGTGCGAAAGCAAATGAGTGAACTTTTGGAACTAGAATGTGAGGCTTTCCTGAAGCTGCATCCAAGTTTGGTCTCAAACATGTTGAAGCAGGCACAGAGTGACTGACGTGTTCTTACCTTTGCTCTTCTCACGCAGCTGGTCACGTAGCTTGGTCACATCAGCTTCACTGGTCTCACTGCTGGCAGCAGCAGCAGCAGCCTTGCTACCACTGGTCTTGCTGCTTCCAGATCTCTGCAGTACACATTGATATCAGCACAACTATATAAACAACAGTACAGTCAACGCACAAGCCAAACTTCTGGTTGCGCTGCTTGTGCGTATCAACACAATCGTAAGACGGTTGAAACTCAGACATGCCAACTTTACTTTACTCTCGCACAAGAGAGTTGCCAGGATGAAGACCTCCCAACTAGTTTCTCGACTGAAATATACGATAGGGGTGACAAAAGAAGTCTTGAGATCTTTGCAGGGAACTCTTCGAATGAAGCACCATGTCCAGCAGCTTACGTCCCACAAACAGATTCTGCGCGGACACTTCATATGGTGCTCTAGACGGCGCTGATGGCTCCATTGCTCCGGCACCACTTCAACTCTTCGACATTGCTGAAGAGGAAACCACTGACTATTGACTAAGTTATTTACTAACGACAAACGAAGAGCGCTACTAAAGAGCGCAAGTGAACCTCAGCAAGTTAACCTCAGCAAGTGAACCTCAGCAGAGGAAAAGGGAAGAACGAGATACATGTAACAGAGCTTCCCAGTCAGAGGTGAGAAACGATCCAAATCGAAGAAAAAGAAGAGCGCTTTTGCAAAACGTCGTCAACAATGGTCAAGTACGTTCTCTACTCTACTTTGTACTTGCACCATGCACTCTTCCTTGCACTCTTCCTTGCACTCTAGCTGCAACTGTATGAACTCCGTATACAATGTGTACAAACTCCGTACATATGCTATCAAGTAAATTCACCAGGCTGTCCATATAAAAAAAATTCAATTTTTTTTACAGCGTTTGACAGGTGGCACAGCCCGTGGGAGTGTATGGTTGGCAAAGTGGTTAAGAGCATTGGCCTTCCAAACATGAGGTCGCAGGTTTGATTTCCAGTTCGAGAGAAGATTATTTCATCCCATGCAGGAGACCCATCTGGGATTGGGTGGCTGCGGAGGCAACGGAGACGAGGGAGAGGAGATGAGCACTGCATCCACTCCACTACGTCGAGCTCATTGAAACAGGAGGTCTCTAACATCTCTTGCCCCAGCGGCCAAAATCGACTCTGGGCTACCATTACATTTACCGTACTGCCTTTGAGTGACATGCAGCAATCGCTGATAAGGCCGACCCTGGATAGTACAGTACAACTGACAGCAATTTACTTACAGCAGAGCTGGCGCGCAGATCAGCATTCTCGTCCATTAGCCGTTCAGATTGTGTCGAGGCAGAGCGCGCCTGTTGCAACGCAGCCTCCTCGCGGGCCGTCACCGTTGCAAGCTGGGAGAGCAGCTTCATCAAACGGTTTACGACACTAACAGCAGAAATACAGAGAAAACAAAACAAAAACAAAAACAACAGCCGAGCGGGGCTGAAATAAGAACGAAATAGAGAGAATGCTGGGCCATAATGACAGAGGAGGGAAACACGCAATAAGAAAACGAGAGAAATTTCAAGATGCTACTGCTACTGTAGAGCAAAACATTGTTCAAGACAATACGGAGGTTTAGCAAGACGAAATTCGCGTTTGCACTCCAAGGAAAGTCGAACTCAGTGACGGAATTCGCGTTATGAGAAGGATTAGCAAACAGAATTTGCACATGCATGACGTTGACACGTCGTACATGTACATGATTGTGTACAGACAGTACAGCGTAGTAAATTTATGACTGTCCTGACACGAATCCGCGATTCGTGTTTCGACTACTTTTCCGAATAAAAAATGCGAAAGTTCGCAATCCAGTTCGCGAACCGAAAAAGGTTCACGAACTTGAAGGCGAAATTTCAAATTCGCGACGCTAAACCTCCGTATTACTATACTACATGCACATCTACATCATGTAGAAAGGAAAAGGACATATGGATACGAGTTAAGAGTAACTCTCCATCACTGTAACCAGATACTTTATACAGGAGAGTTACTCTTAACTCGTATCCATAATTATGTCCTTTTCCTTTCTACATTTATTATTGGCTCAACATCCGAGTTTCAACATGTACATGTATTACACATTTATGGAGGATTTGTATGCCTGCACACACTGCACTGTACGTGCACTAGCAGTAGCACTGTGGCAGTATAGATGATGATGTCATCACGATCAACTGTTGTCGGCTCTCTTTTTATTTTCGCTCGTGGCAGTGAAGCAGTTTTCTGAGTCGTAATCAACCCCCAGTAAACGTCTCTCTGATTTTTCATAGATGTAAGTTCAAATATTCCTGAAAGGATCGGCCTTCTTGTGCTTGAAATCGATCATCGCGTTCCAGTTCTCAAAAAAGGAATCTCATGAGCAGGGTTCGTACAGAGTCTTGAAAGTCTGGAAAAAGTCTTGAATTTGTAAATCTTAATTCCAGACCTTGAAAAAGTCTTGATTTTGACCTGAATGACACTTTGTCTAGAAAAAATCTGGGATTTTGAAAACATGCATGCAACAGTGTTGTAATGTACAATACTGGTCTGGTACTGGCACACGTCATAGATCTGCTCCAAGCTGCGGCAGTGGCTTGCACCCACGCGGCGCATGTGCCCCTGTGGTCCACACAGTACAGGCAGTCACACTACAAGTACAAGTCAGCGTGTAGATCTACTAGTACTCTGCAACACGATCGGTCATGGACGGGTGCGCGCAGCACATGATCACTGCCGCATGCCTGCTACAACTGTAGTGTTTGCCCACGCGGCCACTGCACACGGATTGTAGGCTTCGCGCTTGTACTGTTGTTATGTAGAATCTACTGTCGTTTTGTTTTGATGTTTTGACACAAGAAAAACACAACCTGCCATGACCTTGGTGAAGTAGCTTGGATTTTTCTTGTCCTTGTCAAGTTGAAGTTTCCTGTGCCAAAGAATAAGTATGGGACGCTGTGTTTTCGGACAAATGGTTGTCCCACCTGGATTACTCTCTCTGGGTAGAGAGGAACCAGAAGGACAAGCACTCCGCCCGCTGCAAGCTTTGCAACACGACGTTTGTTATCATGACAATGGGGGAGAAAGCGCTTGTCAGCCATGCCAAGGGAGCCAAGCATAAGGAAGCGGTAAGGAGTGCGTCTGCTAGTCCCTCCGTGGCAAGTGTGTTCTCAGCCAGGTCCCGAACTGCAGCGCCACATTCTTCATCGGCGGCAGCGGAAAGTTTGTCCTCGTTTGTGTCAAGCACTCGGGAGTTGGAGGCAGAAGTTCTATGGGCGCTGAATGTATCTGACAAACACCTACCATTCCGTAGCTGCGAGGGCCTTGGCGGTCAGTCCGGCCTCTTCGCAAAGATGTTTCCAGACAGTAAGATCGCGACCAAGTTCTCCAGTGCGGAAACAAAGGGTCGTTATTTGACAATGTTCGGTATTGGGCCCTACTTTCAGGAGTTGCTGTTGTCAAGAATAAAGTCCGCTGATCATTTTGTGCTGTGTGTGTGTGTGTGTGTGTGCGTGCGTGCGTGCGTGTGTGTGTGTGGCGGTTGGTCTAAAATGTTACACTTGGATGGGTCTGGAAATGGGTCTTGAATTTTGTGATGGCTTTTCTGTACACACCCTATGATGTTCCCACGTCTTGATTTTTGTGCATTTTTCTATCACATAGCATCAAAATGAACACTCACGCCCAGGTCCTGACAGAGATATGTCGTGCTGGGGGTATGAAGTTGTCCAAGTGCTCTCACAAGACTCAAAACATGCCGCCGCCACAGGCCCACCAGGCCAACTTATTGCACGTGACCATTGCGTGCCGAAAAACGCGTTGCTGTGTACACGCTTATCGTTCTCGTGTAAACAACAAAACGTTTCGACATGTTCTTTCTCTCTCGAAATATTTTTTTCCTTCAATAAGACCAGCTTGGCGATCGGACTCTAGCTCTTTGCAAGCTTCATTTCAAAATTTTCATTCCCCTCGGCGCGGCCAAGGCGGCACAGCGTTTTACTTCGGTTTCGGCGTAAAAATGACAGAAACGAAACAATTCCCCGTTAACAATAGAAATGAGAAAGATGCACAGCTCAAGCTAATGTCGATTCACATCCATGTCTATACCCACCAACACAGACGCACGCACCCACACACGCAAAAAAAACAACGGCCACTACCACGCCCCAAAAGGTGCAAGCACAAATACAGCGACCACATGTTTACTCACAGCAGCAAGAAAAGAGAGAAACCGGTGATGTAGAGGTTTCGTTGGGCAAGGAACATCATAGCACCTGGATCTGGCCCCACGCCGATACCTGGGCGACCGGCAGTTTTGTACTCCTCATATTGTTGACGATACTTGAGCATTTTGTTCACCGAATCTACACATACAAACACCAAAGCAGTAGGAGACATCACATCACTTGCGGACGTTAATTAAATGTGGCTCCTCCTCGGGACTACACAGCCCTAGCACTACAAACACTGATCTGCGCACTCAAACGCGGCGCTATTTCATTCGTGAGGTTGGATTTCTCTGGCCAGCACTGTAGTAATGCAGGAAAACAGCATTGTTCAGTTGAATTAGAGATATATTTGAATTGCTGCTCTATACTTGGAAGCGAAACTTCTCTAAGCTGGTTGCGTTGCTCAACACAATTGTACAGTCGGTAGTACTGTAAGACATGTTATTATAACGAGTCGCAAATTTAACGATTGTCCAAAATTCATAGGTTAACGAGAAGATATGTTAACGATCTTGCAGTATTCTGCCATATCCACACACAGCATATATGAAGCAGTACGGCTTCAACGGATCTTATTATAACGAAGAAATGTCGTCCGTTAAAACGTTAGATTTGCTTCCTCGTTATATATACATGTCTTACAGTAACGCGAATGTGCGAACTGTACTTTTTTTACTAGGACAATTGAATTGCCAAATTGAATACACAGATGAATACAAATATCCCCCAAAATGGCACGCGTCGGTACACAAGCCAGGGGACAGTGCTCGGCAACACAGTTCTTCATCGCCGTATATCGCCGTTGATGAGAGTCTTATCTTTTACCTGATCATCTCTTGTACTCTTGTGGTTGTGTGGTCGAAACAACTGTAGAAACTTGAAAAGGCGGCACATTCTGAGATTCCTGCGATATCTAGCCAGGGAGGCTTCCTCAAGAATCGTGAGGCGTACATCACCCATGCGTTTGCACGCTGTGCTGTCCGCGGGAATTTGCGGACAATTTCTCGAAAACTTGCGCAAGAAGTTGCGGCAGAAAACAACAAGAAATGCACCGAAAAGTGCGGAAAGTTGCGGAACTTTCCAGGAATTCGCGAAGGTATTTTGCAGAAAATTGCGGATTTGGGCCAAATCACAAAACGTTTTCCATCCGCAGAATCGCTTTTTGCGCAGTAGATCTAGTACTGGAGAGTAGTACGAGTCTACTGTGCAAATATTAAACCGACATGGAAAGCCCTGCCTGGAAAGTGCATAAAGATGTAAAAAGAGTGCAGAAAACAACAAAAAACGCGGGGAAATCGCGGATTTTGCAGAAAACGCGGGAAATTGCGGATTTTGCAGAAAATCGCGGGTTTGGGCTAAAAATGCGAAATTTGTTGCATCCGTGGAATCGCGATTTCCTGGAGGGACAGGCCGTGTCCCCTCCCGGGTTTATGTGACTTCCTGCCTTGCGCACAAAATGTACTTGTGGACCCACCCATGCGTATACAGTAGTAGGATGCCAATTATTCGAACGTCAACTACCGTAAAGTCGCGGATAAAAGCCGGGCTTATAAGCATAAGTATAAGCCGCTTTCTGCATCAGGCTTTAACCCTTTGAGGCGATAGTACGGATATATCCGTACCAGTGTACAGTGCATACTTTTCAAAGCGCAACCTGGCGTAACTCGGCTGTCCCTTGACCAAATCGGACAATCGAAAGGGCATTAGAATTGTCTCAGCTATCGGCTCGGAAAAACCCGAAAGCGATCCGAGTTCGGAGAGCGGAGATACAAGACTCGAACTAAATTCGCTCAGCAGAGTCAACTCGAGCGCGTGCATTTTGAACTCTTTTTAGGGGTTTTCCCTGACTCGCGGCCCACGCAGCTACAGATAGTTCACGTCATCGCAAAGGCACGTTTCTCAGCTCCCCAGTAAAAAAAATTGAGCGATCTGTGATGCAATTTGTTGAAATGGCAGAGAATTTGAGTTGGGCGCTCGCAATGCTGGCTTTGGAGCGCCGTATCGCGCTGCGGCGCTGGTTCTGTGGATCGAGTGATGTATTGCTAGCTATCGCTGTGTTCCTCTGGCCAAGAGCTTTCCAGAAAGCCCAAGATCACCAAAATAGGCCAAAGGACACAAAGTTACGACCAGATAAGTACCTGGGCTCGCGTATGCAGTGCATTTCTTGAAATAATTGTGGGCCCTAAAGGGTTAATGCAAACCAGGCTTGTATGCAAACTATGCTTATATGCACCACTGATATTTTTGCCAGGCTTGTACGCACATAGAAGCCAGGCTTCTACTTGCAACACGCGTAGATCTACCCCTGACTACCGGTATGGCGGCAGTTTTACTATGCACCGTACATAGCGCATGCACTCTTGACCTACCCGATCCGCGCTTGCATAGAAGCCAGGCTTCTACGCGCGACAGGCTTATAATGCATTTGACCCGTTTGATTTTCAGGCTTCTATTCGCGATGTGCTTGTATGCAAACCCGGCTTTTATCCGCGACTTTACGGTATCTGACATGCGTGCTTGCATTGAATCGAGGGGTAGAAAATGATGTTTTGCTGATTTCCCCCCTCGGAGCACCATTCAAACGATGTACAGGATGTATTATGACAGATTGGTGTGAACATGTATAACCACAGTGTCATTTTGAGGAGCCGGAGTGCGCCTAGTTCCTGCTGTGCCGTGGAAGGGAATAAATATGATGAAAACATGCGGGAAATGCATGTTTTAGATAGATGTGTGACTGCTCCCTTATCCAAACATTCCTGTCATCCGAACCCCTGGTGACAGTCGGCGACCCGAGGGGTACGGATAATCGGCACTCCACTGTACATGTAACAGGAGGATTCTGCTCAGATAAACATCAACACAGAAAGAGCTGTACATTTACACACTCTGAAGATTCTGTACTCTTGTTTGTACTAACATTGCTTACCGTAGTTCCGCGCATATAAGCCCATGGGCCTATATCCGGATATAAGCCCACCTCTGTTTATAGGCCCATGGGCTAATAAACAGACCTGAACACCGTAGTACAGCATGTCAGTGCAGACTACATTACAAGTACCGGTACCTACAGTAGGCGGACAACCGCACACGGATTTGTACTTTTTCGCGAGCCAGCTGCCTTCAAAATTCGAATATAGGCCCAGGGCTAAAAAACGAACCATTATTACTGATTTTTTCCCGGAAAATGCATTATTTCTTATATTAGCCCATGGGCTTATATGCGTGGAACTACGGTATATACACTTGGGACCCTGGCTTGTTCAGCAGCTGTAGACTTGGGACCCCTGGCTGGAGGATTTAAACTGTGACAGTCCCCATGAGTCACAACCTGTATGGTCCCTGCCTAGACCATACAATGATCTAATCATGCAGTTTACACACACACGTAACTGGCTCACTCTGAACTGCTCTGAACTCGGAATGTCATTATCTTCAACCAGACTCAGCTGCAGCAAGAGAAGACTGCCTCCGAACAACCCAAAACCAACTTCACACGAGCATGCATCTCTAGTGCGCATGCTCGTGAGAAGTCATAATAATATGACTTGACTGAGGGACACAACACAACCCTAGCCACGCACTCAGCTCACAGATGCAGGAGAAGGAGAGGGGGTGTCACTTCAATAATGCTTACCCACAAACAGCAAGACAAGGAGCAGAAGTAGAGTGTAGAATGACGCTGACGCATGCTTCTTCAACATTGATACGAAGCGAGAGCTGAAGATTTTCTTCCATCTGATCGCAGCCAAGAAAAACGGAGGATGAAAACAACCATCCATCAATTATATTACGTAACTAGGAATATCCTCCACTCATCAGATTCTGTTTCCGAAATACCTTGTAGCAGATACGAATTCCATGCACAACAGAAAGACAAGTGCAACTTCCAGGTACAAAAACCAAGCCACCAGCTGCCACTGGAGACCCATATTCGAAGATTTCAGAAGCTCTCAACCTAAACGTCAAAGGCTTTTCTAATACAGGTCTGATGGAGAGCAGACTATTTCCTTCTGAGAAGATTCTATTCAGACTATTGGACTTTCGAATTTTGTTTTGCTTGACACAGGTTTGTACACCTGCAGTAAACGTACACGTTACTTTTGATTTGAACTCGAGCTGACTTCATGAATGAACTTGCGCACATGAAAAACGTGGAAAGTGACGTAATTGGCAATCAGGTGCGGTTTTTGGAGCGTTTTGAGGAAATGTCAATCAATAATCAATGAATTCAATCGGTGTTATCCTAAAATCCTTTGCAAATAGAGGAATTGTGCGGGAGTCGCACCGTGATGTTGGGTTTTACTCCAAAGCCTGCAAAGGAGCACCCGGCGGCCTGGATCGACAACGCCAGCCGAGTTCGTTCATGAAGTGCCAACATTTCTCCAATGTAGATATTTCTTGGTGAATGGAAGGATGAAGACGTTTCCCCTTTGCCCTGATGGCTCTGAAAAGCACTCCTTGAAAGAAAGATAGCTCTATCGATGTCCAGCACCTGATCTTGAATGGAATGGCTGGAATGGATACTTGTGTACGGTCCAACCTGCCGAGAATCGGTATTTTTGGAACAGGATGGACTGCTCGAATGTTAGTTCCCATTTTAGTTGATAATGGATTTCAAGTTACCGCTATTTGTGGCAGGAAGAAGGAGGCTGCTGGACGAGTTGGAAATGATCTTAACATTCCCTTTAGAACAATTAGTTTCCAGGAGTTTCTGTTGGCTTCAGAAGTGGATTTAGTTTGCATAGTGTCGCCCCCTCATACACATGCAGAGATGGCTGTCAAGGCCTTGTCAGCTGGAAAGCATGTCTTCTGCTCATTTCCCATGGCTCTAACGCAAAGTGAAGCGGAGAAGATGGTCACTGCAGCACGGTACTATCCCAGCTTACTTGCCATGTGCCCAAATCCACTTCGGCACCTTCCCGCATTTGTCAAAATGAAGGAGATGATCTCGCAGGGATTCTGTGGCAAGCTGATGGTGTGCGAAGTGGTCGTAAGACGAGGGCCATTGGTACATCCCAAGGGCTTCACGTGGATATGTGATCAAACAATGGGTGGTGGTATACTGAGCACTGTGGGCAGCCATGTTATCGATATTCTGATGTACCTGACGTCGGAGAGAATACGAGAAGTTAATGGTCAAGTCCGAACGCTAGTCAGACAACTGCCCGGTAAGGTTGAGGGATTCCGTTCGATTGATAGTGACGACTTCACCACATTTACACTGTGCGGTGACAGTGGGCTTCACGCAACAGTGACTTTAAATAGCCATGTGCCAAACCAGTTCAGCCAGGAGATGCTGATGATCGGTGAGCGCGGCCGTCTGATTGTGCGCGGATCAGAGCTGTTTGCGCAGGCAAGCAATGAGCAAAGGGAGCGTCTGATTGTGCGTGATGACAGCCCTGGTGGCGCGCAGTGTAGTTCAGGTGATGATCTCGGTATGCCCTCTTTGCTTTTGCGCGGCACCGAGCAAGCTGTTGCTCTGATGCGCCGAGGGTTTGAAGCATCGCCGGCGCGCATGCAAGCTGATCGAAGTATGGTAGCCACATGCTCGACGTTTGAAGACGGTCTGTTTGTCAATGCCGTCATAGATGCAGTCAATGACTCCAGTGCATCCGGCCGCTTGCAGCAGATAGTGGTTGGCGGGAAGGAGAGCCAGCGTAATCCATTCTGGACATCGAATGGGGGTGATGGTGATCGTGGATCTCCAATGCCTAGTAGTAAGTCAGCGCTTAGTTGAGGCTAGCTTCCAAGATTAGTCTAGGCTCGTCTTCTCGGACTGTTGTTTTCTACAAAATATCAAATATATTCTATATTCCTGTTACCTGATATTCTTCTTGGTTGGCTGGGGACACTCCACTCCTCACCCTAGGACTCCCAGCCAGGTTATGGTTCTGTCTGTCATGCTTGATTGTGCTTCGTTTAGGTCACATATGCTACTGCAAATTCCACTACGCTCCCAATGCTAATGCGTACATATATTATTATTATTATTATGTCTTTTTGTCACACTTGGTACTTGGTGTTTGGAGCGCATGAAATTTTTATGTAGGGAAGCCCGTGTATGCCGTTCTGTGCATCTTGGCTTCCCAGTATGTTCTTGTTCCTTTTTTAAAGTGTGGATTAAGAACTAACTCGCCCGAACGAGAGGTTATTTTCTATTCCCAGTATTCCTTGTCTTCTCTTCTCCTGTTTGATCAGTACTCAGCTTATCCTTGACGCTCATAGTTGTGCTTTTTGTTTTGTCTGTGGAAATTCTTATAATTTCAAATCAGCTTTATCAGCAGTCTTAGGCACACATCATTATCGCATTGTTGTTGACGAAAAAAGTATAATAAAAAAAAACCTTCACTGTGTTGCTCTGCTCGTGTGATCACAGCTGTTGATCTGTCTGTAGGCCATGATTACATAGGCACATTCTGCACTTTTGCCGTTTCGGCTTGAAGTGGTGAGCCAGTCACATGTGTGCAGGAGTTCTACTATTGCCTGAGTATTGGGCCAGTAACAGTACTGGCTAGGGGCCATGCCAGTGAGGGATAGTTGTAGGGCTCCTTGCGCTTGCTGAGTCCCTGGGTCTTTTTTTTATGAACTCACGTGTGTTATTTGAATGATGGGGTTGGCCTGTCACTGGCTGTTGCCTGGCAACAATCACGCTGCATGTGACGCTGATCCCAGAGAGCAAAACTTTGCTTCAGGAAGTTAGTTCAGCTGTGTCCAGTGAGGTACACGGGTGGTTGCAGTGTTGTGGTTGTTTCCGAAGGAAGTCAGAAGCAAGAGCTCTAAATTATATTTGACAAAAGCTGATCCGACAAGGCTGTGCATGTAGATTTGACTTGGCCGTCGTGTGTTAGCTTGAGCTCGACTTCAGATCTGGTAGAGCCACACGTGGGGAGAAGGTACTCGTATCGGCAGTCTCGGAGCTCCACTGTCTGATTTACCTCCTTACTTTCTTACAAGAACCATGGCGTAAGTGCTTGGTTGTCAACCGGCCGTCAGGAGCAGCGATGCAAGACGCTATGTTACTCCGAGATCGGTTTTGACGACCGGATGTCTCTGTTACGTAATATTCTGGTGTGGCTGCAGGTCGTCCGACAACTCTCGCATCGAACAGACCCAGAACCAGGTCAATGAGGTGGGTGAACACCTCGGGTGTCTTCTCGGTGCATTTCACTTCATGACATGCTCCTGAGTATTCAACAATCACATCCTTCGAAGTACTGTTGTCAGTGCAATGGACGTACCTGTAGATACACACATGCACAGCCAAAGGACATGCATCGAAACAGTATGGCTTGGGATTACTGTACTCGCACGATTAGTGCCCCTGGGGCATTTTTTCAGTCCACACACTCACAGACAGACGGGGTATAATTCAAGAGAGGCTGGGGCTTCACAGTCCAGCGGGGAGTGGTACGACGGGGGGAGGGGGGGGGGTTGGTGCGGGGTCCGGCGGAGGGAAATAAAACGTTTTTTTTCAGTCAACAGAGCACGTTTTAGCGCTCTGCATCGCTCTGGGCGGACCATCCTGGACGAAAAGTGGTACGGCCATGATCATACTGGTCGTACCGTGTGCGACGCCCCTGAGAGGGTACTTTTTTCAATGCTGGTACATGTACGTACGTAATACTTGGAAAGTGCACCCAGAAACATGAACACACGCTCACATACACAGGAAGTGACCGGTAACAGGTGATGAACAGACGCATGTACATTGCTGGCCAATTGCTGTTTCCTCTGTGTGTGCATGTTTGCTCGTTTGCTTGTGTGTGTGTGTGGGGGGGGGGGGGGGTCTGGAGATTCCACAGTGAAACCGTTCATGGTCTGGGTTGACTACCACATGAACAGGAAGCTAGCTTTGCTGAGCAATCATGTATATGCTTCAATATTATATATATAACCCTGGCTCTGAATCCTCGCTACTGATTTTGGGCCCGTTCCTGATTGTAGCCATGCTATGCTTTGTACCTGCTGGGAGATTATTATGTGTACATGCACACATGTACGGTGTGTGTTTTGTGTGGTGTATATGTGTGTGTGTGTGTGTGTGTGTGTGTGTGTGTCACCTGTGTACACAGGTACTGGGCATTATGAAAAACAATGTGGACAAGGTGCTGGAGCGTGATGCTAAGCTAGGTGATCTGGAAGACCGGGCAGGTACGCAGCTCGACAATGTGCTCCACTCTCTAAACGAAACATGCCTAGTGCAGGAAGTCTCTGCATACCCATTCACCGGGCACTTTATTTGTTTTGTCTTTGAACATCCTGCTGATTGGCACCTTTGTACATGAAAGAAGTATCCTAAAAGCAGTGCATGACTGAGAAATTAGTTATCAGTATACATGTATCGTATAAAGTACCACCAGAGTGCCCCACCATCTCGTCCTTTCGAGGTCGTATTCTGGAGGCGATCTCCTGCCTGTAGGTCATACGACACGAACCTTGTACACATATTACACATTCTGCAGTCAATCCGTAATCAATTTACCTTCAAGCGGACACGAGCTCCACACAAAAACTGGCCAAGTGTGATATATTTTGGAGCTTTCAATTTTTTTGGACCAGGATTTCGCATAATTTTGGTTCAGAATTTATAGGGACAACAAACTTCGGTGGGGTTGCGGAAATTCCATCTGTTTTTACGCTCATTTTCTGCAGAATTGCCGCAGAATATAGAAGGATTTGCAGAATTATGGCAGAATTTACTGTTTTCAGCCACAGAAATCTGCACGGAATTTCTGATATTCTCCCGCGGAATTCACGGGGGATAGACTTCGTGCACAAAGTGTTCTCCGTGTGTTCTGCGCAGTATTTGAGTCCCTCGGGGATGCCGCCGCAGACCGTTCACATGCAATGGGGTCTGCTGAATGGCTTTGTGAGATCTGCATAATTGTACTGAGTGTGGGTACACTAGTGGCCCTGTACAATGTACTATGTACTCAAAAATGAGTGTACCAGGTACAGTCATGTGTAACTAGGTCTGCAATTGCAGTACAGTAAAACCAAGAGTATATAACCCCCAAGAGTGTGCAACACTGCATATGGGGTCTCCGACGGCGAAAACTCACATCACGTGTCTCAGATACCTTTGTACTACGTACAAACGTAGGATAGCGTGCGCACAATCCGAAAATCTGCCGTGATCATGCTGGGGATTTGCATACGCGCAGTGAGTTTCTGTCAGAGAGTGCTTTTTTTAGTACTCCGCTGCTCGCTAAAAACGGGCTGGAAACGTACAACTGCGACACTGCACCACGTGATGTGAGTTTTCGCCGTCGGCATACCCCATAGAAAGGGTATCAGGAGTTGCACACTCTTGGGGGGTTATATACTCTTGGTAAAACGTGACAGTCAAGGAGTAGTAAAATGCCGATATTTTACTACTCCCTGGTGGCAGCATTGCACTAGTGCAGAGGACATGACCTGCTTCTGTGAACCATGTACAGCCAGGAGTACAGACACAGCCATGGCATGGGCTTTATCTTGAACTAAAGGCGTTGACTTTGCAAGACCGGGCTTGTGTAAGGGGGTTTGGCATATTCTAGGTTGGGCTCACACGGGGAGCTCTTATGGGATTGTGCAGAACTTCACTGCAGTGTAATGCTTAAGTGTTGGGCAATGAACCTTGTGTGTGTGTGCATGCACATGTGTGTGTGTGTGTGTGTGTGCGTGCGCGCGCACTACAGAGCATCTGACAGCGGGAGCAAATCAGTTTGAACGCTCGGCAGGCATGATCAAGAAGAAGATGTGGTGGAAGAACGTCAAGGTGAGCACAGTACAGCGTTCGCTTTGCCTTCGCAGGAATTTTCAAAATTGTAAAGGTGAAAAAAGTGAAATAAGTCTGAACCAGGGAATAGTAAAATACATGTGTGTATTTTACTACTCCCCGGCCAGAACTCTACTTTATAACAACATGGATGGGCCATTGTTCAGGACCAACTTACATGTATCTTCTGAACAAGCAGGGTATAGCAATATTCCTTTGAGTGTACTGACGTATCAGTAAGACGTCATTCTACGTGTACAGCCAGTCGCGGATATGTTGCGACATTGGTGAAGACGATGGCAGATGTCAATAGCGATGGGGAATTGATGCCGTCGGCGCACCATATCCAGAGTGCCAAGATTGGCTCTTGTGACATACTAGTATCGGAAATACAGACATTCCTTGCTTACCTGTCAGAGTGGTCATTGATCACTGTATGTTTGAGACTAGATCAACAACTAGAGTACAATACACATACATATACAGACTGTAGTAGGGTACTGGAGTAGTAGGGTACTAGAATAGTAGGGTAGAGGGAGTTCTTGGCAAGCAGGCTCGGCCATGTCAGTTGTAGTATACGAGTATTATTGTCAGCCCGCAAATAGTTGGTATCATAATTATGAAACTGCCATATTTTACCGGTTACCGGTAAGTCGCGGATAAAAGCCGGGTTTGCATACAAGCACATCGCGGATAGAAGCCTGAAAATCAAACGGGTCAAATGCATATAAGCCTGTCGCGCGTAGAAGCCTGGCTTCTATGAAAGCGCGGATCGGGTAGGTCAAGAGTGCATGCGCTATGTACGGTGCATAGTAAACCTGCCGCCATACCGGTAGTCAGTGGAAGATCTACGCGTGTCGCGCGTAGAAGCCTGGCATACAAGCCTGGCAAAAAATATCAGTGGTGCATATAAGCATGGTTTGCATTAAAGCCTGATGCAGAAAGCGACTTATGTGCTTATAAGCCCGGCTTTTATCCGCGACGTTACGGTACAGTCAACTTCGCTAATAACGACTTCGGATATAACAACAATTCGCGAATAACGACAGAATTTCCATGCCCAGAGCAAAGTCCCATCCCACTGTGATACATATAATGAGACTTCGGGTATAACGGCACTTCGCGAATAAGGACACCTTTTTGATGCCCCGCCGAGTGTCGTTATAAGCGAAGTTGACTGTATATTAAAGTCTGCCTGCTACCATACTTTTGGCCCCTGTGTCCCGGTTTACTGGCAGTTGAACCCCAATTGTAAGTTGACTACCCCTTTCTTGGTTCGGTTTTCAGGTCACAAAAGGTTGACTTGCACCCTCTAAAATACGGTGAATGTACTTCTGGATGTCCACTCAGCAACTAGCCGTTCTGACCTTGTTTGGCATCATTATTGGAGCACAGAATGACCGGCTGAACTGATTGCAGTGGAATTTCAACAACAGGAAAACGCTTTTCATTTCGGTTCAAAATGCCAGTATCTTCTGGCTCTATGACCTCTATAAGGGTGTTTATTCCAAATGTACTGATATGCTGGTTCAGGTGTTGTTTCAATCTTTTTTTTTTTATCGCAATGGGCCATGGCCAACAAGAGATATGTTGCTGTTGCTGATGTCCTGCAGATGATGATCGCCGTTGGTGTTGTAGTCAGCATTATCATTGCCGTCATCGTCGGTGAGTGCTGTGATTTCTGTACTCGTACATTTGCTCTTACGTACATTAGTACTACACGACATATCGCTGTAGTGAGTTGTGGCTTTCTTCAGCGACTTTCCAGAATCTGAGCGTATAGCGGAAAACATCTTGGAGTTTCCAGGCATATCCACACACAACACATATTTGGCATTACAGACATAATGAAACTTATGTTAACAAAGAAACCTCACTTATTAAAGCACTAACATCCTTGTTACAAATACAAGTCCATGTCTCACAGTTGAGTATGTGTGGCACCACGCTGTTCAGCTGTGGCCTGCTACAACTTGCTGCCGGTGTGCTGTAACTTATAGGGACGTTTTAAGCGGCGCTTCACTGGCGATGAGTTGGATCGCTACTAGTTGGTAGTACATAATATTTCGTACTTTCTCAGTTAGTACAAGATAGGCACACACTATCGTATAACATGGGCACCTTTTCGGATCTCAACTCAACTTTTCAGTATTTCTCTGTAAAGTTGAATTGCATACAATGCATACTCATTGCCACCATCATAGCCAAAGAAGACCTACTTAGTAAGTGTCCATACCCATTCCAACACAATATCTAGCCAAGATAACCTTGGTCGACTACACCCGCGCACACAGCCACCGGAAACACAACATTGTAAAACAGCAGCCAGGCCACCAACCTGTACAACGTTGCAAAATAACACTGCTTGGAGGAATGTTCAAACATTCGAACAATCTAAAAATTAGTGTTGAAACGAATAATCGAATAATCGAATAATTTAGAATATTCGTGGGGTGAACGAATAATCGAATAGTCGTAGGAATTATCAGAAATCGAAAAAAAAATCTATGCTCAGTGCTGACCCTACTGATATTTGCACTGCGTAGATCTGCTCGCAGTATTTCTTCTCAATCTCTTCTCTAAGTTTTAATCACCTATCGGTATCTAGTAATACTTCTGTTCTTTCCATACGAGGGAAACATGGATGCGGTGAAGATCCAATTACGCTCGACCAAGACCCGATGCGATATGCAGAGCTGGATCAGGCGTTGCACACTCTGGGGGGGGGGGGGGGGGGGGGTTATGTACTCTTGGCGGTACATGTTAACCGGTTTTGCACCTCCACATAACAGAACCCGATAATCAGCAAAAAATATTTAAAAAACTACTTAAAAAGTGCTGAAAAAGTGTTGAAAAATGCCATCATGCGTACGATAGAATATAGATTATTCGTTCGAAGAATCCGTGTTCGGTTTAAACACTACTAAAAATGTTATTGAAGGAAAAACATTCGAACTTTCGAACGTTCGAATGTGGATATGCGTTCGTTCGCGCATACGATGCACATTTGGTGGGTGCACATGCGCTCTACAGTACAGGGTATATGTCAGGGTACTAGCAGTAAGTTAGCTTGGTGCATGCACAGTCAAAGTGGTCTGTTACTCGGGCAAGAGATTATGAGTCGTGACCGTGACACAGCGTGTGTGTGTTAGGACAGTAGGCTGGTTTGTATATTAGGAGTGGTGTATCATATCTGTAATTTGGTACTGATTTGCCCAGTGACTTTCACTGAATGTGATGATCATTGGCCACTGTGTGCTCTGCTTCCAACTGCAGTCATTGCTGTTAAGACGTAAGCCCTAGTCAGGATTGATCTGGCATCCACCACCAGTGTTACACATTGCCGTCCATTCACTATCAACTTATCAAGCCAGGACAGTTTGCAGCCGGTGTCTGCCATGTCGCGAGAACAACCCATGGCCTCATCAAAGCGTACTGTGGAATATGCCCGAGTCAGCCGCAGTGCGGGTTCTCTCTTCCCTAATGGGGGATAAGCCATACTTCTGCATGCAGCTGCTTCCGTTGCTTAGCCACTGCACTGACTCGGTGTTTGTCTGCTGTATATGCTGGACTTGTACTGTAGGTGATAGCCTAGCTGAAGGCACTTTGCTTGTATAATACATGTAGGGTCCTGCTTGCTGCTGCTGCCTTGAAATCACATTCCAACTCTTATTACTCAATACACGGATTTATGGGAATTTTCAACTGTTGCTAACAATTTATTTGAGAATCATAACGTTTTGAACATCAAATGGATATCCATTACAACATACAAAACGACGTGCTACAATAATGTAATTTATCAACCGGCAGTATTATAGCCTCGTTTTTTTATGATGCATTTCCGATTTCTTTTAGTGATCATCCATCTCAGTATTCTTTTGCAACACGCGCATGTGTGTGTGTTTGTGTGTGTGCCATATGGTGCAGTGGTATGTGCAGTTGATTTCCAATCGAGAGGTTGTGGGTTCGACCCCCGACGATTATGGTCGGACACATCTTTCTTCTCTTTCTCATTCTCCTAGCTCTTCTTTCATTCTCCCGGTTGGTTACCAACAGCCAGTATATGCCGGAGTATGCGGTGTGGTGTGTGTGTGTGTCTAAAAAGAATGAAAAAAATGAAAAATAGGGATCCACTGGCCAGAAAAAGCCACTTCAATCAGCTATGTGGTGGGATACCAGGCTAAAATTTGAGTGGTGGTCAATTCATCAGCCTTGCAAGCTATTAATGGTGTAATCCCAGCACAAGTTGCTATGTCTAACATCAAGAGTACATAACCCCCTGCTAACATACACGTACTGAGCTGTTCGCTATCATCGCTTCCGCAGTGGGCATATCTGAGTGTGTGTTCTGTGCGCGCATAAGCATGTGGGCACAAGTGCATGGAGTGTAGCGAATCCCTTTGACCTGTAGTACAGGAAGAGACGTCTTCTATTGTTTGCTCCGATTTGAACCACACATTGCCATAGTCAGCGGACTCGTACAGCAGAAAGAAGTGATGCCTAATCACTCTGGGATTCAGCTCTATGACTTGTCTCACTACACTGTACGACACCACCAGGGATTTGCATAGATCTACATGATGTATACAACTCCCTGGACGCCCACATAGATTGATGGCACACAACTTGGCCTAGCCGGGGGCATGCAGCTCGAAGGAGTGTTTGATGGCACCAGCGTGCAAAGCAAAATACACAACAAATACAGGAGATGAGAGGCTAATGACTCTGCGTGATGACATGATTGAGTAGCACCACTGCTTAACCAATGCCTTTCCTGTAGGCTGTTGAGTGATTGAGGAGCTCCTTGCTCTTCCTCTATATTTGGGCTAGATGACATAGAGTGCAGTCACCGTTTTTATGGAGAAGCAATGGCATACAGTGTCCGGAAGAGTTGGAACAGGATTGTTTGAAATTATTGCAAGCCTGCAGGGTTGTTTACCTCCCGTGACGCAAACCACATTGATTTTCAAGAACAACTGCCATACACGGTCATTATATCTGGTACGGAAATAGTTGCAACGTTACATTGTAGTTCCCACATTGGAGCAGCCACACTTTTTTGGGGCATATTTCTGGAATTTTATGAATTGAATGATTTTTAGAAGATTGTGGGTGAAGCAAGGGAGAACAAAGGCGACCTGTAGTCAATTCTGACCAGATCATGAAGGGGGGTAAGCTTGCAAGGGATGTTGTCAAGCTCAGAGTACGTAATTGTTCAATAAGCACCAAGGATGATACTGGATCTCAGTATCGCACAATTATTTGCTCGACGCAGGCAACTTCCTGTGGGATGTACCCAGTCAAACTAAAACCACAGTCCATAACACGTCATGAAGCGTATTGCCCCGCCTTGTTTCAGATTGCTGGTACGGTAGGAGCAGCAGCAGAGGCAGTGGCAGCAACAGTACTGCAGCAGCAGAGGCTGTGGCAGCAACAGTACTGCGGCAGCAGAGGCTGTGGCGGAAACAGTACTGCGGCAGCAGAGGCTGTGGCAACAACAGTCAGTAGTATTGGCTGTGGTAGCGGCTGAGCAGCAGGCCAAGCCAGGCTGTGGCAGAGCTCAGATACACAGCCATGCCGATGATGGGTACCTGTCAATGTGCTGCGGATACCGCCAGTCTGTGCTCACATTCGCAGATGCCGACTGGCCAGGGTATCACATGCAGCTGTTAGCACATTGCACTAGCTGGTCAAAGTTTGCTGCACTGACTAACACTTACCTAGCTCTATCCAGCACCCGCATGCAGGTGGCTTGAAGCAGTCTGGTGGCAAGCATCCAGATGGAGCTGAGAAGGTGATTTCAAGACTGAATCATCATTACTGGGCTCCCAGCTGCGATCATTACAACCAACCAGCCCCGTCCTGTGTAAACAGATCATGGCCTGGATGCTGGATCAGAGGAAGTCATCTCCTCCATCCAGAGTCCTCTGCAGAACAGAGAATGACGTGTTGGAGTATCTCCTGCAGCAGCTGCATCCACACCCACAGAGGGAGCCCCGTCTTCGCAGCAGCACCGTAACAGTAATGATGATAAGTGCCAGGACAGTGATACACGATGCAGCCAGAGCTCCCTGCACCGCACCGCTGCTTAACCAATATCTTTCCTGCAGATCATCCTGATCCAACTTTTCTTTGCCTTCTGTGAGGCAACACATACAGAAAACTGAATGAGGAACATTTCCGAACATGACGGTCTCATATGTGAGGAGATGATGTGTGTGTGTGGTGGTGGGGGGGGGGGGGGGGGGGGTAGTGATGGATGCGCCATGTGGTGCAACCATTATGATTATTTGCTGTATCTCAAACAGCGCACATACTTTAATCTTTCGTCAAATCTGCACGGCAATCAGCCTCTACTTTCGCCTCAGCATCATGATCTTGATACTGCTATATTTGTACTTGTTTGCGTACTTGTTTGCACTCATATCTTGGAATAACAAGTTTCCTGGTTTCCTACCCCCCCCCCCTCCTCTCTTTCCTACCCTTAGAGTTCTTGCTCTCCTGCTCCCCTCCCCGCCCTTCCACTCCCCATTTTGTTTCCTTTGGTGCACATGTGCAGCTGTGATGCCGAGACCCTTGGTCGGCTGAGCTTCACAGGTCCCACCCACTCCGACCTGCTGGATATGTACCATTGTGTCGAGTTCTTCTCCTCATTTTAGTTCATCATGCAGTGAGTGTTCAATAGTAAAAAAAACAAAAAAACAAACAAACAAAAAACATACCCTATATACAATGCACTCTCCCCCCCCCCCTCCTCCCCTTCCCCTGTGTCTACATACACTCCTCCACAGTTGTTGGTGCACTGAAGTATCGCTGAAGCCGAGACCTCAGGTCGGCGAGATACTCCAGTTTCACCACCACAGCTGCGACTGCAGCCCCCTCTATCATGCAGCATTCTGTTCTCGAGGTTCGTGGTTTCTCGTGAAAAAGAATAGAAAAGGGGTGTGCACTATATCGTAGAGGACATGGGATGTGCAGCATGCGGTGCAGTGGTGGTATCCGTGAAATCACGGTGTATAACAGTAACTAGCCTAGTCTTGTTCTCGTAGGCGTGGCCTGTTTATGTCTGTTTCATCGTCAGTCCTCGGATATTAGCGCCATGCTCAGCGGCATCGGTTCATCGAGAGTCGTGATGAGCTGGAACCGCCAAGTTGAGTCATCTTTCCAAGATTCCTTTTGAATCTCTCTCCCCTCTCCCACGTGACCAGTCAGTTTGGCAGTGAGCAAGTACGTACACGTGTGTGTGTGTGTGTGTGTGTGTGTGTGTGTGTGTGTGTGTGTGTGTGTGTGTGTGTGTGCGCGCGCGCGCGCATGCACGTGTGAGTGTGAGTGCATGAGAGAGAGAGAGAGAGAGAGAGAGAGAGAGAGAGGGGGGGGGGAGGAGGGAAAGATGAGTGAAGTATGCATGTATGCAAAATAGAAACACCCTGACCCTCACCATGACATAATCTTCTTTTTGCCAATGGCAGTGATGGCGAGCAGGTTGGCTCGGTGCCACCATGTGCGTGCATACTAGGCGAATTCAGATGGTGTTCCGGCTGCATACCTGCAAACAGGAGGACCAGCGCACAACAGGAGAACAATCTGGATAAATGCACTGTCATGGAGAAATCCAGGGGAAATATTACTTACCTTTTGTCATCTTTTGTTGAAATAGTAACGTCATATGCCATATCTAGGGCTTTTCCCCATCAAAGTGTAGGTGATTCGGAGTTGGGGACATTTCAAAGTTGCAGGCAGTGCTTGGTTCCAGACCGCCCGGATAAGCGAGGTATGAGTGTACTTGTACTTTATCGATCCGATCGCATGCAGAGTCTAAGAGAATACTCAGAATAGCATGTTACCGGTGTAACCACATGTACAAGAGCTGAATATCACCACGTTTAGCATCTCAGTTATCCGGGGTCGTGTCACGTGACTGACGTCGCAGTGATCTTAGGCATTTAAAAAAATTAGCTTTGCAGACACACTAGTCAGTACAATGTACTGATTAGTGTGTCTAGTACTAGTCACTATTATACTAGTCTACGGTCAACAAAAGTGCAGAACCAGTTATGGACTGCAGCAGCATGTACGCAGCCCCACTCGTATTGGACTAAGAGGACCACCAACTACAATTGACTTAGTATATAGCACAATGGGATGTGCTTCTCCTGCTACGACTCATGCTATCTCCTTCAGCGACCACCATGCTGTGACAACCCCTTTCAACATGGTTCCAATTCGAATTCCTCCTGCAGCTCCTGCACAGACACGGAACATCAGACGTATCAATATGGACCTGTTTCGGCAAGATATCCAGTGTGCTAACCTGTGCTCCATGAAGGGAACCTGTACCGAAATGTGGACCCAGTGGCACGAGTGTCTCATGTCACTCGTAGATCAACATGCACCACTCCGGCCTCGGAAGCACCGTGCCCACAATGTCGCACCATGGTATACCTCGGAGCTCGCAGCGCTTGTACGCAGGCGCAATAAACTGCATCGTAAGTGGCTGAGAACCAGACTTGATGTGGACTACCGCAGCTTCCAGCAGAGCAGACGGGAGGTTACCCGCACTAGCCGAGCACTGAAGGAACAGCATTACAATGAAGCATTTGTGAACGCTACAGGGAACCCAAGGCAGACTTGGCGTGTATTGAATCAGCTGAGCGGACGGCAGCCAGTCCACACTCTTCCCAAATGCTCCCCGGATGACATTGGTAATGTGTTTGCAGGCATTGTCAATGATCCTCAACGTCCCCCAGCCTTGACTCTACCTCAAGGCCCCATGTCTCCGAACAGCCTTTCAATCTTTAAGCCTGTTACCATTGCCCGTGTGCGTAAGCTCCTATCGTCAATAGCCATGACAAAAGCTACTGGCAGTGATGGCTTGCCCGGAACGATTCTTAAATCATGCGCTGACCTTCTTGCACCCTCACTGATGCTCATCTTCAACAAATCATTGTCCGAAGGCCAGCTGCCACCGAACATGAAAATCGCCAACATCACTCCCGTCTACAAAGGTGGTGACCCCAGTCAACCCACCAACTATAGACCTGTCTCTTTGCTCCCTATAGTCTCCAAGCTGCTTGAGCGTATCGTCCATGAGCAACTCAGTCAATACCTGGCTGAACATAATCTTTACCCTTCCTGTCAATTTGGCTTCAGACGCCAGCACTCTACAGAGGATGCTCTCACAATGGTTACAGACAAATTCCTAAGAGCCCGAGATGACGGGCTGTCAACTGGCGCTGCTTTCCTGGACATGTCAAAGGCCTTTGACAAGGTCCAGCATCAGACACTTGTCGAAGACCTATTCCAGCTTGGAATCTCCGGCACAGCCCTGAACTGGTTAAGCGACTACCTCTCAAATCGTCAACAACAAGTCGTCATCAGCGGCGATAGTAGCTCATCTTTCACGTGCTCAAGTGGGGTTCCCCAAGGGTCTGTACTGGGACCACTATTGTTTGTCATATATGTCAGGGATGTGGCCAGTGAAGTGGATCAGTTTGCCGTCCAGGTAACCCAATTCGCGGACGACATCATGCTACACGATAGCAGGAAGGACAAGGTAGTGCTGTCACACAACCTGTCTTCAGCCATCACCCATCTCAGCAACTGGCTTGGTGAGCGCAACCTAATCCTGAATAGTCGAAAAACACAAATATTGTTTATTCCTGCCAATCGTCATGACGACAAGACATTGAATGTGCACTGTGCAGCTACACTCCTCCAGCAAGTGACAAGCGCCAAGTACCTGGGCTTGCACATCGATGACGACCTGAAATGGAACACAATGGTTGACCATATAGCCAAGACAGTGTCCTCAAAGATTGCCATTCTCTTCCGCCACAGGCAGTGCCTCCCAATGCCATGCCGCTCAACCTACTTGAGATGTATAATTTTACCCACATTCCAATACGCATGCAACAGCTTTTCCTCTTCCCTTTCCTCTGCACAACGTGATCGTCTTGAGAAACTTCTCAAGCGAGCTGTGCGTGTTGCCTGCTCTGCTCCGTTCCTGTCTCCAACTGCCCCTCTTTTTGAACGCCTCAGCATTCAACCCCTGCAATCAATGTATTGCCGCAAACTCCTCCTGCTAACATTTCGTGTAATTCATAATAACTGTAGTGTGCTTCTTCATGACCTTGTCACACCTCTGTCACACACCCGTCGAACGAGGAGCACAGATGTTCCCCTGCTTCTTTTCCCGAGGATCATATCTGCCGCTGCCACACGCAGCCCTTCATATCAATGTCCCGCTCTCTGGAATAAGTTGCCTGCATCTATACGATCACTGAAGAAACCAGGTCAATTCCGGACCGCTCTCTTACCCCACCTGAAAAATTCACCGACTTACGTTGCTCACTGATCAAATAATTATGCAATCTTTCCTCTGCTAGCTAGCTGCTGTCTTAAATCCTACTCTTTTTTTCTATTTTCTTTTTTTTCTTTTTAATCTTTTCCTTACATTTGTGTGCCTGTTTGTCTTTAGTCGATCTCATGTAATAAGGCAACACTGCCTGTTTGTTATTCGACGTTAAATAAACCAATCCAATCCAATCCAAACCCCTCAGTCTCTGGTGTACATTGCACCAAGGTCCGGATGGCTAGCTGTTTTCAGTTTCTATGCTGGTGTCACGATTATGTACATGTACAGAGTCAAACAGTGGAGAGAAAGCGGCTCTGCGGTTGCAACTCAAGAGGTTCATGCACAACCGTGCAATCAATCACTGATCAGACCAGTGCATGGCAGTCTGAGTCTCAGCTACAACCACAGAGCGGCTCAGCCTTTCTGTCCACTGTTCTACGCTCTGCCTCCACGGCATTTGGAGCACTATTTGCACGCTAAGGTGCATCCCTCGTAGGTGTCAGATAGAATCTAAACAACTTGGAAGCGATTCAACCAGTACCGGCGGACTGTCCTCCTTCAATTCAATGCACGGGCATGAATACTGGCCAGTGCCTATGCGGTGACTACGGTGACTATCACTGTACCAGCAGGGAGTCGTACTATTAACACGCATAAACCCGTTTATAGGACTCCCTGCCCTGGTGACCAGTAACTGAGTTAATCCAGTAGTAAACACTCGACGGCAAAACACGCGCATCAATGCCTTCCTGTGACCGTAGGCTTCCGGCCAAAGTGTTTGTTGTCTCCGAGTCCGAATGAACGGCTGAACATCTCCGGGAGCATCGGAGCGTTTCTTCCCTGACGGCCTGAGGCTGTGTGGTTCCTCCAGTCCCGGTGCTGGGGAAGATCAGCACAGCTGCACTGGAAATTGGAAGGGCTGAGCCCTCCGTCGACCAAGGCTGCTGGTTGGCTGATAAACGCAGCGTGGTGCCGCATGCAGGAAGCAAAAAAACGGTCTGCTTCGGGAGATAGCACGTGCATTCTGTTTTGCCTCAAGTCGCTGCTGTCTGTGACAGGCGCTACTAGGTAATCAGTGGTAATAGGAGTATGGGGGGGGGGGGGGAAGATAGCGGTACATATGCAGCATGCAACTGGAGCAACACCTACTAATAGTATATACCCGACTACACTATTATAATGAGAGTAGCAATCCCGGTATTCGAAGAGATTGAGAGGACGTCACTGTGGGTCTACCCGATAAGGGCAAACAGCAACCACGAGAATGGACACTGCAACATTCTCAGCAGGATTGGCGGAAGATCCAATGAATGCCTTCGATGGCGTTGCCCGTTGAACGTTGCAGTAGTGCGTCCGCAACGCACGAACACCTGCCCTCATAAAAACTAAGTTACTAACTTCAGAAGCAGCAGCAACAGCAGCAGAGCATGGCGTAGAGTCTACATGCAGTGACTCACTAGTGCCACAAATGCAAACGGCTGTAAACACTTGAGTCGCTTCAAACTTCAAAGCATCATGCTCCAGACAAGATCATCGAAGACGTGGCTGGACTCTTGTCAAATTGTAATTATATCAGCCACCTTCGTCAACTAGATATCAACATTCTACAAAAGGTAGTTCTGGAGAGAAGAGAGGGCGACCAAGATCACTTTGCTCAACTGGTAATGTGGTGTACAGTGTATGTGTAACAGGAAATCGGAGAAGCGGCACAGTTGGAGATTATCTTCACGGAGCGGGGCGCTCACCCCTTATGGACATGCACAAGTCGAAGTACGCAAGTAAAGAGGAAAAAGGAACAGACTGACGCTGGAGACGGTCGTGGTCACAGCGTGACATGATGACCGTAAAAGTATTATGCCAATGGCATGCTAGCTGTAGGGTTGGCATTCCATGTCGCGAGAATAGCGTGTACTGTACATGAACATTGACAGAAGTGACTAATTACTGTTACTGGCTCAGTGTACTAAAACTTCACTTCTTCTCAGTGGTAAAAAGGTATAATTGATAGGACATGTGGTGGCAGGTGAGGGGTGCTACTTATTACGGCGATATCACGGCAGAGCACCATGTACTCACGATCACCCCAGCTAACGAAATGGCGCACGTGCAGGAGGCTCTCAATGAAGTCAGTTCACGGTCACTCACCATCGCCATAGGCATAGGCATAAAATAAAAATAAAAATAGTCATGCCGCTTTTAATATCATGATTGTTTAGTTTATGTTTCACTCAAAAGCAGCTAGATCGACTAGAGCCTAGCAGATCAGAGAGCTGGCAGCCGCATGCATAGGGCAATGCCTGGCAAGTACAGGGAACTGGATGTACGCGTGATCGAATTTATTTATTTATTTATTACAGCATCTCATAGCACAGTGAGAACACCGGCCAATGCAAAGAGAGAGGGTGTTAGGCTGTTAGCCAACCACGGCAAGGAAGGGAGAATTACATGTACGTACTTCTTTTTGAAGTATCTATATTGACTGCGTATGAGGTCAAGGAAATAAAAGCCGAGTAAAAAGACCGAGGCGAAGCCAAGGTCTTTTACGAGGTTTTTATTTCCTATACTGACCAAGTACGAAGTCAATATTAGATTTATCACGACTAGTAGCCAAAGACTGTGTTCAATCCCAGGCTAAAAAGGAGGCAGATAAAAGCAGTCAATTATAGCCTTAGTATTAGGGGTTAAATATGCAGGAATGTTTGACTGCTTAGGTATAACCGCCGCAATCAATGACTCGGTGACAAGCTGAATCGACATTACATTTTGTGTATACTTTATTCATGCAATGTGAACATGGTAAAACAGTTGAGACAATGTGCAATAACTTGAACGGTGAAAGTAGGAAGAAACAGTGTAGCAAAAATCTATGTGAGTCAATAAGAAGCCTTCTTCCGGAGTGATAAGGTACAGTAGTCAGTATGGACTACGGTGGCATGTGCATGTGCTAGTAACGACGGTTACGTTACATGTACATGTACCTACATATTGTTAGATTAATAATAATAATAATAATTCGCGGGTTAGATTGACAGCATGAAACTATAACAAGGTTGATCTAATACTACACTGTAGTTCTGAACTAGCATTGGGTTAGCATTGGGTTAGCATTGGGTTAGCATTGGGTTAGCATTGGGTTAGCATTGGGTTAGCATTGGGTTAGCATTGGGTTAGCATTGGGCTAGCATTGGGTTATAATATTATAACATGTACCTACATGTGCAGTGTCACCCTGTCTAAGACGGTAACACCTGTAAAGGCAACCACTCCGATAAGGCGACCACCTGTCCCAGGAGTCCACTGCAATCAGGACCAAGGGATGCTATTTCCAGTCAAATTACCCTGGATAAGGAGACCACCTGGTAACAGAGACCACGTAACTCGTTTTGAAGGTCTGTGGAGTGGTCGTCTTAGAGACAGGTTTCACTGTACATGGTGTGTGTGTGTGTGTGTGTGTGTGTGTGCGTGCGTGCGTGTGTGTGCGTGGCATGTGTGTTTGTGTGTGTGTGCGCGTGTATGTGTGTGCGTACATGTGTGTGCGCGCGTGTGTGCGCGCGTGTGCATGTGCGCGGGAGGGGGGGGGGATTCAATGACGTGTTTGATCAGGTTGTACTGCAAGTAGCCTTTTCAATAGCTTTGCCATAATGCTCGAACTTTTGGTAGATTCTGCTCGAAAAGGAGTGAAATTGGCAGAACCATAAAAAGCTTTGAAAAATTATGGGAGGCAATTCCTCGAATTCTGCCCCTAGGCCCTCTTCTGCATCCATAATTATACAAGTACAAGTGCCAAATATGCATGAGATATACCCAAGATACCCGAATCGGAAAAGTACAAAGCCGAAAGTTTTGCTGGATTTTCTGCCGGAACTGCCAAGGACTAGTGCGGGGATGAGATGGTTGTCAAGCAGAATGCAGATACCGCTCTTTATGCGCTGGATTCTCCAAGAAGATCATCAGTCCAATCAACATCAGCATAGGCAATTTCATTGTAGCTCTGTCTTGATAGTCTGGGTCACCAAGCAGTTGCTGGGAGGTCGTTGAAAACTGACAATGGAATGTTGTTGACTGGGAACATATCCAGGGCTAGGCTAGTAACCTCGCCGGTCAGGTCACGTTCAAGAAGCTTCCACATGGTGAACATGACTTGCTGCGGGAGTGACATGATTGTGGCTATTTTCTGACTGGGCCCTTGTGGAAGCATTGTGTTGGTGAGTGAGGACAACTGGGACTAGAATGGCTACACTGGTGCAATCACGTGAAATATGCAAATGATCAGAGTCCACACAGCCAGGTAAACTAGTGAAGGGCTCTTGCTAATCACCACTGAAGTGACATTCGATCCACAAGTAGTTTACATATACAGAAGATGTCAGTACATATAATTACACATGTACCAACATTCTTCCAGTGTCACTACAAGTAAGATATTAAAGGTGTACAACCTGTCTTCTCTGTATTGGGCGGGTGATGGATACAGGATGAAACACCAGCCTGGGTAAAGAGTGCTGTCCACACACTAGGCTCCGGCGGATTATGCCCGCGAAATCATGGAATTATGCTTTCATGGATTCTCGCATTATGCTCGCAAAATGCTCATAAATATGTATCCCCGCGTGCCAAAGCATAATATTATTATGCTTTGGCACGTGGGGATACATATTCACTTTGTTGTACTTATGGAGCCCCAAAGTTCGGAAAATTATGCCTTTTTCGTACTTGCAAGTGGTCACAAGTACAACACAATACATGAGTATCCCCATACTGTGACCAAGGTGTCCATGCATGCTAGAGATCAACCTGGAAAATGGAAAACATTACTTCTTCTATTCATTAGTTGACTTCTTTTGCTTTGAAAGATTTTTTCATTGCCAAATTAGTTTGAGTTACCTTTGAAAACTGTCATGTTCAACTGTCTTCGTAATCGTCATACTCCTCCAACCGATGTCACCCTAACCCTGCGAATTCTTGTAATCAGCTCATCTCTCCCGTAGGTCCAGCTCTCCTTCCATCATGACCGAACATCAACAAACATACTATACCTCAATTTGTATATTACTAGAGCAATATCCATAGCATGCACAGTCATAGCTGCTAAGATCCAGACGTCATGACTTCGTAACAAGCATAGTGTACATGTACGCGGAGTTTTGCGGACTACCCGTCACTATCTCGCTGGCATCTTCTGCTACATGTACTGTATCAGGGTGAGAAAGAACTACATGTTCTTCAAGTAGTTACTTTGAAAAAGAAGAGTTCGAGCACAAAAAATGTATTGCCCTGCTTTTCATTGAAAACACTATCTGCATGACCTCCGAACCCTTTACCATGCAGACCACCAGCACTGATCAGGTGCATTGTTCACAATTGTGTCGCCTACATAACTGTGATACAATCATGCAGTTATGCTCCTACCTCCGAAAGGATGCCAAATTATGCTCCAAATTTTCAACCACCAAATTATGCCAATAATTATGCCGGCATAATCCGCCGGTGCCTACCACACACACTCGGGGCATCTCAGCGTGGGTACCCTGTCAAAAGGCCTTAGGCCTGTGGGGATTGCCCTATCAAAAATTTAATAATAATAATAATAACGTGCAACGCATTATTATTATTATTATTATTTATTTATTTATTAAATTTTTAATAGGGCATTCCCACAGGCCTAGGGCCTTCTTACAGGGTACCCTTTATGTTTTTGTAGGGATGAGCGGAAGTCTGATAGCGTGGAGCAAATACGAACAGAAGCAGGGAGCATTAGAAGGGCACTGCACTGCGCACTGCTGAGTAAGACACGTGGAAGGGGGTTCCTTGGCTTTGGTACGTATATGTATGAAAGCCTGCTGAGTCAGGCTCCAGGGCACTACTTGGTGAGTATGAGTGTTTGTGTACTTTAGTCTTGAGTCTTGAGAAGTGGTGAAATGTACCAGGAGTCAAAGTCAACTATTCGCATGTTCCAGTTGTTATCTAACAAAGGAGTGCGGATTATTCTAGGCAGGGTGCCTTATGGCTGAACACTGGCTCAGTTGCAGCCATAGTGTTGCAAGAGTCAGAAGATCCTAACAAACACAGCACATTGCCATTCTCATCAGTGCCAGAAACAAGTGGTGAACTGGTACACTATCCAGAGACAATTGTTATCGGTTTCTGCCACACATTTCCTTGTGGAATTCATACGATGCGAATGAGGTAATGCGAGCAAGAGACACGGTTTCAGCTTGCTCTTCGGGGGGGGGGGGGGGGAGAGAGAATCCTAGCCATGCTTGTTGGAATGGGAAAACACGAAGGTACCTGGACGGTACATTGTCATTGCGGACAGGCAGAGGGAGAGACAGAGAGAGACAGATAGAGAGACATATAGAGAGAGAGTGTGTGAGTGAGTGAGAAAGAGAGCGAGTGAGTGAGTAAGATAGATAGATAGAGAGAGAGAGAGAGAGAGAGAGAGAGAGAGTCAGAGAGAGAGAGAGAGAGAGAGAGAGAGAGAGAGAGAGAGAGAGAGAGAGAGAGAGAGAGAGAGAGAGAGAGAGAGAGAGAGAGAGAGAGAGTTATGAGCAATGGAGCAATAGTCATACGGTGTGTTCAAGTACTTCTTCATACGGTGTGTTCAAGTACTTCTTCATACATGTGTCATTCAGAATGCTGACTGTTAAGTTGGTTATACTCCCTGACAAAATTCCCAAAGTAAAATTTATTGGCATGCCGGGAACGGAAAACACGGGCTATTGTATACATAGGAGTGAGAACATGCGACCGTATTCCTCGCAACTATGACAGATTGTAAGGACACGCAAGGACCTGATATTTTGCTCCATTACATGTTTGTCTTGGAGTCCTCAGCTTGTTTTCATCTTCAGTGTGCTCACCCTGACCTGCCTGAAGGTACTGCACAGCCAAGAACAGGCTTGCAAGTGTTGGTCAGCGTATCCTAGACTCAACACAGCTAAATGTCACGTCATTGAATGCCAGTATCATCAGTCAGTAGTGTGCCAAACATCGCATGTTCTGTCTCCTCAGTATCATATTATAGTAGCCAAGACTTGGTGCACAGCTGTACACAACCAGTAAAGCGTAGGTACTTTCATTCCTTAAAAGTTTTATTCTTTCCTTCACATTTGAGGATATGACTGTAGTAGAGGTGGTTAGATTTTCGAGTTTTCGACGTTTCAAGCAGTCGGACTTCTGCAGCAAAGTAGTCAAACCTTGATCCTTCTCTCACGTTTTAAATAGCACCCTATTTTCGAAATAACCTAACCATGACATAGTCATACACATGCATAGCACCGAGGAAGAGTTTCCCACTCGTACTGGCTTGTGCGACTGTATAGTGTGCACGTGTCACCAACTGGGCGAAGCAGTAAGACCTGTGTTTGCCAGACCCCCAGTCAGCAGCCAGCGGAATTCTGTATTGACCAGACCGATTATTATTTTCATGCACCAAAGTGCAGTGGATCGATTGTGCGTCCCTGGTTCAAGCGGAATCCTGTCATATCAGAACAGTTTCCCCTGCACTAAGGGTGTCTGGTTTATACAGGTTTTACTGTACTTTGAAAGTTTCCCCAAACCTCGACTGTAGTTTCGACTCTCAAACCCAGTATTCGTCGAAACTAACTCCGAAACTCGAAATGCTGACCAATAATACAACTACAATCATGTACATAGAATGTTATTGCAAAGATTCTTCATACCTTGCATGCATCCGATCTGCAGTAGAGTGGAGCAAAGGAGGAGTGCCGTCCACGATCGCCTGGTCCTTCTCATGGTCGTTCTGAGAATCACCACGCACATTAGGCAGCGACACCAGTAGATCTACGTCGTTGAGGCCAGTCACACTGGAAACACGGCGGTCATGGCAGCTCAAACCAGCACATACTGCTGGTAATTACTGATGATCGGTGAACATGCGGCCGGTGGGTCGACACTTGGCTATGCTAGCGCTAGAAATGCGCTGGGAATCGCAGGTGCAAAGTACATGAACCCTCACCTCCAGCTCGACACGGTAAACTGCCGGCGGACGGGCACAGCGTCGACATTTTACCCGTTCAGCTCGATGGAGAGCATATGCACATGCACATCCTAGATCCTGTCCACGATACGACACGACGGAGTTGGGGATTTCTAAATCAAAACTCTCGCGTTGGCCGGACTAGTTTCCTGCTTGCGGAGTAGACCAGGTAGTACTGGTAGACGACAATCCTGCACCAGAAGCAAGAAAAATAATAGAGGCCTGTAGATCCTATATACTGCGACAGTGTGAGTAAACAAGTTACTTGAAAGCATCCCATCTCCCTCAAGCACCTGGGTCTAATGGTTCTGTCAACACTTAGCTGCCGCTGGCCTGATTTGAAGTAACGAACACTGGTACTTGGCTGAAAGCAGCTGAACAGTGAACGAACTTCTGTCAGGCCACACTGTTCGGGTGGTTGTTGGTAATGCTGACAGCCACAGGAATGATCCCAGAATCGTGACCGGTGAACGATCACGATTTCAGAGTCATTTTGTTGTTGACACACCTCAGCTCAGCGCCCCCGACTGTTGGATTTCCCTTCACACGACCAGGACGGTCGCAAGCACTGAACGCAGTGTCTGAACTATTACTACATTGTAGTTACTTCACTGCAGCAGGCGAATTCCGGCCGAGTCGATCGAGTCGTAGATCTACGAGCATGTGTGTCGTGATCATGGCGCGTGTGAGCCCGCGAATCCCTGGACTGGTCACAACGCTCCGACGTCCGTGCACTGGATCATCATGATCATGGGCCGGGGTGGTATGGAACCTGGCTGGAGACTAGACACGGCGGATAGTGTAGGTCTACTCCGAACACAGTCTGCGGCATAACACCTTGACCGCCGCCGACGATGTCGGCACTGCTACGTCCCGGGACGATCCCGTCGGAATGCATGGCCAATAGGCACCGGCGGATTCTGCTCCAAAAGGTGGCAGATTCTGCTCGAAAAGCAGTGAAATAAATTGGCAGAACCATACAAAACTTATGGCGGGCAATTCCTCGAAATCTGCTCCATTTCTTTATCCACATACCAAACATGCATGAAACTTACCAGAAAAGTTCCGAATTCTGCCAATTTTTCTGCCGGCATTATCCGCCGGTGCCTAATGGCCAAGCTGGCCTGATCCTCCTCCCGGTGAATCGCGGATTATACTCACACTGTATATTTAAAATTGTTGCTGTGTGACAGCCGAGGAACTTTTATCAGTGCACGAGCCGCCAGGTTGCAGCTGGAAGAGTTGGTCAGAGTTGCAGCTGGCTGAGTCCGAATGCAAATCTCCATTGCTCTCTACATGGACTACTACTAGTACTAGTACGTACATGTATCTAATATTGACTGAGTACGAGGTCAATAGGAAATAAAAGCCGAGTAAAAGACCGAGGCGAAGCCGAGGTCTTTTACGAGGTTTTTATTTCCTATACTGACCAAGTACGAAGTCAATATTAGATTTATCACGACAAACAGTCCGTATTTCAAATTCCAGAACGATAACCTCATGAATCCCGGTTTTATGATGGCACAACCGTTGCACCACCACCTACTCATGCAGTGACAATGCTGCACTAGGCACCGTTCAACTGCGCAACCCCCCCATAGCAGTCAAATATAAGCAGTCAAAATAGCCCTAAGGAGTGAAATATGCAGGAATATTTGACTGCTTAGGTATGGCAAAAATCTATGTGAGTCAATACTAAGGGAGTGATAAATCACGGTAATGGTCAATGCAGGGCTGAGGCTACCAGTATAATCAAGAGTACATACATGTAAACCTGTATTGTACTCTTGATTATTATTAATCTATTCCACTAGTGAGTACTACTAGTATTCCAGTGGACTTACACCAGCACATTCATCTACAATTGCAATACTTCAGGGACTTTACATGCAATAATAATATTATCCTGAACAAGGACAATACACTGTACAAAGTCAAAGTACTTTGTAGTGGATGATCGGTCGAACATGCAGCGTCAGACTATTAAAGCTTCAGGTGCTTCACAAGCAACAGTCCAAAGCTTCCAGGAGTACTTTTTGAAAAGAGTACAAGTCATGCACTTCTATTCCTTCTTATCAGGCGGAATACAGGCAGCATGGGTGTCAGAAACAGCAGAGAGGTGTTAGCGACAGATAAACGGTTCAAACAACAAGGTACTGAGGTAAAGTTCTTTATTTTTAAGCAGAACGTCCTGTACATACAAATGTGGAAGCAACGGTACATACTAGTAGCCGGAGGGAGGGGGGGGGGGTAATACAATGTAGGTGACTACACTGTATCTTGGGGTTTATGATTAGAAGGAATGACTACATGCACTCAAGTACATGTATGTATGACTGCCAAGGTGCAAGATGCCAAGAGTGCAGAAACCTAGCCAACCGAATCTCTGCAAGCAGAAGCAAAATTTAATAAAATTGATGATTCACACTTGGCCTGTTACGTGCAATGTGCATGTAGGTCATCAAAAACTGGTTACAATTAGTTACTACAATTCTCCATTGGTACTTTGAAGCAGTCACAATTACATGTATAGTACTATTGTTAGGCCTCTTCACCCTTGCACTTTTCCATTCCTTTCTAGGTGCTGAATATTTTTTTTAATCACATTCCGTGTTGTTTCTAGCTACTCGTCTTTGCGCTGTTTCTATAAACTCTCTGCTGTTTAAAATTCATTGTGCTTGCTCAGTTTCTTTTTATTTCCTGTATTCCAATTCGAAAGTACTGGCACGCGTGGACGACTTTGGAATATTGCTTGTGAAGAGCCTGACGCTTGTCCCTTTCCTCAGCCTAATTTTAAGAGCCTCATTGGCTACCCAATGTACGTCGCTTTGGCTACAAGTACAACCCTGCCAAGTGCTGCAAGTGCCGGTGAGTATGTACCGTTTCTAGTACTGATTACTGCAATACTGGGTATGCTGTAGGCCTAGCCCAAATTTGCTCGGGGCGCCATTTTGCTGGCAAATTTTGGCAAGCACTTTCCATATTTTGCCTGGCATTGCCTTTCGTTTCCGATATTTTGCTCCATTTTGCTCCTGCTTTGTGGCAAAAATGGCTTCGAATGAACCGTCCACTTTGGTAAAAGTGGATGGTGACTCTGATGAGGGAAGCAAAACTGAAAATGGTGTCAGTATTACGGATTTTGCAGCATGATTTCAAATTGATGTACCCCTGACAACCTGCAAGAGCTATTTTAGCACGACGTTGGCCCAGTGAAACCAAAGAAATTTGAATAAAATTGCCAAAACACACCTGGATCCTCTGTAAATTCGATATTTTGCTCGGAATTTGCCAGCAATTTCTTTTCGTGAGAAACTTCGATATTTTGCTGGAAGAATTGCCGGCAAATTTGGGCTAGGCCTAGTATGCTGTCGGGATAGCCACAGTCTGCTCCGCATCTGAAGCAAAAAGTTGCGGGGAAATCCCAAACCCGGTGCGATTTTGCATGAGCCCAAATGTTCAAGTTACCCACAAAGACGTAAGCTTTCCAACTCTCTTTGGCCGTTGGACAGCGTACCTTATTGTACCAAACTTGTCCATCATCGTTACAGTCATCAACATGGAGTCTAGTAGGATATTGGCTTTCGGTTTGTGACAGTTCGTTTTTTGCTTGGCTTCCCCTCTTTGTGTATTTTTAGTACCTTTGAGCCTCCCAAGTTGGGTGGTCGGTTGCCTTGTAGTTAGACCGGTTCGTCCAATGGTTACTAGTCTCGTAATCATCATCCCGTAACGTTTGACATTCTTTGTTGCCGAGGGACATAGCTCGTGCACATCTTCGTGGCGCATCCCTTCCCCTCATTGGAACTTTCCGCAACTGAGCCTTCCAAGTTGGAAGGTTGTTGGTTTGCACTTCGTAGATGTGTTGGAGCTAGGTGTCAGGTCGTCGAATGTCTCAATATCCTGTCAGTTCTGTGCCTCGTTGTCGCACTATCTGACTGTATAATTATTATCTCGTTACCTTGGTTACCTTGGTGGACTGTTACCAGGTTACCATAGTCATAACCAGTAACTTATACATGTAGGTCCTTTTCTCTTGACAAATTTATGAAAATCGTTCTATCATGCAACTGTTACTACTTGATAGAAAGAGGGGTTGCGATCTGGAGTACATCAACAGTGCAGTTCAGCTTCAGAATACTAGGTTTAAAAAAAGTACTATTGTACCAAGACTCCAGAGTACAGTCATGTAACCTCGCCCGGCGTTACTTGTACATGTACATCATGAGAGTAGTCTTGGTAACATGTACTGGTGCTACATTATTAATTTGAAACATTTTCCGAAGTGACAACAACAAGAACAAAGCTACAAATGCAAGGTGTGGTGGAGAAAGATCTGAACTTAAAAGTAACCTAAACAACTGTAGTTTACTTGCTGAAGTGCAGATGCCGGTCAGAACCTAAACAAAGGTTCTAGTATACCACTCTTCCACTATCATACTTTTCTTTATCGTGTAGCAAGGACTTCGAAGTATTGTATCAAACAGACTATCAGACAGACTACTTCTATTGTCTGCGTCAACTCGTATAGCTACATTTGTACATGATTGTACATGTACTGTCACTGTATCCTTGTGACCTGGCCATAAAGGGGTGGAAATTCAACATACTAGTACAATCACAATAATGATGATATTCTTGTTTGTATTAGTTTATGTGACACCATTTTCTATTTTTCTTTGCCTGCCTGCCTGCTGGCGGCCTTTTTTCGCATGGTTCGGTGCAAGCGAATTTGGGCGAGCCCATTGACGCGGGAGCACAAATAATAATAATAATAATAGTACAATCACAAAGGTCAAAAAGAATGGTTTCACCAATTATAGAAACATACGTTGTAACACCCATTCCCATAGCGCTGCATATCACATCCGAACCAGTTCCGTTATTTTTACAACGTTTCGGCACTTGGCCATCGTCAGGTAATAACAATGAATACCGTGGAAGCCACACAAGAGCAGTATATACGCAGAGTGTAGCGCCAAAAAAAGATGCGAATTATGTCACCTAGTATGCAGAAGGGGGGGGGGGGGGGACAGAGAGAGAGAGAAAAGGCGCAACTAGCACATCACGGAGGAGAAGCAGCAGAAGGTAGCGCGCATTGTGCTCTGTGAATGGCGTTACGCAGAGTGTAGCGCCAAAAAATAAAATGATGTGAGTTATGTCACCTCTATACAGAGGGGGGGGGGGAGAGAGAAGGTGCAACTGTGCACATCACGGAGAAGAAGAGCGCGCCGTTGTCCTCTACGAAGTGAGGGTACATGCCAAATAATTATGGTGTTAATTCTAGCACAGGAGGGGAGCACGGAGCCCCATGAGTCAATGCACTATGAGGTTAAACTTAGGGACGTGACGAGGCATCAGGAACAGAATGGATTTGAGTGACCCGCCTCATATTATAATTATTCAGTGATATTGAAGTAGCAGCAGGGGAAGCTGAGAAAATTCACAACAAATCCCATCCGGTGCTTATGTTCACATGGGGCTTGGCATCACGAATCTCAATTGCCTCGCGCAGTTTGCGACGGGCTCGATCAGGCTCTCTTCCTATTACTTCAACTGCAGAGAATGCACTTTGCCCATAGTTAAGCTTACATCCAGGGTGAGTGGCACGAAAATGTTGGCCCCATGGCTTGTCGAGTTCCTGGCGTCTTGCCTCACCATTATGTTCTTCCAGGCGAGTTTCCAGAAAGCGGCCAGTCTCACCAACATATTGTTCCGGACATTCTTTGCACTTCAGCTGATATACAACATTCTTCTGTCGTCTCGCGCTGGCGTTGCCATCCTCGTCAACAAGAAATTTTCAAATAATGTTCTGTCGTACCAGTTCCACTCTGACCGAGTTGTATCTGTACGAATGGTACTCAGCCCGCGACCTGACAGTCGAGCTGTCACGGTCGTGTGCTGCTATGCCCCAACTCTTCAACGATCCACCATCAACCCTCAGGAAGCTGACAACTTCTACGAACTTCTCAACAATGTTGTATTGAAAACGAAGAACCGTGACGAATTATGGATATTAGGAGATTTGAATGCTAAAGTTGGGAGTTCGAGGCCGGGATCTGTCAGCCCTGTTGGATGCTACTCTAAACACACTACATCAAACTCAAATGGATGCAGACTTGTAGAATTTTGCGAGGACAACCGGCTGGTGCTAACCAACACACTGTTCAAGCACAGGATGCAACATCGCTCAACATGGTTTTCTGATGGTTTAGTGCATGCGGATGGAAAGCCTGTGCGGAATATGATAGATTACGTGATAGTAAAACGTTCCACCATGGCCGCGGTTCTAGATGCAAGATCGTTTGGAGGCTTCACCACGCGCTCTGATCATCACCCTGTTATTGCAGTTCTTGGCATCGCACTTTCTAAAGTCCATCCGACCGTCAAACAACAAGACCCATGTTTCAATCGCTACAACCGTCCAACCGTTGAATCGTCGAAACTGTTCTGCGACCGTCTCAAGGAGAAGTTACCTTCTCTGCTTCCACTCTCCGCAAACATCGACAATGACTCCGTGGATAAGGCGTGGCGTGGATTCGTCTGGGCTACGCATGATGCAGCGCAGGATGCATTCGGGAAAGTGCCCACTGGTTCTGCTCCGAAAGCAAGCACGAACCCTCGCGTTGCATCCTTATCCACTGAACAGAAGAATCTGCACTGCCGCATAAACGCTGAACCTGATCCAGAGCAACGTAAAGCTTTAAAGATTGAAAGATCTGCAAAACTCCACGAGATTCGAAGGATACTACAGAAGGAGGGCGAGCAATATTGGCAACGTAAGGCTGTTGAAGTAGATGCTTTACGCCCTGACCCACGGTCCTACTTCAACGCCATCAACAACTTACGCCAACTACGCTCTGGGAAGAAGGCTGCGCCTGTGCGTCTTGCTGACGCAGACGGCAGAATCATGGCAGACATCTCATGGAATCTTAATGCCTTTAATGAATATTATGAATCGGTATTTTACACTGATGGCCAGCCACTCGACCTCAGGCAGCAATCGAATGAGGAAGATCCATTCACAATCGAAGAAGTACGGTGGTGCTGTCGGTCCTGATGGTATCAGTGCTGATGCTTTGAAGTCAGCTAAAAACCTTTTCGCACCCTGGCTGACGAATTTCTTCAACGCTGTTCAAGCTACAGAGTACTGTCCTGACGACATGCGCTGCGGCCTCATCGTTCCCATCTACAAAGCCGGCAAGCCTCTAGGACATCCAAAAAGCTACCGCCCCGTTATGCTCCTTTCCGTCGTCCGTAAGATCTTGACGTCAATACTCACCCGACGACACACACTCCATGTGCAGTCATATGTGGCAGAGAGCCAAGCTGGTTTCCGCCCTGGCAGATCGACCACGGATGGTGTCTTTTACGCCAGGACGATGTGTGAGCGAGCACTACTTGGCGACTGGTCGTATTCATCGGCACTATTGGACTTCAGCGGTGCGTTTGACACTGTCATTCGTCAGGTTGCTCTGGAGAGGTTAGCCACTGCTGGCGCACCAACGTCCACCACTGCAGTCCTAGTATCAAACACAACAGCCCGCACGAAGCTTGGTAAACAACTAAGCAAACCATTTCCAACGAACATCGGCGTCGTCCAGGGTGACCCAATGTCACCAATAATGTGTATAACTTACGCTGAAGGTTCCATGCGTAAGATCCGAGAGCAAGCTCTACCCGCGTCAGACCTACCAGCAACTTTCACACAATACGCAGACGACACCACTGCCCATCAGAACGAGCGATCATCTGTGGAAGAAACCGTCCGTGTGTGTGAACCCGTTTTCTCGGATGACAATCTGAAGCTGAACGTGGCAAAAACTCAATATTTCACTGTGACCAAGGAAGATGATTCCTGGAAATCGGTGAAGCTGCTGGGGAGTATGCTAGGCACAGCAGAAGACATAGCAGCCAGAGTGTCTGCTGCAAATCGGGCATTTGCAAGCATTCCATGGAAACGCCACAACCTGAATTCCAGGCTGTGTATGTTTTCCTGCCTGATATTGCCTGTCTTGCTGTATAATTGTGCGCTTTGGACCTTATCGCAAACATTAACCGACGTCGTCAATGTATGGCACCGGAAAAAACTACGTACCATCATTGGTATCACGTACCCACAACGAATCTCGAACACAGCGCTGTATGCCAGAACCGAGCAGACCCCACTATCTCAAGTCTGCAGGCAACGGAGACTGCTGTGGTTCGGCCATGTAGTGAGGGAAGGCGAAGAATCGTCCTCGTTCCAAGCCCTCCTAATGTCAATCAACACAACAGACATACGACGACCCCGAGGACGACCACGTCTGAGATGGATCGACGTTGTCAAGAAAGACTTACAATGCATTAATCTGTCGCTTCTGGATGCTGTGCAATCTGCTTCTGATAGAGCTGCTTGGCTCGAAATTGTTAACAGATGCGTTGACCTCATGCAATGAGTGAAATGCGAACTGTCATTATTATTATTATTATTATTATTATTATTATTATTATTATTATTATTATTATTATTATTATTATTATTATTATTATTATTATTATTATTATTATTATTATTATTATTATTATTATTATTATTATTATTATTCTGCATATATACATCCTGTCCCCCGGATATACACGAGATACACGGCCCCTTTGGGCGACCTCTCTTTTTCGGTTGTAGCGGATTTGCAGCCTTGACACATAGAGGAGGAACGAGGGCGGAGCGACACAATGTGCGCCTCAGGCTACCAGTGTGCTCATATACGACTCTAACCGGAATTTTATACTTTCTGATTGCTTTATTCACTGCTTGATGTACTTTATCTGACTTAAATGGAAGCTTTAGAAATGCGCAGCATGGGTTGGCATGGCGACGACGCTTTGGCCTTATGGAGGCAGTGCGTGCCTCTTCAATGATTCTCTCTGGGTAATTGTTCAATCTTAATTGTTCATGAACCCTCGCTTCACTTTCTGCACGCATTCTGGTATTCGATGAGAGCCTCTGAGCTCTTAGGAATTGTGACGAAGCAACTGCCAATTTGATATGGTGGGGAACTGCCGAAGTATAATCAATGAGTAGACCACTAGCACATGCCTTCTGGTACAGCTTGTATGCCAGCTTGCCTTCCTGGATCATAATTGTGATATCCATATAATAATTTATGGAGCCACTCACCTCGCTGAGCTCATATGTGAAGTTGATACTTGGGTGTGCAGAGTTGAAATGCTGCACAAACCGCATCAAGCTCTCTCTGCCGTGGGTCCATAGCAGCAGGATATCGTCGATGTAGCGTTTGTAGAGGAGCGGTACTAACGGAGAATCCTGCAGAAGCCCGGCCTCAACCGTATGCATGAATAGAATCGCAAATGGTGGTGCAAGATTGTTACCCATTGCAACCGCGTCCACTTGGTGATAGATCTGATGGCCGAATCTGAAATAGTTGTGGCTGAGAACAAACAGCAGCAGATTCCGTACCCCGCTCACACTCAGCCCAAACATGTCGATCCGCTGGGAATACTGCTGCAGCATATCCACCACTGCCTGAACGCCCTCCCGAATAGGTATGCTCGGATATAACCCGACTACATCCATGGACATAACAATGGTACCATCGGGGGCGTTCAATCCCAGACATGCGTCACAGATGTGGGTTATTGCTTCCGTCGTGTTAGCCAGGTGGGCCGGGACAAATTGAATGAGCTGCTGTAGGATGCGCTCCAATACAATAGATACTCCAGTCGTTGGGCTGTCGCACGCTGCTACCACGGGTCGCAATGGTAAGTTCTGCTTATGGTCCTTTGGAAGACCGTACCACTCGGGGAACTTCGTACTGCTTGGTAGGATTGACTTTAGGAGTTTTGAATCCATGTTCTTGCACTCTGACAGTATTACTTCTCGTGTCTTGGTCTCGTAGGACTCTATGGTCAAATCTACTTTCTCATACATGATCATGTTCGATAATATGTCTTCTGCTTTCTGCAAATACAGCTCCTGTCTCATAGCGACGAGTTTTTTACTTTTATCCGATGGTTTGATGATGGTTTCTTGGTCTGTGCGAAGTCGCTTCAGCTCCACCCG
This sequence comes from Sycon ciliatum, assembly GCF_964019385.1. Lineage (NCBI taxonomy): Eukaryota > Metazoa > Porifera > Calcarea > Leucosolenida > Sycettidae > Sycon > Sycon ciliatum. Next base: position 26,170,197 of record NC_088643.1, read on the forward strand.
CTCCCCCTGCGTCAGATTGGGCTTAGAGGGTGTGTGTCTGTCGTAAGCCCGTAACACCTCGTCGCGGAAGTTGGCCATGTTCCTTTCGTCTTTGTCGTCCATCTGTGGGGGCTGCTTAAAGCCACGCTTCATCAGCTTCCACAATTTCTTGTCCTGTCTGATCTCTGGCGGTGGGTCCTCCTCTTTGAGGTCCACACCCTGAGGCTGGGGCTGTTGCCACCGGAGGGTGAACGCCATCCTCTCTACCGATGTCTCAACATCTGTTCGTTCTTGCTTGGTGAGCCTCCCCGTCGACGGGACAAAGCTAGGTCCATGTTCCAGCAGACGCCTTGTCTGGTCGGACACACAGTCGCCCACCACCAACGCCCGCTCATGGACTGGCTCAGCATTGGTCGTATGCCCACTGGGTGACGCAACACCAACGGCGGCAACAGGAGTTGGGCCGCGGGGTGAGCTGTTGGTTCCCGCCACACGTTGATCCGCCTCTCGAAGTCCAGAAATCTTCCGATTTAGTCTGGCGTTGGAACTTATTCGTTCTTCGGTAACCACTGCACGTTGAAGAGAACGGATCAATAGGTAGTCCGACTGTGTAAACGTCCACAGTTGCTCTCTGGACTGCTTGTATCGCCTCCCGCGGTAATCTTTCTCTGCGCATTTGTCTTCGATGGACTGCTTGTATCGCCTCCCGCGGTAATCTTTCTCTGCGCATTTGTCTTCGATGGCATCGCAGAGAAGACGGCGGCAGTACTGATGTCTCCTGTGTTCTCTGATGGTCTTGTGACTCGTTGATGCTGGCTTCCGCACACAATTCGAAATGAATCTGGGGATCAATCCCTCTCGCCGGCACTGCAAAAGAAAAGACAGTTGACACTCGCTCCTCTGCAGCTTCCAAGACCATTGTACAAACCGCCACGCTGCCTCGCTCCGGGAAGAGGAGAACCAAGTTTGAAGAAGGGCTGAGGCTTCCTGCAGCTTCATCTGCGAAAAGAATTCGGGTGGACACACCCATTCCCATAGCGCTGCATATCACATCCGAACCAGTTCCAAGTGCCGAAACGTTGTAAAAATAACGGAACTGGTTCGGATGTGATATGCAGCGCTATGGGAATGGGTGTGTCCACCCGAATTCTTTTCGCAGATGAAGCTGCAGGAAGCCTCAGCCCTTCTTCAAATACGTTGTAAGGCTGCGTTTCATGCCCGTAGCTAAATGCTAAGGCAATCATCAGACAACTAATGCTTTTTGTCGCGGGATAGCTTGTTCTTATTGTGGGGGATACGCATGGGCATGTAGAGGAGGTGTGAGCTATCAATGCAGGGCATGCATGGGAAGAGCGAGTGATAATAATTACATCACTGCATGGGCATGCGCAGTAGGCGCGAACTATGCATGGAGCGTGCAGAGGCGGAGAAACCACCAGGCAGGACAAGGGTAAGCCATGGGGGCACTGGGCAGGGGGTGTGATGTGTGGCGGTGGAAGCACACTGTGGTGTCCACATTCAACAGCCGCGGGTATTCAGAGGATGTGGCGGTGATAGTGGTAGCACGCGGTGGCTATGTCATGGCAGAGTAGGTGGAGAGGTAGAACTTGTTTTGGTGTCTGCACTTTGATACCAACTCCGACCTCTTGTTGAGCAGAGTGTGAGGCGTCTTGAAGGTGATGATGCGCAACTTTTCTGCTAAACACAAGCAGCACCTTTTGGATATGTTGCTGTAGGACTTGGCCCGATCTATGACTGCCCATTTGATACTGTATCCCTCACCTTGGTCAGCCAGCGCCCATGTGTGCTTGAATAGCTCGGTCTTGGTACGGTACTTTTCATGCCGCATGCTGGTTAGATGGTTGCCATAGCGCACCTTGAAGGGCGTCTCGCACAGGCCGATGTATTGCCTTTCCTTGCCGGTGCTTGGGGTTGTGACGGAGGCCTGGTACACCACTTCCCCTCCAAGCATCCGCCGCCCAAAGGGCATGATGGCTTGGCTCGGCAGTTGCACCCTGCCGCAGATCTCTCTTCACCAGGCGTTAGTACCTTTTGGTTATGTCCCTTCATCAGGTAGGACATGTTGGGCATGCAGGAGTAGCTCAACTTCAATGTATAAGTTTCTGGTTTTGTCCGCTGGGACCCCCCCCCCCCCCTTGTCCTGCCTGGTGGTTTCTCCGCCTCTGCACGCTCCATGCATAGTTCGCGCCTACTGCGCATGCCCACGCAGTGATGTAATTATTATCACTCGCTCTTCCCATGCATGCCCTGCATTGATAGCTCACACCTCCTCTACATGCCCATGCGTATCCCCCACAATAAGAACAAGCTATCCCGCGACAAAAAGCATGAGTTGTCTGATGATTGCCTTAGCATTTAGCTACGTGCATGAAACGCAGCGTTACAACGTATGTTTCTATAATTGGTGAAACCATTCTTTTTGACCTTTGTGGTTACGCTCCGCCCCTGTGGTGTTGAGCACTGTTGAAACCTGGGTATACTCACTTATGTACTAGTACAATCATGTAGCTGCATTGATGAATGCACAGCGTGTACATGTGTACATATACTATGAAACAGTGACAAGTCAAGAATAATTTTACTTCATTGTAACCCTACCCCCTGAGAATAAAATTGGTTGAGTCCCTGAAGGGAAAAATGTAACGTTCATCCAGGATCTAGGAGGTGTAACATGTTCGGGTATCCCCCCCCCCCCCGGCAGGTAGATGAGAACGTGATTATACGTGTAGCTAATCCGCACATAATTATGTACACTAGAAAATGAGTAGAAATACTGTCCAAAGAGGATGCTCGGGGGACGTTGAACCATCTTCTGGCGCCACAAGATGCACATACGGCTCTGTGATTTTTGACTGAGGCTTCATATTCCATGGGTGCAATGGCACAGAGACTAGGTCTCCAACAAAGACTCCAAGCCACCAAGTACAATGACACTGCACTATAGCCAGTGGTTGTTGCAATAGCTCCCTTTGTGCGCTGCTGGAAGCAAATTCATCATCCCCCGTGAGTTCCAGTAGCTCTAGCCTCTACTGGCTCTAGGTCAATAACCCGATCAGCCACCTCCAAACGTTAGGGGTCACACTGACCTGGGTGGAACGAAGATGATACTTCCACCGGCCTGCCAAACTCTCACTAGTGATCACAGACAATGTGACCTGTACTCTGCATGTGCCGGGCTGAGTCCTCGCCATCACACTACATGTACAGGACTGGTTACCAGGGCAGGCTGTGGAATTGATAATAATATCCCCAGTCAGAGACTTGAGCTCACACGTCCTATGATGTGATCGTGAGTCTTGGCTGCATTCTCGAAAGTTACTCTGTAGACCCCAGTACACCTTGTTCTCATAAAGTTCTAACCAGGCAGTAGTCACTAACACTTTACTACTCCCTGGTTTCAATCCAAGCTCTTTAACCAATAGTATACTGTGTCATGCACATTATTGTACTACAGTAAGTACACGTCCACCATCATTGGATGTTATTTCAGTTGTATCCGGACTGGGACGCTCAGCAGAGAACCTGCGATCCACATGCCGCGCTCTGTGATATCCGCTGGGAACCTTCATGTACATCTTGCCTGCAGTTTTCATTCCTACTCTGATTGAGTGAAACTTTCCGAGCTACAGTACGACAGGAAGAGCTATAACAGTTGGCTGAATTCTGCCGCTGACAGATGGCTTCCAGACACTCGTATGCGGTGAAGTCCATGGCGGTGTTACTGTATCACCATGAAGGCGGGGACGCGGTCGCAGTCAGCGACCTGTAACACCATGACCACTAGCACTGCTACTGTCTGTACTGGTGCTCTATGCTGAAAGCTTGGCTTCGCGGAAGGAAGTACATGTACGCAGGCAGGAATACCCATGACCCAGCCATGACCCAGCCATGACCCAGCCATGACCCAGCCTTCTCGGCGTTGGCAAACACTGCACTTCTCCGAAATGATTAATTTTTACACACCTTGACACCAGAAACCTTGATATTAGCCGGGTAGGTTTCGTGTGATCTGGGACACAAGACTTCAACTTGTTTTTCAAGATAGTGGGCCCGGGATTGGGAAGAGCGGTGTGTGGGGGGGGGGGGGGGCTGAGTTCAGACAGCATAGTTACAATTTCTTATTTCTTTGTATCAAGGAATTACATGTAGGTATCGACTTTTAAGTTTTTGTATGGTGAGCAGACTCCTTTGCTGCCAATTAGCTGCCGGATAAGGACAACTCCCAACAGATGTGTTCAACACATCTGCAACACTGTTGGCTACTTGGCGCGATCGTGAGCTGTCGGGAAGTACGGCGGATGTGCGGACACCTGGACCAGTGCAGAGCGGCCTCAAGCACCAGCGGTTGGTTACAGTGCAGCAATGAAAATACATTGTACTGTGCTTCCAAAGCATACCAATACATGTACAGTCCTTACTACAAACACGGTACAGTACTAGTATACTATAAGTATGGCATTGCAATGATCGCCGGCGGGGAACGTCCACACGACCACAGCCATGACGATGTGATGTGATGTCATGGCGTACTGTAATGGGGGCAGACACCGGCTATACTATAGAGACATATGGGTGCCGTATACCCGCAGAGAACATCAGCATCATTGTGTTTTTCTTCTATGCCGCCGATGCATTCTGACATGTACCGGTACTAGCAGATGACCAATCCTGGGGTGCATTGACCAGGGCGGTTTTCAAACAATACTCCCACCCGAGACTTTTCTACCGTCTTCTGGACATCTACCCAGATCCGACATCAGTTAAAATCAGCGCTCTGGTACACATCGCAACTCACTTAGCGTTTGGGAATAAGAACACGATAAGTGTGTCGTTGTGTGGGTCTTCACTCTTATGAGTACGACTGTAGTGCAAGTCTGTAGTTGAGATCTTGAGAAGGTGGTGGAAGGATGGCCGGGAGTGCGCCTAGGCAGTTCTGTCGCGACTGCTGGCGCCTTGCGAGGGCTGTGCTCGTTTTGGTGATGCTCGCTGACAACGATCATTTGTTCGATGCTACTGTTAGCGCTAGTAGCAGTAGCAGTAGCAGTAGCAGTAGCAGTAGCAGTAGCAGTAGCAGTAGCAGTAGTAGCAGTAGCAGCAACTCTGAACATACTGTGTTGTTTGTCGCTCCTTGGTCGGCGTCTCTGAGGAGCTCATCGTCCGCAGAAGAATACAAAGAAGATGTCAGAGCATGTGGCTCACCGCAGACTGCTTGCCCTTCTATTTCCGACGCATTGGCCATCGCCAGCATTATTCGAAGTCGGAACGCAGCCCGATCATCTGAGGTTGACTCCGAATCGCCAAAGTCAGAGGTCGTCGGTACAAGCACCATAGTGATACACCTATTGGCCAATCAGAGGACGCGATGTCGTGTCTCCTTGGGAAGCAACAATGCAAGCTCGGCAGTGGCTGCGTGGAAGCTGAACAAACCTCTCAAACTGACGAAACTTGTGTTGGACGGTCGTAACTCGGCGGATGGTTGTGAAAGAGCCATTCTTGTGCCTCCAGCCAAAGCCAAGTCAGAAACTGACAAAGAGCGGACTGATCAGAAGGAAGGGTTCCTCTTTGTCCTCGAAAGAAGCTTCGCTGTGGTGTTCAGACGTATTGAGCTGAACGAAGAAGAAAGTCTTTTGGCTTCTACTGCGAATCGGCCTTTGGCTTTCGTACTGTTGGAGGGTTGTAAGCAGGTAGCGTTTGTTGAGTGTGCTTTCAGAAGTACGTTCGCCAGTCAACAAAACATCGTGATCAGGAATAGCTTCTTCGTGCAGTTCATCTCTTCGGTGTTTGAAGGACAGGGACCCAGCCAGTTGGAACCTGTCCACATCGCACCGGATACTCAGACATCAGTCGTGTTCGCCAGGTACAGCGAGGACCAGAAGTCAACACACGTTTCCAGCGAAGAGTTATCCTCGTTTCAAGAATGGAGGGACCTTGTGTTGCTAGCACGTTTTTCGATCGATTGCGGTGTGCAGGAGTCGGGGACGTTCAACCACCACACCAAGCGGCGGCCCTGCGGAACCCCTGCTGGTCCCACTATCTGCTTGCCACATCTTCTTTTCTTCGAATGCAGCTTCTCCGATATCCACCCGCATCGGTTTCAGCAGATTGGAGAAGTTGGCGGCGGTGGGAGCGAAGACACGGACCCGTCGATGCAGGCCGACTACGGTTCAGTTCTGTCGCTAGTTGTTTCCAACGGACCTGGCGTGACGAATTTCAGGGCAATGGTGGACACCTGCACTTTCGCAGAGAACAGTGCACGTTTCGGCAGCACACTGTATGTCAAAGTGTTGCAGTACGATGATGATGTTGCTGCTGCTGCCAATCATGGCAGTCAGCTGCCTGCAGAAGCCGCTTCATTCAGTCGTGTGCATATCAGAGACACTCTATTTTGGGGAAACTCGGCGCACAGAGGCGGTGCCCTTCACGTGAAAATCGACAATGGTGAACGCATGAGCATGCCCATGCCCAGTGGAAGTCTCGTATCTGTTGAAAACTGTCGCTTTGAACACAACCATGCGTGGGAAGAGGGCGGTGCTGTTTCCGTGCACTTCTCCACGATTCCATCACAGCCGCAGATATGCTTGCGCAATGTGACGTTCATCGACAACACGGCCAGAAACAGTGCCACACCACAGTTTGGCGGTGCACTGCTAGTGGCAACATCGAATTGCAATTCAAAGAAGAGTTCAACACGGCCAGCAGCCCGGGCCAGTACTGCCATCCCTGTTCAGGTCCACGATGGCACGTTCTTCAATAATTCCGGACTCGGCAGTGTGTTTGTGAAGTGCACCACGATGCAGTTTACGGGAAAGAGGTGAGACAGCAGCCATTATAGCACGCAAGCGCTCACACGCAGTTATTGATTGATATAAAAAGACACACAGTTATTGATTGATATAAAAAGTGTTTACTTGCCCGGTACAGTATGATTATATGTTCTGATTTGTAGGTAATTCTTACTTCAAAGTAGTTGCCGGCAGTGCCGGTCCCAACTTGCCAGGGTAAGGGTAAAGAAAAGAAGTTTTCTAATGGAAGTTTCTGGAGGAGGAAACTGTAGTTATCACCAACCCTCACCGCGCCCAGCTCACGCCGCTACCACGTGCGACCTGAGCTGGGCGCCCTGCCGTGCAGCATGGGACTTTCCTCAAGCCAGTCACGTATTTGGCAGCCCAGTGTGCTGTCTACCAGATCGCAGCATTTAGCAGCGCTCAATGCGGCAGGGTCAGCCTCAGGCTGGTCGCGTACGCGGCAGGCTGGTGGGCGACCTGCAAGGCTGCATTCGCATTCGGATCACCGAAGTGATACAGGTGCTTTGACTGCACTCTGTGGCGCATCAGGGAGGCTTCTGGGGCCCAGGCAGCCCGTAAACCCACCACCGAATCAGGTGTGCGCAGGTGGAGCAGCAGGGCAAGATGTGTGCTGGAAGCTCACCGTCATCCGGTCGACCTTATGGTTGTGTGGCTTTACACAGCCGGCGCTCATTACTTGTTATAGCTTGCAGAAGGCCAGGATTTCTTTTCTTTTTCTTTTCGCTCTTTCCCTTCTTCCAGGCACGGCTTCATGTTAGAGCAGTAAATAGCAGTTAGGGACTCAGCTGAGTCAAGCTGGACTCAGTGTGTCAAGTTGGCATACTATACAAGAAGCACGCTATCTCCAAACAGTTGTGTGCTTATTGTGCGAGTGAATGTGCAGGAGTCCGCGGTCACGTGAGGGGGGGGGGGGGTGATACCTGTGCTTTTGCACAACAGCAGAAGAACTTAGAAGTACATAGGTGCAGTAAGTGCAAGCACAAGTTTCTGCTATGTGCTAGTTTTCTTGTTGCTTCTATTTTATAGCCCTGTACTGAACATCATTATAATTGTAAACGGTGCCATTCCGGTTGGCTGAGAGAAAATGCAGAAGGAGGAGAAGAGGAGAGATTGTTGCATTACTGAAGTTCAGGGGAGAAAATTTCTGGTTGTATCATTGCAGCAACTTCACCAAGAATCAAGAGTCGGCTGTCATCTCCCAAGCGGCCCGCATCTCCTTCCACGGAACATTGCATGCAGTGTCCAACAAAGCCATGGATGGCGGAGTGTTCGCTATCCGCAAGAGGAATTCACAAATCGACCTGTCCCAGGTAAGCTCTCCGGCACAACAGTACTGAGGCTGTATTAACGCAGTTCAATGAGACGCTTTGATCCGTGAGAGTGCCTGTGGCATCTCCATACATGCAGAACAGTCAATAGGGCTTGAAAGTGCTACGTCACAGCATAAGTTAGCAACAATTTCAAAAATTCAAAAACTGGATCCACTTGGATCCAGTTTTTGTATGGATCCAAGCACATTTCAAGCGGTCTTACTCACAGCAAGGTGATGTAGCCAGTGAAACTGACTGATTTGGCTACTGGGGGCGGGGTGACAACTGGTGGCGAAGTAAAAGTCACACCTGCATACGACATGAGTGGGTTGCTATGCACCCACATACTGAGGCAATAGCGAAGTCACACCTTAGTGGATCCAAAATAGAAATCTGATGTCAACTTACTACTCCCTGGCCGTTTTTGACGTCATCACTTTCAAGCCCTATCCAGCTGACTTTCACCTCACATGAGCCATGACATATTTTTCTTTTTGACTCCTCAAGTTCTCAACATCAGTCGAAGATTCATTTTGCACTGGTGTTTCCTAGCTCTGTTTGATTCCGAATTTCTTTATCCTTTCTTTCTTGTCTTCTCTCCCTCTCTTCTGTCTGTCTGTCTGTCTCTCTGTCTGTCTGTCTGTCTGTCTGTCTGTCTGTCTGTCTGTGGACACATGTTGCCATACGTACATGCATTATATGGTTTGAATGTGTATTTGCTGCTGCAGGTAGTTAACATCACTGTTAGTGGGAATAAGGCAGTCGGTAAGGGTACTGTGGTGTATGCCGATGCGAATGCCTTCACCAAGAGAACAATGAGTAATCGTGTTCAAAGGAGGACTACTCGTTGCCCGTTTGTTCTTCCCAAGAATTGCCCGCAGAACAAAGCTCAGTGCATGGTAGGTACAAAGCTCAGTGCATGGTAGGTACAAAGCTCAGTGCATGGTAGGTGCATGGTAGGTGCATGGTAGGTAGATATGTTTAGTAGAACGGTACTACTAGAACCCCAAATGTAGAAGTCATGTCAAAGTCTCCGACACAGACACACACACACACACACACACACACACACACACACACACACACACACACATACATACACACACATGCACATACACACACACACACACACACACACACACACACACACACACACACACACACACACACACACACATCCCCATGCTCTCTGGTACACTCATGGCAGAGGTTTGCACATTGTTATATGGCATGTATATTTTGGTGGTATTCAGGAGGGTAACAGTAGCAACTCCTTCCCCCCCCCCCCCCCCCCGCCCCCTCCCCCCTCCCCTGCCCCGCCCATCCCTGTTCATCATTAGCCAAGTTGGTGATGTTTAAAAACAAATTGATACGACTTTTATCAATGGGGTAGGAGTTATAGACCAGGGAATACAATCACAGTTGCAAATGAACATGCTATGCTTTCTAGTCAGGGCAATGTCTTACCTGAACCAGAAACTTATGAAAAGAGATGACCCAACACTCGTAACAGTCCTTGCTTTCAGCAGCAATGGGGAATGGATGAAGTTAGGCAGCAGGGGCTTTCCAATGATCCAATGGGTGCTTTGATGGTTGGAGAGTTAGTGAACTAGTCAGAGAATAGCATGCTTTCCCAAAGGAATTGGATGTGTTCAACGGCAAGGTCATCCAACTGTACAGCAATGATGGACGGATGCAGCAAGCTGTAATGCAGTCCGCACCAGAGTACTCAGCTGATTGTGACCCATGATTTGGAACTGACTATTGATGACAATCCCCAGGTCTCAGTGGCGATGGTGAGCATGTGGCTAAACTCGTTGCGTTACTTCTATGTAATACCCCCCACTCCCCCCCCCCCCACACACACCCTCCCCCACTCCCCAGGCGTTCTTCACAGGGAACGGCAAAGGACACTCTGGACTGCATCTGACGTCGGTCATGTACCTGGCTCGCCTGTATCCTTGCATTGTGGCGTACCAGCAGCTGGCACACATGATCTACAAAGTTGAGGATCCTCGGTACTGTATGCCGTATGGACCAGCTCACTGGGAACTACAGAGTGGTTAGTTTCTATTGAGCCTAAGCCTATTAGCCTAAATGAGAGGATGAGTAGAATGATACTAGAATCACTTGTCTTTCAACTGCCCAAAAAAGCCATGTGGTGCACGCAATGGGAACATGCAGCAGCCATGGTGGTGGGGGTCAGGTCTGCAACGCTTCTTGTTTCACCCTGTCCATGCCTGTCTTATGTTTGCCGGAATATGATCTCCGATGAGCATGGTTTTCTAACGTTTCAACCCGCCAATCATTTCCAAGATATGAACACACACAGCAGTGTATGTAAAAGGCTTACCAGGCATGATACACTGTGTCATACGCGACCGAGTGACAAGGCAAACTGGTCCAGTCTCTCCGAACTTACACAAGTAGTTAGTTTACAGAAGTAGGTTTTACAAGCGATTCAGAGGACTAGGTAGCACAGAAGTAAGTTAGTTAGACAGAAAACAAGACTGAAACGGAAGGAAAGACTCAACTGAAGGGAAGACTAAACAACAACTGAACTGGGAACTGAAAAACGGACCTATATAAAAAATTGAAGTGAAGCTACAGCTTTGAGCTAGCGAACTATGAATAATGGCAGCAAAGAACAATGGCAGTTATGCATCACTGGTCCCATTGTCTGACAGAAGAATAATAGATACTATCTAATGTAGGTAACAAGAGACCTGATGGTGCCAGCAATGAATAGTGCAATACACAATGTTTTGTGTAGGAAGAAGTCCGTCTACTACACACTGGATGAGCCGCGTAAAACGGACTTGTCTGCTAATGGACCGTGGTGCTCCATTTCCTGCACTGTCCCTTCCCCGGCCTCGTATATTCAAACACAGTCCATTGTTTGAGCAGCATGGTCTACTGTTTGCTGAAATACAGTATACAGTACAGGAATGGTGCCCCGCCCCGCGGTGGGTATAATACCGTAACTAACAAAGGCGAGTTGAGTTGCGGCCATCAGATCTGTTTGCTACTCACTTCTCTGTGCAGAGGCTTGTGGCACCTGAATTGCAGTTGTAGTCTTCGGGGTGCTGAGTCGAATGGTCTTGGTCCGAGGAAGCTGAGATGCTCCCTTCCTCCTTTATTCCCAATCAAACTCGCGCACTTCCACCGAAACTGGGTGACTGCACCCTACTAGACGGGGATTTGTGTGCGAAATGTCACTAAAAGCGCCATTTCGTTCTTATAAAAGCACGGATGACCGCGATTGGCCCATATGTTGGAGTCTTTTGGGCGCTGAGTCGGCTGGTTCTGGTCCGAAAAGGCTGCGATGCAGCATTCGGTCCTTGTTCCCAATCGAACATTGTTGAACAAGCAGTCACGTGCTCCTGCGTACACCAGTCACCTGGTCACCGTGTCTGCAGGATACAACTTACAGCCTGTTTGGGTGCATTCTTGTCACTTGAGTTGAACTCGAGTTGAACCTTGGTGTGAAAATTGTCGCATGCTGGCGTGGTGACCAGGTGACTGGTGTACACAGGAGCACGTGACCGCTTGTTCAACCATGTTCGATTGGGAATAAGGACCGAACGCTGCATCGCAGCCTTTTCGGACCAAAACCAGTCGACTCAGCGTCCAAAAAACTACAGCATATGGGCCAATCGCGGTCATCCGTGCTTTTATAAGAACGAAATGGTGCTCTTAGTGACATTTCGCATACAGATCCTCATCTAGTAGGGTGCCACCCAGTTTCGGTGGAAGTGCGCGAGTTCGATTGGGAATAAAGGAGGAAGGGAGCGTCTCATCTTCCTCGGACCAAGACCATTTCACTCGGCACCCCGAAGACTACTGTAGTAGACGGACTTTCTACCGTATCATACCGTATGTACCGTATGTACCGTATATCGATAGATTTACCATATCGTATATAGTACGTTATTTTGTGTACGTCGTGTGTACATCATGTTGGCGCATGCGCGTGTTGCTGTAGTATGAAAAGCAGTCTTCGTCTTGAGTTCATCATGTCTTCGTCTTGAATTCGTCTTGTCTAGTTGTGTTTCGTCGTCGTGTCAATAAACAGTCTTCTAAATGTAGTTATCGTCGTCCCTTTGAATAAGTGTGGAGATGGCACGGGACTGGGAGCAGGTGGAGAAAGGCCAGTTACTACAACTACAACTGGTGAACATTTTGATTTTAGGCTTAACTTCCCCTTTAATCCATGCATTTGAACGCCCAGAGTTGTTCTTGATAGCTACAATCAATTCAAAAAATGACAAGCCAGGCGGCTATGTTTATTTTTGATCTGCACTAATTAATCATCTTGGATGCTGTGTTGACACTGTGCTGACATCGTGCTGACATCGTGCTCTGTTATGCATGGACATTGTACTACAGAGTTCTTGCAGAAAGACCCACTCTACTGCTACATAGCTGATCAATTCTCATCGGATGCACCGTGTCAGGAAAGTTGTGCTCTCCTGCTCAACGCCAGTTTACCACAGAGGAAATCATGCGAGTTGAACGACTTCAAGCAAGTCAAAGTAGGCACGAGCAGCAATTTGACCACAATGCCTACTGGCCAAACACAGCTGTCTCTTGCACAGCACTCACAAACTCACTCGGCAGCAGCAGATGATGAAGGTACATGTTGCACCAAGCATAGATGTGCATCAAAATGTAAAATCAGTGCACTCAGGGCCACGGCACTAGCCAGGCTTTCAAAAACGTTAATTAATGTTACGAGAGAGCTTTTTTCGGTTTGAAACTGTTCTTGAAGTGCCAAACCTATTTTAGCTGTTCATCAATTGTCCAAGCCATAGACAATTTGAAAACAATTTATGCCTGGACTGTTGTTCAACTAGTGTTGAACACATCTTCATGGTGTGTAGAGCCTGCTTGCTTCCCTGAGTGATGCCTTTTCTTCCATAGTCTACTTCTTCACCACTCCTAAACCTGTTCAATAGGGCTGTGTAACTTCGAAATCGAAGCATGCATCCACGTGTGTAGAATACATGTGGGTGCTCATTGCTCAATCAAGCGGAACTCAGTCAAATCCCAACCACATTTTAACAATATGTCCAGGTAGCGCAAAGTTTCAGCTGTCAGCAGCTTGACTAGTTTCAAATCCTATAAGATGAAGCTTGAGCTAAGTAGGAGAGACCAAGCGTGTTTGCACTTGTCATGCTTTGGTGTGGGATGAACGTTTCTTCCGGGAACGCAGCAATGCACAGTCACACCTGCATCTACATCTATCTAGACTACACAGAACAACTGCGGAACAAGACTTGTCGTTTGTTGCAACCGTCTGAGTTTCATGCTTGTTACAGTGCTATCGTAATGCAACATAAAATGCTTTTTTTCTATCTGGACTGACATCGTTATTAACTTGCTCTTTTGTTAGGTGCCGCAGCGGAGGAAGATGATGAGTCATCTTTTGATCGATGTCTAGAATACCAGAGGTATATGGATACAACATCCCCAACTGATTCCCACAAGGCCAGGGTAAACGCATCCATGCAAGCTTGGAGAGATACTTTCCACTCAACTAGAAGAGGAATATGTAGGGATCACCAGGAGAAGTGTCACACTCCTAATGCTTTTCTGTACCAGCCACAGCAGTTGTGCGTCAGTCATGCCCAGATGTTTGTTGTGCAAAACGAGCGCTTTGATGCACAGTCGGAGCTGTCATTCATTCCGCTAGATTCACTGACAACATGGCTCATCTTTGAGAAGACCACAACGTCGTGCTACAAGCAGATAGGAGACGATATCTGGTACTTTCACAAGGGGTGCAGTTATTCCAGCATCTATAACCAAGCATTGCTGTCCAGGTGAGAGACCGTCCGTGTATTTCCCTGCTACATGCACATATCCACGCCCACCGTCAGTGCTTTCCGAGGCTTTGTTTGGCGGCGGGATAAGCGGTGGGAATACTGTGCATGAACAAACGTGCACTGTTAGTTAGCGGTCCGCCAGACTTTGCATCTACTGTAAATATACAAATTTTCGACAGCTATTTAATTTCGGCTATATTCGGCACCGACCCAAAACGGCTAAATTAAAACGCCGATGACATTTTTCGCAGCATCTGTCGCACTATACTATGCCCTCTACCCCACGCCGAAAATAAATTGCCGCCGAAATGTCAAAAATCGTGAAGTGCCGAAATTTTGCAGCGCCGAAATTTTGTATATTTACAGTACTCGTTTCCAAACAAAGCTAGTGTGAGGTGAAGCGTGCGTTTTGCTGCTGCTGCTGACACAATGGTTTCTTTCCTTCTTACTTGTTTCACTTGATTGATGAAGGAACGGATCAAAGTTAAGTTTACGTACTATGGTAAAGAAGAAGAAAAAAGGACCAAGAAACTACAAGTTACAATGTTATCGCACGAGCTGATGGTTTAGTAGCTGGTGGTGTTAGTGGACATTAATGCGTAACTTGTAGTTTCTTGGTCCCTTTTTTCTTTACTATACATTTATCCTTGGCTCTCCATCCGAGTCCATTACGTACTAGGCGTTGTTGTTCACCGAAGTATTGCCAAGATACTGTAGGGTAGGAACGTGCAACATTGAGCACAATACTGACGGACGATATGTTTTGTTTCATTTGGCCTGTCCCTGGAGCAGCAAGCCATTGCCAGTGGCGACGGACTGCACACTGCTAGATCTGGCTCAGAGGTACGGCGAATACGACGGAATTCACCTGCTGCCTGTGCTGCCGGGCTACAAGTTTGTGATGGCGCCCTGGGCCTCCACCATTCTCTCCTGGCTGAGTCGTCCGCAACGGAGCACTGTACACTCCGATCACCGGTGTCGTGTTGATGAAGCCGGCCGGTTTAGCACAGCATCCTGGCAGCAGAGCCTCGGCAACATCACCTTGAACCCAGCGCCGGGAGAACAGTTTGATCTGCATGTCAGCGCATTCGGCGAAATGCTCAATCCGCACGATATTCCGCTTTTTGTCTCGGTAAGAGTTCCATGTGGAAAAACATCTAGTGGGTACTTGCACTACTGATTTGGGGCTGGATCATGATTGGAAGCAGACCTTTGAATCAAGGGAAGTGCAGTTGCATGCTATGCACAATGCACGATGACGAAGTGCATTTTCCTGGGAGCTGCCGGTAAGCAAAGGCCTACGCTGCCAAGGAAAGCATCGGATAGGGGACAAAGAGATGATTCTTTTCAGGGCACAACTGCTACGGTATAATTCTGGGACCCCACCCTGGTGCAAGCAAGGAAGTATCCCAGTCTGGTAAAATGTGTTTCACTAGCCTGGTATAGAGTTCCGGCACTCCTGCAAGCAGATAGAGAGTACTGGCTGGGAAGAGGACGTGTAGTAAGTTGAAGGACAATTTTCTGCTTGACTACAATGAGGCAAGCCACTAGATCCCTCCTCCAGGAATTTTTTAGTGGCTAACACTATAGTGTCACATGATACCACATTTAAGGCACCGGCAACAGTGATTATACACTTGGCTGCAAGACTGTGCAAAACCATGTCCTGATCTGTTTCACAATCTACTTAGCTCCTTTCTATGCGCAATATTCTAGGGCTAAGGGTCTTTAATTGGAATTTTTCAAAGTACTGGGCTTTTCCTGTTTGCAACTTTCTCTCAAACAAATGAATACTAGGCTGTTCTTCTTGTTTTCAGGTTGTGTCCGACCATGAGGATGTGCTACTTGGTCGGCCGGGATTCATCTTTCAGGCCACAAGACCGGAGATATTTTGGTCGCTGGCAGGCATGCACAACCTGGTTCTCTACGGCATTCCCGGAGCTCAAGGGTACTTGACAGTACGGGCTAAAGGTAGGCTAGGAACAACCATGTTCAGTGCATCACCGTAGACCACCCACAGGCGCTTACCTGGAAGGCTGTGGGGGTTGGTCCAAGTAGGGGGGGGGGGGTATCTTTGGTCGGGGTCGAGGGGTGTGGGGGGGGGGGGGGAGGCTTGTTAGCCGAGGCAGAGTTCCTTTGAAAGCTTTAGGGTATCCACCAATTACATCATGAATTACATCATGCATTAAGCACATTGCTGGCAAGTAGTTGCCAAAATTTACCCTTTCTATTTGTTAGAGAGTGAAAAAAGAAGTGCTGTACCCAATGTATGTACTAAAACACCCGTTTGTGATCGTCAGGAAAAATGCAGTCGATCCGGGAACCCCAAACCCATGACTAACTTTGTTAGACCTAAAACGTTATTGTGAAATTGTCCCCCTTATTGTGTATGGTCTGCTCTGGCCCAGGCCTATCCATGTATGGTGCCGCCCATTCCAAGCCGGTTGTACTCAAGATCCCATTTCGTCTCCGCAATTGTCACTTGGGATACACGTGGCCAAAGACATCACATGTTGACGTGAGTTGAGCAACCAAGCCAACAAGCTGGTGGTTTGCCAGGACCATAGCTATTCCCAGCCCTGTAAATGCATGTATTTTTGGTCACATGTAATTTCGGTACCTTTGGGTTGTAGTAGAACTACCCAGTGTTGTTCATGGCGGTGACATACCCCAAACTGTCTTACTCTAGTCAAGTTCATGTGGATATGAGCATGCGAGATGTTGTAGACCATATTCGTCCTTTTCCAGTGAGTTTAGTTTCCGTCATGTCCTGAAGTATTTTTTAGTTTGTCAGCATAGTGGTATAAAGAAGTTACAGAGGTTATGCGATTGCATCATCAGTTGAGAGATTTGGCAAGTCGCGGCACAGCAATACGATTTTTCAACCAAATCCGCCGACTCGCACAGTAAACATAGCGCTCGTGAGCGGTTTAGCTGATGTGCGCTCATATACATACCGTAAGCGGTTCCATAGGCACACCACCATGACCTCATTCGCATAACCCGAGGCTGTAGCTACTTGCCCTCTGGAATCCTACAGCCCGGGTCTGCTGTCATGGAATGGCCATCATTCCGTGGCATAGTACGCAGTCCCCAGCCATCCCATGCAGGATACGACTGCATGTGTAGTCGAGAGTACGCATACCGGCAAACATTGTTTGTTTGTTTTTTGATGCAGTGCTGTACTGAAACCTGGTGCAGCCTACGGAAAGAGATGCTGCAACTCAGCTTGGAAACATACGCTACGTGTAAAAATGGTAGAGTAGCTCAGTGAAGCTCAGTGAAGCTCAGTGAAGCTCAGTGAAGCTCAGTGAAGCTCAGTACAGAGGTATTTTCTGCTGATGTTGAAATGGTTGTACAGGCACAGGAATACACGAAGAGCTTCAACTCTGACGTCCACGACCCCTACTTGCAAAACCTTCGGGAGATCGTGGAACAGAAACTTGCATGTAGATGCAGGCGTGAGTTACCCTGCGTTCGTGACTGCGGCCAAGGAAAGGATGTGTACATCTCGCCTTACTGCTGGGCTGGACGTAATGATAGCTCCAGTGTTCCCGGCCAACCTTTCAACTCTTCTGCACTGGACGGTATTGGAGGCGGCTTTGTCATGTCAGAAACAGCGTTCCTCCGCGCTGGCAGTGACCCACTAGGAACATTGGAGCAGAGTCGATCGCCAGATGCCTTTGTCGCAACCTACTGTGACAAAGGCACATGCTCGCAGCACCTTGGCAAGAGTAAGTGGCTTCTGGGACGTGATGAGCCATGCAGCGTGCAGTCCCACTCACGCGGCCTACTGTGTAGTGAGTGCAAGCCAGGATACTCTCTGAGACTGGAGCAATTGGTAAGCATGGTTGGATTTCACCAGTGATGCATTCCTCTGAGTCGCCATGTTTACCTGTTGGAAACATCTATCACACGGGGCTTAGTGCCGGTATCTACTAGTTCTACACGTACAATGTACACAACATACAGTTTGGGGTATTAGTGCCGTTATCTACTAGTTCTACACGTACAATGTACACAACATACAGTTTGGGGTATTGTTAATGTTCCGCTGCAATTATGGTTCCTCTTTGTCCAACATTGATAGCCAGCAATTTTCAAAAGCAGGCAAGCAGGTTTTCCCAACCTACTTCAAAGGACTTAGAAGTTGCGTCTTCGGCGGTATTAGTCATGAAGTTGGTTGTTCCAACGAGACACAGCACTTCAGTACTTCAAAGAAGTCACATGATCTGAAAAAAATGTATCCCTCAGTTCGGAAATGTGTACACTGAGTCCCGGTTTGTCCTTTTGCCTTTCCAGAGCTGCAGTGATTGTCGCAAGCGGCCAGGATCATTACCACTATACGCCGTCATTATTCTCCTGTTCCTCGTAGTGATGTTTGTCTTCTCGCTTGCTCTGCTGTTCAACATTGGTGTCACTGCTGTCATGGACATGTGGCTATTCTTTGCCTTGGTATGTCACTTCTAGAATTTAGGCAGAAATCATGTTACCGTATTTTCCGGTTGTGAGTTGACCCGGTTATAAGCTCCCCTCTACCCCCTACCCGCAACCCAGGACCTCATTTGCCAGCTCAAACGCAGTTAGACCCCGGTTGTAAGTTGACTTCCCCTTTATAGTTCGGCTTTTAGGTCATAAAAAGGCTCACTTACATGTGTATAACCGATAAAAACGGTTTGCATAGCATTGGGTGAAGGAGGCACTTTCGCCCCATTGCCGATCTCTGTATCTGCTACAGTAAACCTGTGTTTAGTAATCACCCCCGTGAAGGTGCACATAAAGCTGGTGGTGGCGGACAAGTGGTTGCACCCTGCACAGCAGGGGCGGATCCAGGGGGGGGGGGGTTGGGGTTCGAACAAACCCCCTGATTTTTCCGACCATAGTTCGGGTGTGACCACGAACCCATGTCAGTGCGACGTGCTCGCCCCATGCTATGGCCTGCAGGCCAGAGCGGTCCGCTAGCTATGCAGCTTGGTAGATCTATAATTATGACATAATTGAACATTGTTGTCTTGTACGTAGCTGTAGATAATACAAAGACTAAAGTAGATCTGCACTGAATGTAGATCTATAGCTACGCGTTCGCTTCGGAGAAAGAGGTGCATGCATTTGTTGAGCTGCTGCGGAAACTTCGAAAATAAGTATTAGTTTCAAAAACTAGATCCTGAATAGTGGCCGTGGAGTGCTGTAATTGTCGTCATGGCCCGTGCTTTTTGAGCCCTTAGAGTTCGTCGAAGCGTCTAAAAGAGGCAGGATCAAGACCAGCTGCCATTGAATTTTGGTGACACTCCAAAGAAAGTGTCGCCACTAGTATCGAAGGTATTAAAAACAAAGAGCGAAACTTTGAAAATCACCTTCAAGTTCAACGTCCTATCGTCCAATAATCAAAATTTCTCCGAACTGGGGACAATTATGACTGAGACACGAAAGATGCAGGAAGCCTGCCTTATGGAACCTACTGTAAAGTGGAGTCAACATCAGGCGGCTCGGAGTACAACATTGTGGACAATTATTACAGACAAGCTGCTGGAGTCGGAAAGTACCAATCAGCTATTCTGCGGACCTGTGGTAAAGAAATTAAAAATGTCTTCCTTGTGCTACGTGTCTTCAATAATGTTTTAGCTGCAGAGTGTTGAAAACAGGGGTACTGAAGTTACATTTGTATAGCAGCTGGCATGCTCAAGTATTATTTGGTGCTGTACCGATAACGCAAACGTGTGAACTTGTTATACAATCATGACCTGCACAGGTCTGACTGATTGTGTAGGAGTTGCATTGTGGATGCATGCCGGTTTGGGCCCCATGCTGGATGGTTGTCCAAGAGAGGATCAAAAGGACGTACCCCGCAGTGTAAGAGCAGATATCACTGCATAGTCATGGTGTGCATGTGGAACCTAGTACCCGGTTCAACACTGCATAGTCATGGTGTGCATGTGGAACCTAGTACCCGGTTCAACACTGCATAGTCATGGTGTGCATGTGGAACCTAGTACCCGGTTCAAGAGTACATAACAAGAGAGTGCAGCTCAGGCTATCTCGAGAGCTACGATATGAGTTCACACACGGTGGACTTTTATTGCATCATTCTTCGGCAGAAGTATCATCAAGTGCACGCGCTTTCCCGCCCTTGCCTGGCAGATACGGTGTCAGTTCATTAGAACACATGAATCCGACTACCGTTTGTTGGATGGCTGAGTGGGTGGGTGGGTGAGGGGGGGGGGGGGAGGGGGCATTTGATTCACATACTGTGCTCACATGTGTAATCATCATCTGCAATAGATACAGGGCAGGTCGATTTTCTCTTCTGTGATAAGTTGATAACTGATAAGAAGTTTTACTTGAAGAAAGTTTTAAACGTACTTCAAGGTTAGCTCGAAAGGTAGCTTTTGCTCAAGTCTATCCGTTGGGGCAAGAAGTGCTGGAGACCTTTTGTTAGCGCATAGCGCGACCCACTATGTGTACGCTTCTCGTTGGCTGAATTTGAAATAAACTCTTTTTTGTCTTGCAATATGGCTGCCCGCAGCCAACCCTGCACTTGTTATGGCTGATGTGAGGTATGAGAAAGAACTGTTGTTTCTTGTCCTTCATGCTTCATGTGTTGCGTTGTGTTTTTAAAGAGGTAAAAACAAAACATATACTTGTAAATCTGTTCAAAAATGCAAACAACGGGACCAGCTGGATCGATATACAATGATACCTTATTGAATTTGGAATTAGCACTAATATCCATGAACCTTCCAAGTTGGAAGGCCGTTGGTTAGCGCTATCGAGCAGTGCTCAAGCTGACTTTCATGCCGTGGAATCTCTCAGTACTCCCTGTCAGTTTTGTGCTAAATTGTGCACGTCTGACTTTTCAAAATCTGGTTTAGTTGGTGGACTCAATCGCATAACTGGTGCCCACAATTTCCAATGTTACAAATTTTTCCTTGGCTCACCATCTGAATTTGGAACGATTTATAGAAAAGAAAAAGGACCAAGGAACTACAAGTAACGCTATAATGTCCACTAACACCACCAGTTACTAAACAATCAGCTCATGCGATACTGACCGACGGTACTGACGTTCTACAACTAACTGAATTGTTCAGTAACCGGTGGTGTTAGTGGACATTATAGCGTAACTTCTAGCTCCTTGGTCCTTTTTCTTTTCTATAAATCAATCCTTGGCTCTCCATCCGAGTTCGGAACGAATAAAGTATTCTTGATAAGTGGATCCACTGGTACTAAGTTATTGTGTGCGCTTTTGAAAAGTTTCCCCTCACCACATATCCATATTAGAAATATGTGCCACTGCTTTGTTGTCTTCTCTGCCATCCAGGGCCACTACTGCATCTATGGTTCGAATGAAAGAACAAAGGCTATGTATGTAAGCATCATAAACTTTGGCATGTCCCATATCTGCTTATCGACTGACTTGACACCGCTGCAACGGCAGACGGCCATGCTGATCTCACCAGTCATGTCAATGGTCTGCCTGATGGTTTTCTACGCAGTGGGTAGAACACGTCACGGTCGCACACTGCGTGTACTGCAGCGCCTGCAGCGCCGTCACTCCATCCGCCATGTCCTCTGGCTGGTCTTGCTCTGGTCCATCTGCCTGATCACCTACTCCTCATTCACATTGCTGCGCTGCATCAACATTCGTGGCAAGCTGGTCGTGTTCATCGACGCCACCATGACCTGCTTCAGCAAAGAGCATGCACTGTACGTGGCTGTTGCCATGATATCGGTTGTTTGTTTTGTTCTACCAGTACCAATCTTACTTGTCTGGCAACCTACTCACCGCTGGCCAACACTGATTGGTCTGCTGGATGAAGCCAAGCATATCTACGAACCATCTTGCCAGTGGTGGGCTACCTACAACATCATGAGGCGAATTGCATACAGTATACTACTGGCCATAGTCACTGGTGGACCACACAAGAGAGCTGTCATATTGGTTATGCTGGTGTTGGAGTTGGCCCTCCACGGCTATATAAGGTATGCAGGGGGGGGGGGGGCTATAATAATACGGCATGTGCCTGCGATGGGCTGTAATAGTATAAGGTATGCAGAGGGGCCATATAAGGTATGCAGGGCTATATAAGTTAGGGGCCCGCAGCATTGTATGAGAATATAACAGTGTAATTCTGTTGCTGCATCCACCCCAAACAAGTAAACATAATTACCTTTATACTGGACCACGTCCTGTTCCTGAAGTTCTCTACTAGTGTGTGTGTGTGTGTATGTGTGTGTATGTGTGTGTGTGTGTGTGTGTGTGTGTGTGTGTGTATGTGTATGTGCGCGTATGTGCATATGTGTGTATGTTTGTGTGTGTATATGTGTGTGTGTGTGTGTGTGTTTGTGTGTGTATGTGTGTACATGTGCATGTGTGTGCGTGTAGCGTGTGTGTTAACGCGACACTGGCGTGCCTGCTCCTATTTCTCCTCCCGCAATGGGATCACATAACCGTCACGGCAGTGGGTCAACAGGACAGGATAGGACAGGACAGGCATATATTATATATATATATATATATGTGTGTGTGTGTGTGTGTGTGTGTGTGTGTGTGTGTGTGTGTGTGTGTGTGTGTGTGTGTGTGTGTGTGTGTGTGTATGCATGAATGTGCACACATATTTGTGTGACAATGCCATGGCAGGAGCTAGTGTCCTGACTGCTCAGTTTGTGTCTGCCCAGTGTCACCTTGCCACTTGATTGACAGTGGTTTGTTTGTGTGGTAATTTTCACCGTCACCGTACAGACCGTATCGCCGGAATAGAACACTGGGCAAGCTGAAAGACTGTGACAACACATTGATGTTCATGCTGCTGCTCGTCCTCATCGTCGAATGTGGATTGGACATTGTACAGAATGACCTGGTCGTGGCCCCAATTCTGAGTGACCCACACTCCGTGATGCCCTGCTCAATCTTCCTTGGCGTGTCTGCCCTGCTGCTGGCCGTGTACGCGTATCGCTTTGTGGACAGCTGGCGCAGCACGATCCAGCAGCGGCCACGGCAAGCGTTGCTCTCATTGTGGAGAGGCAACGATGCCTCACAAACACTGCAGGTTATTGATACTGTTGTGGATTTCAGAAGGGACGCCACCAATGAGAGTCTTGCTCTGCAGACGCATGCAACGGCGACAGAGAATGGTGGCAGTCGTACGCGATCAAACCAGATGAATATGCCCACATGGAAAGTAAGTAGAAGCGGCGGCATTGTCCAGTCCAGACCGGTGGTGCAGTACTGAACCAGTGTTACAGGCTCGGGAGCAGCTCACCTGGCCTTCGGTCCATGAGAGCTGAATACCCCCCAATAAACACCAGCTTATTCCTACGTAGAATTCATAGGATGCAAGCAAACATAACATGCACCTTGTATAACACTGTTAGTTAGGTAGGAAGCTTTCTAAAAGCCCTTAGTGTCAAACACTGAAGCTGAGAATGTAAACACAGTCTAGGAACGTTGTGACTAGGAACCAGTCACTGTATATGTCAAAATCGATGCGTTCAACCCCTTTTATAAGCGTTCCCTCCCTTTGTGCCGTGTGTTTGTCCTCCTCTAGAATGTGGACCACTCAGAAGATGACTCTGCAAAAATAGCACTGAGAGAGCCGCTGCTCTGGGATGAGTTAGTGCAAGCAGCTCAGCAATGACGACCTCAGAGACCATGTCAGCATGCAGAAGTCACTGAAACTTGTTGCGATGCTGTGCAAAGTGATATCTGAGTGGAAGATGCACTGTCACTGGACTCTGCACTGGATAACTCACCTCAGAAGCTTAGTTCATGTGTAGCTACTAAGCAGCCGGACCCTGTCGTTATCTATTTTGAATACCTTATCCGGCCACTAAGTAATTAGTTAGACCAATTTCCATTTGTGGACAAGCAGCAGTGTCCTTTCTGTAGCAGGGCTACATGCACTCTGATTTTGAGCACATTAAAGTAGGCCTAGTTGCCCCGAGCTGCCACCTGTACCTAAGTCAGGCCTAGTTGCCCCGAGCTGCCACCTGTACCTAGTTGCCCCGAGCTGCCACCTGTACCTAAGTCAGGCTAAAGTAAACAGTGAGGTGCAAGAAGAGCATTTACTGAGAGCTTCAACATTGCTCTTAGCCTTTCTGTGATTTTTCTGCTTCTCATTCTTCAAATGGAAAACCTTACACACGCACACCATCTTCAATCTTCATTTGCTTAAAGGGGAAGTATACCCTAAAATCAAATTTTCACCAGTTGTAGTCTTCTGGGTGCTGAGTCGAATGGTCTTGGTCCGAGGAAGCTGCGACGCTCCCTTCCTACTTGAATCCCAATCGAACTCGCGCACTTCCACCGAAACTGGGTGACTGCGCCCTACTAGATGGGGATTTGTATGCAAAATGTCACTAAAAGCGCCATTTCGTTCTTATAAAAGTACGGATGACCGCGATTGGCCCATATGTTGTAGTCTTTTGGACGCTGAGTCGACTGGTTTTGGTCCGAAAAGGCTGCGATGCAGCGTTCCTCCTTTATTCCCAATCGAACATGGTTGAACAAGCGGTCACGTGCTCCTGGGTGCCCAAATCACCTGGTCACCACGCCAGCAGGTGACAACTTTCACACCAAGGTTCAACTCGAGTTCAACTCGAGTGACATGACTGCACCCAAAAAAGGTCAAACAGGCTAGTAAGTTGTACCCTGCAGGCACGGTGACCAGCTGACTGGTGTACGCAGGAGCACGTGACCGCTTGTTCAACCATGTTCGATTGGGAATAAAGGAGGAACGCTGCATCGCAGCCTTTTCGGACCAAAACCAGTCGACTCAGCGTCCAAAAGACTACAACATATGGGCCAATCGCGGTCATCCGTGCTTTTATAAGAACGAAATGGCGCTTTTAGTGACATTTTGCATACAAATCCCCATCTAGTAGGGCGCAGTCACCCAGTTTCGGTGGAAGTGCGCGAGTTCGATTGGGATTCAAGTAGGAAGGGAGCGTCGCAGCTTCCTCGGACCAAGACCATTCGACTCAGCACCCAGAAGACTACAACTGGTGAAAATTTGATTTTAGGGTATACTTCCCCTTTAATGGAAGGTTCTGCCTTCTGTCAATCATGCAGGCCGCTTCTACTACTACATGTACAGTATGGTTACTACGTCATGTACAGTATGGTTACTACGTCATGTACAGTATGATTACTACGTCATGTACAGTATGATCACTACTACATGTACAGTATGATTACTACGTCATGTACAGTATGATCACTTCGCCGAAGAGCACTTACATGTAGGCTGGAAAATGGCCCAGATCAGAACAATCCAGGCTAGATTTGCAGATATAAGAACACCTGTAGCTGTACTGCTTTATCCATAATGTGATCGCATCGCATGATGCTCTCCATGATCGCAGAATAAGAACTTGAAAACGACTTTTAAAGTTGACCATTTTTAGAACAATGCCAGGTATTTTCCTTGTTTTCAATTTTGTATTTCTTTGGCGCCCCATCTCACCTTCCCCTCTTTGGAATTATCACTGATATCCATGAACCTTGAAGGCTTCCAGAAGCGGGCCGTTGGTTAGTGCTATAGCATAGCAGTGCTCAAGCTCACTTTCATGCCGTAGAATACGGTATCTCAGTACTCCTTATCAGTCTGGTGCTAAACAGTGAGTCTTTGCATGTTCACAAGACAGTTTTAGTATCTGTGTGGAATGCATACAGTACTGTCGGTTGCAGAAGAAATAGGAGGTCAACCTCCTAGCCTCTTGGCCGTTTTTATTTTCTCTACAGTCTCAATCGGATGCACAGTTGAGTCACTCAGTGCATACCTGACTGGTATATGCTTGGTGCCGAGGCTTCCCTGATTGTTCTTCGCCTTCGGCACTCCGCTCTTGGACACCCGGCAGTACTGTAGTAGCGTAGCATTGTACATGTAGTCTGTAGCCTGCAAGTAGGGTAGTAAGGTTTATTGTGGTCACTCAAGGCTTTATTTGGGAAAACCACAAATTGTGATGTGAAATGTGAAAACCAAGCGGATTAAAAATGTTTATTGTGGTAAAGCGGGATTCACAGAAGCTTTTTTTGCGATGCGACAATGGATGCGACGCGATCTGCGACGGACGCGTGCGATGCGAACTAGCGAAATACCATTCACAGAAGAAGTCAGTGATGCGACAAAATCTTGCTGATTTGGCTACGTCACCATAATATTCGCGCGGTTTGATACAACTTGTACAAATTTATAGGCAACTCTTGAACCTTTGTACAACTTTGCTGTAATAAAGGTCAAAATCGTACGCCAAATCGCTTGTCGCATCGCATCGCATCGCAAAAGTTGAGCCAAGCTCAACTTCTGCAATGGCCTGCGATGGGCCAGTTGCGGCAGTTGCGTGGAGTGCGACAAAGCTGCGATTTGGGGTTTTCCCGGTTTCGCGCCTGTCGCATCGCAAAAAAGCTTCTGTGAATCCCGCTTAAGGCGTAGGGTGGTTGGTGTACACGTTGGCTGAAGAATATACAGTCGTGTGAGAAATAGCAGGGAAGTGATAGAAGATAACAAGTAGGGTATGGTGCGAAGGAGGTGTGAAAAAGGAAAGGTGTTTTCTCTTACAGTTGGGGCACATTGTAAAACATGTGCGCGGTGATGGGTGATATTAAAGACCAAGAAATGATCTCTGGTTACTTGCAGCAATGGTAACACTATAACCAACGTAGCAGCTGCATTCCAGCTGGTAAACACACTCAGACTCAGACATGCATTCCAGCTGGTAAACACACACTCAGACATGCATTCCAGCTGGTAAACACACACTCAGACTCAGACTCAGACATGCCCATCGCAGAAGCGATGATAGAGAACAGCTATGTTAGACATACAAGTAGCAACTTGGGCTAGGATTACACCATTCAACAGCTTAAACACGCATACACACACACACACACACCACACACACACACACACACACACACACACACAAACAAACACACCACACAGACACACACACATACATACACACATACATACACACATACATACACACACACACATACACAAACACACACACATACATACACACACACATACACAAACACACACACACAGACACACACCACACACATACACACACACACACGCCACACACACACACACACATACACACACGCACGGGCGCTCGCACATGCTCCTTCATGGGCGCCAGTGGCACAACCAAACAACAAAGGAAGATTCCAACACATCCTAAAGAGTTCGTCACATCACACATGCTCTTGTTTATCTTATTGTTAAAATTCATATGCTTTTCCGCGTTGGTATGCTCCTGGATTAGTACAATGCGTGTTGGCTACTTTTGAATACTCAGTGTTCTTCTCCGGCCTTTACTACACTAGTTACAGCTGCCAGTCAGAATACACAGGCAAATCGGACTGCATTGGTGAGTCTTTTTCAATACAACTCGTTGCAATGGCGGCTAAAAAAAATCACGGTTCGCGTGAGACTCGGCCAAAGGCCCAGTTTTCCGCATCCGCAGGAACGCCACCACCCTCTTGGATCAAGGCGCAGATGCAGCTCCTAAGCGGTGGGAGGTGAGTAGATCAGACCCATCACAAAGTGGTCAAAGACCGAAATCCCATTCACTGCATCCATGTTTCCCTCGTGCCAGGCCACGAGTTCCCAATTAAAGGGGCACTCCGGCTTCATTTTCGACGTCGAGTTTTCGATGCCAAGACGAAGGTAGGTGAAAGAGAAGACCCCTCGAACAAGAACGAGTCTCCAGAAGCGATCGAGTCGAGCAGGAAGACGACTTTTGAATTTCGGCCGAGCGAGCGCTGATGACGTAATGAGGGATTAGCTTGCCAGTGGAAATGCATCTGCGCACATACATTTCACACACTTTTTGGCCAATTTTCAATCGAAGAAGAGGTTGTTTGCTATGTTCTCCCAAAGCCGTGAGCGATCCCGTCTTCTATACCCTTCCAGGTACCCTGAAGGTCCTCCAGAGGAGAATTTATCTCCATCGAAGCGTTGTTGATCCGCTAAATTCGTCTCGAGACATATTCACCTAGTGCAGTGCTGATAAAATGTAGAATGTTGAATCTGTGATAATTGTCGACGATGGAGGGAGAGGCTGATAGCCGCTGTCGCAGGGAGAGTGAAGCTGCTGGAAGTAACAACGGGGAGCCCGTTTGTATCACCTGAACAACCAGAATTCAAAGCAGCTTGACCAAATCGGAGGGTGCCTCGTTGCTGATCGTGAATATTACACCGACATGAATTACTACAAGTATACTGGTGAGTTTTTATCTTGTTTTGTTCTTATGCTAGTACCCTGGCCTGGAGTGCTCGTTAGCAAATTCCTATTCCCTGGCGTTTTCTAAACATTCCGTGTAGGACTGAATACGTGATCAAGTATTCCGATTTGGGTAGATGTGGAATTTGGACATGTATTTTATTTAAAA
This sequence comes from Sycon ciliatum, assembly GCF_964019385.1. Classification (NCBI taxonomy): domain Eukaryota; kingdom Metazoa; phylum Porifera; class Calcarea; order Leucosolenida; family Sycettidae; genus Sycon; species Sycon ciliatum. The sequence goes on from NC_088643.1 coordinate 26,198,542, forward strand.
AAAAATCCAAATAGACCGTTTGTAGAGAAATGGTTGCCCAAATACAACAAAATTTATTTTGCAGTTCTACAACTAACTTGTACTGAAATCCAGTCAAAGTAAAAATGATTCTTCATGACAGTTGGGGTCAATGAAATCTGATCCAGGCATAACGAATGGTGACGCCTGCCACCCCGGGAACGAATGCCCATTTGGTGGGGGATACCAAAGTACTCGAAAGTAGTGCGTGTTTCAATGTGGCATGGAAGTTTTATATGATCTCTGGTCAATGCAACATATGATAGCCATCATGAATTGCAGGCCTCGAACGCAACTCCGACCAGAATTGGCAGTTCCCTAAGTTAGATGCTTTATAATTCCATGGCCCCAGCTGTAGTTATAGAGGTTTTTTTGCACATTATTCTTATAGTCGATAGGTTTGTACTGATGGCCACAAACAACGGCAGTTCAAACTTCACTGATGTGTTCATGAGCTGAGAGATTTCTCTCCACTATTTCTGTTGTGCACACAGGTCTGTCCAATATGCATTGACCGTATTGGGTATGGTACCTGCTCTGAGAAGGGAATCGCTGGAGCCACAGTCCAACTATACAGGCTTTCAAGAAACAGAGAGGAGCCATCTTTGCAAGCTGATACCTGATGTGTACCGACAGAATTCTCACGAGATACCTTACAGACTACGCCTGGGGTATACTTCATAGTACTCCTTCGACTACTGTCCAGAATCAAGTCGACTGAAGCAAGTTCAAACAACTCTGGCTTCAAACTAGCCGTCGATTAGACAAACAAAACATTCTCTCATATACTAGAGCACTCTGACAACTCACGACCTATTCCTAACGATTGCCACCACTTATAAATATGTAGAGTACTGATTGGAATGTGCTCATAATCTCAACAATTCAGTGCTATAATTATTTGAACTATGTGTTCCTTCCATAAATGTTGTATCCACATATAATCCACAGTGCTGCAAAGTTTCAGAGTTCTCAGGGTATCAAACAAAATTATTTCAAATACAGTGAAATTGTTCGTGTACATTATAGCGTAACTTGTAGTTCCCGGGTCCTTTTCTTTGCTATAATTCTTTTCTTTGCTTTGCTCTCTAGCCGCCGGCGAGTCCAACAGCGAAATTGTTAGTTCATATTTATGTGTGTGTGGGGGGGGGGGGGAGGGTTGAACATAATTCTATATAAGGGACCTGCAACTGTAATACCACAGTACAGTAGATAGCAAATATGTAGAAAACAGAAATGCATGTTCCCATCATTGTACATGGACGGGCGCAGCAGGCCGAAGCTATCAGCAAGAACAGGATTTACAATCGCCTAGAGATACTTGAGCTATTCCAGTATTCTCCGTGAGCTGTCCGATTCCACAATGGTTCATGCCACCATTATTTCTGGTAGTATCCATGTGCATAATTCCAAGACCATCTCGGATTCTTCAGCAATTTGTGCCACGGCAAAAGACAACGCTTGACTCGGTCACTGGGGCTGTCAAACTTCGCATCACAAATGAACTTCAATTTCTCATCTGGTTCAAGTATATGTACTGCCATGACTTGACCATGCTTCATCCACAGCTAGGTGAAGATTGTGGCGTTGAATTCCATAGCGCACCTTCTTGCCGCCATGCAGGAGAATGTTGAGAGAAGTGAACATATTTTTACTAAAAAAACAACAGCCACTGAAGAGGCTAGCATTAGCAATAGCCTTGGGTGAATTTCCTGCAGGTACACGTTGTTGGTAGGTCTACTGGTCGGTCTCCATATCGTCAAGTTCAGAAATCACCTGTACTACACATCTTGTAGAAGGGATCCTGATCGAAAAATTTTCTGATCATAAAATTCACTAAACTGAGGGCGAGACAAATAGTCAGTACTCCCCGATTCCGTCTAGCTGCTTTGATCAAGTGATGCTAACAAGCTCCCCGTTGTTACTTCCAGCAGCTTCACTTTCCCTGCGACAGCGGCTATCAACCTTTCTGTCCATCGTCGACAATTATCACAGATTCAACATTTTACATTTGTCAGCACTGCACTGGGTGAATATGTCTCGAGACGAATTTAGCGGATCAACAACGCTTTGCTGGAGATAAATTCTCCTCTGGAGGACCTTCAGGGTACCTGGAAGGGTATAGAAGACGGGATCGCTCACGACGTTGAGAGAACATAGAAAACAACCTCCTCTTCGATTGAAAATTGGCCAAAAAGTATGTGAAATGTATGTGCGCAGATGCATTTCCACTGGCAAGCTAATCCCTCATTACGTCATCAGCGCTCGCTCGGCGAAATTCAAAAGTCGTCTTCCTGCTCGACTCGATCGCTTCTGGAGACTCGTTCTTGTTCGAGGGGTCTTCTCTTTCACCAACCTTCGTCTTGGCATCGAAAACTCGGCGTCGAAAATGAAGCCGGAGTGCCCCTTTAACTGTGGGTCGCAGCACGGCTGGAAAAAATCCTTCCGCTTCCAAGCGCTAAGATAATAATTTTTTTCTAAACCGTTATACTAACTTATAGTACGGGCGGCACACTTGATACGGATCCTCACCGGTCTTCCGGTCCTTGCCCTACACTGATATGGCATTGATCGCTGGTCAGGTATCCGCGCGGCTACAAGAAGCATTCTTCTTCAGCACAACGATGTTACGTAGAGCTAACAAGTCACGGAGCCCCGTCAGGATGGGGCTACCATTATTGCCTGGCTGTGCTAGCTCTTGCATTATTCAACCAAAAGGCAGCCGAGAGTCCGCGTCACTTCGGGCGGCTGCTAATGTTGGCGATCGATCGAAAGAAAGATGTTCTTCTTCCGTGATAAAGTCCCCAATGGCGGACCGAACTGCATTACCTTGCCGCGAACAGTGCTACTTGTAGTGGCCGGCTTGTTGGCGCTGCTCTTGAGCCACCCCGCAACGATAGACTGCCAGACTCAAACCACGTCTAGCAGTACGAGACCGTCTTCGAACAGCCCACAGACTGTGCTCTACGTAGCTCCCTGGTCCGAGTCGTTCGCGAAGGAAGAGTTCACGGAAGATGAAAGAAATGTAGGCCCTGGCGCATGCCGCTCGCCGCAGACTGCTTGCGCTTCTCTTTCCGACGCATTGGCCATCGCCAGCATTATTCGAAGTCGGAACGCAGCCCGATCACCTGAACTGGACTCCAAATCGCCAGACCCAGAGCCAGCAGACCCAGAGCTGGCAGAGGTCGGCACAAACACCATAGTGATATACCTAATGACCAATCAGAGCTCACGATGTCGTGTCTCGATGGGAAGCAACAATGCAAGCTCGGCAGTGGCCGCGCATCCGCAAGCGCAGTCGACCTCGTGGAAGCTGAACAAACCTCTCGAACTGACGAAACTTGTGTTGGACGGCAGTAACTTGGCGGATGGTTGTGAAAGAGCCATTCTTGTGCCACCAGCCATAGCCAAGGCAGAACCTGACAAAGAGCGGACTGATCAGGAGGAAGGGTTCCTCTTTGTCCTCGAAAGAAGCTTCGCTGTGGTGTTCAGACGTATTGAGCTGAACGAAGAAGAAAGTCTTTTGGCTTCTGCCGCGAATCGGCCTTTGGCTTTCATACTGTTGGAGGATTGTAAGCAGGTAGCGTTTGTTGAGTGTGCTTTCAGAAGTACGTTCGCCAGTCAACAAAACATCGTGATCAAGAATAGCTTCTTCGTGCAGTTCATCTCTTCGGTGTTTGAAGGACAGGGACCCAGCCAGTTGGAACCTGTTTGCCTCGCACCGGGTATACAGACATCCGTTGTGTTCGCTAACTACAGCCAGGGTCAGAACTTACAGCACATCCCCACAGATGACGACGAACGTGTCTCTCAAGAGTGGATCGATCAAGTAACGCTGGCACTTCCGGACGTTGATTTCAGCATTGGCAATCTCAACAGCCAAGGTCAGTGGTTCGAGCAGCATCACACACGATCAACCTGGGGGACTGCTGCTTCCGTCATTGCTTCACACTTGCTCTTCTTTCAATGTAATTTCTCGCGCATTGAGCCGTACCGATACCAGCTGAACGAAGAAGGCATTGGAGCGTTTGAGCATGGCCCACAGGCCGAATATGGGTCTGTGCTGTGGGTACTCATGGCCTATGCGAATACCGGTCAGTCCCTGCAACCCAGTGCTCTCATCCAGAGTTGCTTGTTTGCTGACAACATTGCACCTATGGGCGCCGTCTACATTCATTTATCCGCAGATCGAGTAAAGCCGCCCAGCAAACTAGACCGCAGTAATACTGGCGGCGCTCGGAGGCCAGCCTGCCCCCTGTGTAACGTTACCGACATCTTGTCGTTGGCCATCATCAATACAGACTTTGTCAACAACTCGGCATACCGCGGAGGCGCCCTTCACATCGATATTGAAAGCGCAGAGTCATCGGTCAATGGCAGCGAAGAACTCCTGATAGCCGACTGTGTGTTTGAGCGCAACACAGCTACAGTGTGGGGTGGTGCCGTTGCAATACACACCGACCAGTCGTTAGTGCACCCAGGTACTCGACTTGACATGAGGAACGTCATGTTCTCCGAGAACACTGCCAGAAACGGTGCAGCATTGAAGCTTGGTGGTGCCCTGTTGATCGCAGGCACATGGCGAGGTTTTGCAGGTAACCATGGCAACAGGTCTTTACTTCATCTCCACGATGCAACCTTCCTGAGCAACTCTGGCTTGGGTATTGTACTGGTCAAGTCCTCCCGAGTGCACTTCAGTGGGAAGAGGTATGTATGGTGACAGATTGCCATTGGTACTGTGAGGACATACCAGGTCCGTCGCACCGACATTGGAGGTGGGGCGGCCATGGAAGGGGGGTGCGGGCGTATGCCCCGGAAAAAATTTCAAAATTGAAGCGAATTGCAAGCATTTCCGGATTTCCGGGCATTTTGTGCCATTTCAGTGTAACTGCAATGAAAGACTTTTTGATTCTGCAACAAACCAAGAAGACGCTACGATTCTTCATTACCCTCCTCCGGGAAAAAATTTCAAAAATTGAAGCCAATTGCAAGCATTTCCAGGCATTTGATGCCATTTCAGTGTAACTGCAATGAAAGACTGTTTGATTATGCTACAGACCACGATCGGGGACAAGGATTCTTCACTATTTGCCATGTTTGGGCTGAGCTGCGCGCGATCATCCCGCTTTGTTGCTGTGTGCTCCATAAAAAAAAACGGCTGGCAAAGTGGGGCAACCTCAGCCGCCCCAGCTGTGACGGCCTTGCATACAGGATGCTAGGTTCCAGTTTCACTGCAGTAGCTAGCACCTGATCAATGTTACAAGTATCTGTGTGTAGGTGTGTGTGTGTGACAGTACTTCAGTATGACTGTGCACATGTTACAAGTATCTGTGTGTAGGTGTGTATAGGTCACGTGTGTGACAGTATGACTGTCCACATGAATACATACATGTGTTTCTTTATGCAAGTCACAGTGTGTATCATGTTGTGACACTTCAGTGTGTATCATGTTGTGACACTTCAGTGTGTATCATGTTGTGACACTGCAGTGTGTATCATGTTGTGACACTTCAGTGTGTATCATGTTGTGACACTTCAGTGTGTATCATGTTGTGACACTGCAGTGTGTATCATGTTGTGACACTGCAGTGTGTATCATGTTGTGACACTGCAGTGTGTATCATGTTGTGACACTGCAGTGTGTTCGTGGGCAACAAAAAATCAGCCATCGTCTCGGTGGCAGCGAAGATCGTGTTCCATGGCAGTGTGCATGCTGTGTGCAATTACGGCACAAATGGCGGTGTCTTTCTAGTGCTGGAGAAGTCGTCGCAGATTGACTTATGGCAGGTAAGGAAGCTCGCTATCACGTTCAATCATCCGATGTACATGTAGGTGACATATGCACACCACAGTGAAACTCTCTACTGTGCATGCCGTGGTGTCTTGTAGCGGAAGCCTGTCTCATAATTATACAAACCTTTTTTAGTTTTTTTAATACAAGCCTGATCTTCAAGGTGGACCCAGCGGCGGATCCAGCGCTCTCTACAGGGGGGGGGGGGGGGGGGTTCCAGTGTAGTCAAAACTGAGTAGCAGATACATGTACATGGACACGCATATGGTTACCAGTAGCAGTGGCGTAGCTCGGGCTATATTTGTATCTATATTTGTATGGATACTAGATATCTTTGGCCAACCAAGTCTAGATGTATTGGAGGTCCTTGATAGAGATAACACATGTTATTCCACTAGAGGCTAGGCAAAATATCTGGCAGTTGCAATATACAATACAGAAGCGTGTAATTGATAGCAAAAGTTAGCACAATGTTTCAATTTATATATAAATACAGCCTCTGTGCTACGCTTACGAGTCCACAATGGACGAAACAGTTCCGCCCGAAGAGTGAGTAAATTGCAGGTTATGTGTGCAGCGTTAGCAACAAATACATGATACTGGTTCAGAGTGGTGTGAGCCGTGGTGTTCACACAATACTTGGGAGAATGATGCTCCGTGGTTTAGTTGCTAGCGACTAGAAAACAGCTGGCCTAGTTAATGGCCAAACTTGTTTCTCTCTCCTCCAAACTATGTGCATGTGAAACAAACCCCATCACTCACACACTTGGAAACAGTCAGCCAGGCGTAGGTCTCCAGCCAGTAGCAACTGAACCTTATTATGTTCTGGCCAGGTGCTTTCGTCGCCGAGAAGCTATACCGTATGCATGGACTGGTAAATCTCCTAGGTGGTCGGAAATGGTGCGGCAGTAGCTCAAATGTCTCCCTTGAACTTAGCGGAAACTGGCAACTTCAGCCACAAGCCCTGCGCACCAGCCACTGTCCTTGCACTTCTCCCTGTTTCCGGATCATGAAACGTTCACAAAACGCCGGCATCGTCAACCAGTTGCTGAAGAAGAGCACCGGCTTCATGTCGCGCTGCAGGTTCCGGACCTTGTACAAGACAACCGGGACCATCCTCGGGTGACGACAATTCCCCCGACGTTCCAGACTGATTGAGAGTCGGAGATTCTCGGAGAGTCCACACTTTAGGGCTGCCCTGAAGCGAATTCGCCGCCAGAGTCGACACAATCGAGCACCGACACAGCGTCAGCGCTTGAAGATTTGTCTGAACACCCGCTATCATGACGCTTCGAAGAAGTCGCTGAAAACAAATCTCCAATTTTCGTTTGGTGAAAGCGCACTGAAAGAACTTGGAAATGTGGCGAAGAATAAAAAGAAAATGGAAACAAACTGAAAGCTTTCGAAACAAAAAAGACCGTGACTTTCCAACTTCCATTTCGACTCTGGTTTTGCTAGTGCAAAAAGTGGGTGTGAATCCATACTGCACCGGTGCTGCGCAGCACTGTTGCAGTGTGGTTCGCTCAGCGAATGCGAACAGCCGTTCAAAGAAGTATAAGCCTATCCTCGAGCTTCACAGATGTACATACATGTAGACTAGATGTCCTACATGTATGTACATCTGTGAACTCTTCTTCAGTCAACAGTAGACTCCAAGTGTGAAGTCAGTGCCTGTACTGTAGACCTGGGCATGAACTGGTAGTAGTGATGTGCATGTCAACATGTCCTGGCCAACCACGTATGGATACCTGACTGCAAAGTATCCACTCTGAGATCTGGCCACGCACCTGAGTAGTACGTTAAAAGGAAATTTAGGGGATTCCCCGGAACCCCTGGAACCCCTCCTGGATCCGCCCCTGGTCTGACCGTCGGCACCTGAGCCTGGTTTCAGTGATGACACACGTAGAAATACATACGGGTCTGAATACAAGCCTGATTTGAAACCTAGCACTGAAATCGGCTCAGTCTACAGGAATATGCCCGGCTTCTATAAAGCGACATTACGGTATTCTGTGTACATGAGCCTCCCAGGGCGAAGAAAGCTGTGCTGTACGTTGGCAACCTAGGCGACCAATGCACCGAGGAACGCCTCAGGGAGTTTGTGCAACACAGAGTAGCTGCGGTTGGGACATCTGCGGATGTGCACGACTGCAGTATGCACGAATCAGCAACCGGCAAAATCTCAGCGAGACTGACAGTTGACGCTGTAACAGTTTCTACAATTACCGCTGCAAACTTCTGGCCCCGGCCACTTAATGCCAGGCAATGGCGTTTCAAAGAAAGCACTGGAGCACGCCATGAAAATTCTAGCCCACCTGCCAAAACTGATGACATCACCAAGTCTGACCCTCCTCCTCAGAACAATGATAGTCTCCCACCTGCCGACCCTCTCCTGAGCAATGACCAGTAAGACGTTGAAATTGCTGGTTACGAATGCCTTTGGTATCCGTTCAAAGTTTGGCGAATTTCAGCATACCCTTCTGGCATCTGATGCTGATATTGCTGTAGTCACAGAAACCAAGCTGACCCTGGATAAGATGACGCAAGCCGAAGTGACTCTTCCTGGGTACTCCCCTCCAGTAAGACGAGACCGAACACCACAGGGTGGAGGCGTGGCTGTGTGGGTGAAATCCCACCTAGCTTTCCAAGAACTGGAAGCTGTTCCAACCCTTGATCAAGAAGTCGTATGGCTTTCTATCCGCATAAGACCTGGCCGCAAAGTTGTCTTGTGTGCTGCCTACCGCCCAGGGTCTCTTCCTGGCAACGATATCAGTATGGTAGAATACTAAGACCAGACCATTGACGTTGCCCGAGTGGATGCACAGCACCTCATCATCGCTGGCGATTTCAATGCGCACAACACTGCCTGGCTGGGCAGCAGTAGAACAACTCCAGCTGGGGAGAAACTGGAGGACCTCTGCGCACTACATCACCTCCAGCAGCATGTGACGGAGCCAACTCGTGGAAATGCCCTCCTCGACCTCATCATGAGTGACCTGGGCAACCCGACGGTCCGGCTCGGCCCCCCAATTGGTAGATCTGACCACGCCACCATCTTGGCAGAATTCAAGACAGAACTATTTCGAGAGCGCAAGACGGCCAGAACAGTCTGGCAATATGGCCGCGCTGACTGGGATAGACTAAACCACCACCTTAGGAGTGTGGACTGGGATGCCCTCATGTCTGAGGATGCAAACAGCAGCTGCACCAATATTACCTCTGCCATCATAGATGGAATGAACCAGTTTATCCCATCCCAACTTCTCTGTACTCGGCCCTCTGATCCCGCTTGGTGAAAGCCAGCTTGCAGCAAGGCCGTGAAGGCGAAACAGAGTGCCTGGAAGTCCCTCAAGAGACGACCAGACTCGCCCCAATGTCAAGCTAACTATAATCTCGCTGTCCACCAGTCTTCTGATTGCCTACGTGATGCCCAGAATCACCATCTAGCAATAGTCCGTGCACGACTCCAGACCGGCAGCCTTCGAGACAAACAGTGGTGGTCAACCATCAAGCAGTCCATCGGAACCTCCCGAAATAGCTCCATCCCGATTCTTGTGGACCCTGCTGGCAAAGGACATGCTACGAACATCGAGAAAGCAAACTGCCTCGGTCACTACTTCGCGGAGAAATGTAGCCTTGGTGCCAATGACCTGCCAGACACACCTCTGCCCCCTATTCGCCAACGCACAGGCAATCGGCTGAAGACCGTACACTTCCACCCTGCCACAGTCCAGCGAGCTCTCAAGAACCTGGACGCTTCTAAAGCAACTGGCTCTGACGGCATTCCGGCGCAAGTGCTCAGGAAGTCAGCGCAGTCACTCGCCAGCCCTCTGGCAAAGCTATTCACCCAGTGCTTCCGGGACGGGGTGCAACCTGCATCCTGGAAGATTGCGAACGTTGTCCCTATTTTCAAGAAAGGCTCCAAGTCTTCCCCCAAGAACGTGACTACCGTCCGATTTCCCTCCTCTCTATACTCTCTAAGGTGATGGAGGCCATCATCAATCGCAGCATCACTAACTTCCTGGAAAGCAATCAGGTCCTCTCCGGTCGGCAATTCGGGTTCCGACGCGGCCTGGGCATGACTGATCTTCTCCTCTCACGTCAGCATGAGTGGAGTCGGATGTCCAATGCTGGGGGTGTGTCCCGAGTCCTTGCTGTCGACGTGGCCGGCGCATTTGACAAAGTGCCGCACCGTGGTGTAGTTCACAAGGCCAGATGTCTTGGGCTAACTGGCCACCTGCTCTCATGGTTGAAAAACTACCTAGAGCCGCCAGATCCGGGCCGTAGTTGGTGGACAAACATCAGCCACACACGTCATCCGAGCAGGTGTGCCTCAAGGAAACATCCTGGGGCCCACTCTCTTCTTGCTCTACATTAATGACGCTGAGGACCACCTTCCCCAATCGACCAGCCTTGCCACGTACGCAGATGACACAACGCTCTACAAGTGTATTCGGTATCTCGGCAACCTCGCAGCTGACTGTGATGATCTCCAGACCGCCGTCAATGCCCTTGCTGCCTGGGGTGCGACCTGGCGAGTGACATTCGAGCCCACCAAGTCATACCTACTCCACGTCAGCCACCACCGTCGGCCCTGGGATTGCCCTCCGGTCACATTCCAAGGTGAAATGGTTCCTGAAACCCAGTGCCTGAAGCTACTTGGGATAGCCTTCGACAGTCAACTGACATTCTGCCAGCAGATTCGACAGTCAGCCCTGCGCGCCACACAGCGACTGGGCTTCCTGAAGAAGGCCTCAGCAGTGCTTGACCCTGGCTGCCGACTCACGGTCTACAATGGCTTTGTTCGCCCAGTCTTAGAGCATGGCATGCTAGTCTGGATGGGTGCTTCTCAGACGGTGCTGGCCCAACTCGATGCTGTACAGCGGAGAGCCCTGCATCTGATCGGCGAAGGCGTATATCTGCCAAGCCTCGAACTCCGGCGCAAAGTGGCTGCTCTCTGCTATCTCTACAAAATCCACTGCCTGACAGGCCCACAGATGCTAACCCGAATGCTGCCCCCTCCCAAGCAGTACCAGACCACGACCAACATCCTGCCAACACCAGGCAGCAGGCGTGGGTGGCGGCCGGCCACCACTACCAGCTGCAGTCTGATATCCCAGCCATTTCTCGCAACGACGTCCGCCGTCCCTGAACGAGTGCTGGACACCTGGAACCAGTTGCCTCGCCAACACCTCCTGGATCAGCCCGACCAGAAGAGGTTGCAGTCCTTCAAGTGCAGCGTCCACCGATTCCTGCGCTCGAGCCACTGGGACTGGGCGACCGACCGGCTGTAGGGACTCGGTGTGGTGGTTTGTGGACGTTACTGTGAGAGAGTGAGTCTGTGCACAAATATTATGTATGACTATGCGTCTGTGTGCATGTGCACGTGTGTGTGTGTGTGCGAGCATGTGTGTGTGTGTGTGTGTGTGTGTGTGTGTGTGTGTGTGTGTGTGTGTGTGTGTGTGTATGTGTGTGTGTGTACATGGTTGGTATGTAGTGTTTATGTGAGCGTATGATAACAATCTCTTTAATAATATTAATATCTTTATTTCAAGATTACTTAGATTACCCAACGCCGGTGAACGCCTATCAGGTTGATCTCCTATTTGAACATGCGCATATGTGTGTATGATGTGCCCAAGCTCACTTATATGTTATACACGTGGATCATGTCCATGATACCTTTCCTCTGCGCAGGTCCACCGCACTATTGTTTTTAAGATTAACAGAATTATTACTTCTGCATATGCATTACATACTATGATCACGCTGGCTCCATCCCTTATCTCCTAAGCTACCCCCCCCCCCCCCCCCCGGTGCGTCTGCCCAGTGTTGACTCCGAGACCCACGGTCGGACGAGCTGCCCAGGCCTCACCACCACTGCCGTTTCCGTGCTGCCTTCTCGATACATACGTATGTACACTGTATATCATGTGCACATTCACATGTCTGAAGGTTTGTGGTTTTTCAACAAAAAAAAGTATGTACCTGATCGCGGATGCTGATATATTATGAAAGGTATATTGTGAATGTATCAGGTCAACTTTCAGCAGGTCAAAGGGAGGGTGCATAAACCTGATTATTTGCTCTTGCGTTGAGCATGATACTAGGGTGGAGGTTGCCTTCTAAAAAACTAACTTTTTCCTTCCAATCCAGAGTAGGCCGGGTGCACATCAGACAGTTAAAAAAGAACAAAGCAGTGACACCGGAGTAGGTGTGCTGCAGTTTGTGAACTCTGGTAAACTTGATGTTGGAAATATTCTACCGGCGGGTCAAATTGTTGTGCACCCCTATGTTATACTCGTATCCATTATCCCCATTTACGTCGTTGTTCACACCTATAAGTGTATAAGTGTTCAGTAACGACTCAGAATCTATGCTGTGCGAATACAGGACAGATATGGGGTATGCACGGGTTCACTGGATTTGCACCATAGAGGACCATGGAGCGGTCTCTTATCTCATCCCCCCCCCCCTCCCCCCCCGGCAAATCACCAGACCTGGGAGGACTGGGTGTGGTGACAGAGCTCATGCACAGTTTGCCAGGGTTCCTAGTTCACCGTATGACCTACTCTGGCAGAATTTGACCTTTAAAACCAATATCAGTGATGTATGGCGGGTCCCAGGGAGAATTCCTGCAGGACTGCAATATGGTGTGCGCAGTTTTGCATGCCTGCACAATAACATGGCCGGTGTTTCTTCTTTCAGGTCAGTGACTTCCTTGTGCTAAATAACTCAGCGGTCAAGAAGGGTGCGGTGGCATATGTGGGCATCGCTGCCTGCTCTACTTCGATCCTACCCCGTAATGCCAATGCCACATGCCCGCTTGTTCTCCCAGAGAACTTTCTCCGGAACGAAACTCAGCAGAAGGTTAGTATAACTTGATAACTCGGTCACCATGCTGTGAGGTGAGAAATCGTATGATAAAAATGTTATGTTTGTGTTCGGCATGACACATGATTGACTAAGAAAGAGGAAGTATGTGAGGAAATGTAGACTGAGCAAAGCCGGAACGGTGCAAAGCCAATGCCTTGGTTGAGACCTGTGTGTGTGTGTGTGTGTGTGTGTGTGTGTGTGCGTGCGTGCGTGCGTGCGTGCGTGCGTGCGTGCGTGCGTGCGTGCGTGCGTGCGTGTGTGTGTTCATACATAGATCCTCAAACATAGATCCCTTTCTTAGGGGCCGTCCGTAAATATCGATGTTTTTTTAGAGACGATATTGGTGCTTCTCTTCCTTGACCCCCCCCCCTCCCCCCAGAAGACGCACATGTACATCTAGATCATGGAATCAATATTTTTGGATGCTCATTTTTTCAAATCCTTGTTCAGACAGTGAAGACTGGAAACTCTTGTGGAGTTCGTCCGTGTTTGTTCGCACTGCCTCTACGTCTTGAAAAAGGTCTCCTGCAGGCATCGTTCGGCCGATTTCCACAATCAATAGCTCATTCTTTTGCTCTTGAAATTCGCCATGGGCGAACAGCTTCCAATTTTTGATTTTGTTCTTGTGTCGCGAGTTTTAGCTCCGCGAACGGAAGCTGGTTTCACATTTCTTGTATAGCCATTTAGACGTCCGTGTGCAGGGATCGGCGAAACTTCAGATATTTACATCGAAAAGACGCACATGGCTCAAACCCCCTCCCCCCCCCCCCCCCCCAGACGCACCAATATCGTCTCTAAAAAAACATCGATATTTACGGACGGCCCCTTAGTCAGATATGAACTGCTGGCGCATATGGTAATGCCTTGGAGCTTGCATGACTACATACAAAACATCTTGGGTTTGATGGCAGATTGCAGTGCTTTGCCCGCACTGTTTCGAGGCATCCCTGCGCGTGCAAAGTTGTGTTCTTGTTTCTTCATTGTGCCGGTTTTGGACGACTGTGTGATAATTTGTGGCCCGGGACAGGCCTGAGATTGGGTTTCTCATAATAACCAACTATGCGTGTGTTGAAAATTATTTTTCGTAAACCCTTTCTTTTCCCCTCTACTGATCTATATAGTTTGGCCTCCACCAGCCCCATCTCTATCCTGGCGCAGAGACAGTCATGCGTTCTGGTCCATCGTATTAAACTGAACATTGTCCCCGAACATCTCAGCAAGTCACGATAATTGGTTTGCTTTCGCACGGGACACTCGCAATGGCACAGTACTTCCCAGAGCTTTGTCAACTATGTTCACCAAATCTCCTATCTTCTCTGCATACTCGTATTGGCTCAAGCTGCCCATGGAAATGAAGACAATATCCAATATTAGACAGTTCATAGACCATGTTAAATGTCATGCCACGTTGTAGGCTCGCTCGCCTCTTTTGCTAGCTTATCTCGCCGCTCTCCACCATGGTCCACATAGTGATAAATTTCACCCCACTGATGAATTCTTTTCTTCCGATTATCATCTTCTTTCCTTCTTTCTTTCTTTTTTCTTCTCTTGCCATGGTTGGCTAACGCCCCCTGCTTTGCATTGGCTTCTGCCATTGGACGGTGAAATAAAATTAAAATAAAAAATAAAAAATGCAGCCTGTGCGTTATTGGAGGCTTTGTAACCGGTTGTCTATTGACAAGAAGGAGAAGAAGACAACGACTGTGTGAGTATGCACACAGCTTACAACGAAAACAGAATGGTGGAGTAGTTGTGTGTTTGAGAATTATGTGTGATATAAAGTACCTGTATTATGTAGTGTATGTACCAGACATGTATTCATCTAATTGCAAGTACTATTGATCCACCCTAAAACCACAACCGCTTTGGCATGAACTCTCTATAGCAATTCATTGTACTGCCACCCAACACCCAACGCATCCCGCACCCGGGATACAACTTCTATATCCTCTAGCACAATCATACCTCAACGCTTCTTATTGCTTTGCAACCGTAGAATAAACTTGTATGTAAACTCTACGTGTGAACCCACAGTCTCTTGGTTAGAGACACAACAACTGGCGACGAAGATGGCCGTTGCAATTGGAGCCATGGAACCATTTTCGGTTGGAACGACGGATTGGTCTACGTACTATGACCGCGTCGAGCAGTACTTCGCTGCCAACAATGTGGCTGAAGACAGGCAAGTAGCCACCTTCCTGACCCTGATTGGTGGCTTGACCTACAAACTGTTGGCTGACCTGGTCAGCCCGGACAAACCGAAGAACAAGACGCTGAAGGAGCTGTCCGACGCGCTGGCTGCGCATTGTGCTCCGAAGCCCTTGGTGATCGCGGAACGATACCGTTTCCACAAGCGGGATCAATGCCAAGGAGAGTCAGTAAATGCCTACCTCACGGAGCTCCGACGGTTGGCACGATTCTGTGAGTTTGGCGATGTCCTGGATACCACGCTGCGGGATCGTTTCGTGTGTGGTATCAGGAGTCAAGCTCTCTGCAAAGTTCTGTTGGCAGAGAAGGACCTCACTCTGAAGACCGCCATCGAGAAAGCCAACAGCCTGGAGGTAGCCACTCGCGATGCATCCGAGCTCGCGGGCAGTGCCACTGCTGCTGGTGTACACGTTCTGGGCACATCGCAACATCGTCGTGCTGGCAGACCATCGTTCGGAGGTGCGAAGTCCGCGAACTCAGGTCAATCCCGTACGAGCTATTCAGCATGCTTCCGCTGTGGCTCGACGGCACACGGCGCAAGTGAATGTCCCTTCAAGGCATATGAATGCCGCTCCTGCAGGAAGACTGGGCACCTCCGCAAGGTTTGCAAGAAGCGCCTCGCGGAAAGATCGACAGATTCAGCGAAACGCTCAAGTGGTAGCAGCGCCTGCCACAGCTTGGCTGTCGATGTCGCGGACGACGACGAGTTCAATTCACTTTCTCTTCTAGCCGCAGACGTCCTTCAAGCACCAGCAGTCGCCACGGATGAAACGACACCCACGACCGTGCGGAAGGCACTTTGGATTGATGCTATCGTCAATGGCCAGTCGGTCCACATGCAGGTCGACACTGGAGCTGCGGTGTCAATCATTCCGAGTGCGATTTATCAAAAGTCGCTGTCGCGCCCATTGCCCTACGCCATGCGGCCAAAGGTGGAAGCTGAACTGGACAGGCTGGAAGGTCTGGGTATCATGAGTAAGGTACAGTGGAGTGAGTGGGCGACACCTATTGTGCCTGTGATGAAGCCCAACGGCTCAGTTCGTCTCTGTGGAGATTTCAAAGCCACATTGAATCCACACCTGAAGGTGGACCAGCACCCACTACCACGCGTGGAAGATGTCTTCTCCACCCTGGCTGGAGGCCAGCGATTCACCAAAATCGACCTAAAGCAGGCATACCTCCAAATGGAGATGGATGACGCATCCAAACCACTCCTCACACTCACGACGCACAAGGGCCTGTATCAGCTCAACCGACTTGGGTTCGGTGTTGCCTCTGCCCCAGCGCTCTGGCAACAGGCTATCGACCGCATCTTGCATGGCGTCCCAAGCCAGGCCTGCCTACTGGACGACATTATTGTCACCGGCCGCAACGACGATGACCACCTGGACAATGCGGAAAGCATCCTGAGTCGTCTGTCGGACCACGGCCTGAGAGTCAACCCGGCCAAGTGCACGTTCTTTGCAGACCAAGTCGCAAGACTGATGGCAAGGTCAAGGCTATCAACGAAGCCCCAGCACCGCACCGCACCGCACCGCAGAACGTGTCCCAGCTACGGAGCTTTCTGGGCATGGTGTGCTACTACCAGCGCTTCCTCAAAGACTGCTCCACGACCCTGCATCCACTCAACAACCTGCTCCGGAAAGGTCAGTCTTGGCACTGGACAGCTGAATGCGCGGCTGCATTCAAGGCTATCAAGGCAGCCATCGCCTCGGATCAGGTCCTCATGCACTTTGATGCCGACCTGCCCGTGCAGTTGGCAACCGACGCATCGCCATATGGCCTGGGGGCGGTGCTCTCGCACATCATGCCGGATGGTACGGAAAGGCCGAGTGCCTTCGTGTCACGGTTCCTGACGGACACCGAGAAGCGGTACGCCCAGATCGATAAGGAGGCGCTCTCTATTGTCTGGGGCGTCCGCAAATTCCACACGTACCTGTTTGGCCGACCGTTCGTCCTGCTGACGGACCATGAGCCGCTGACAGCCATCTTCAGTCCTAGCAAGGGATTGCCAGCCATGACGACGGCCCGCCTACAGCGGTATGCTATCTTCCTAGCAAGCATGAGTTATGAGATCAAGTACCGCAAATCAGCCGAGCATGCAAACGCTGACGGCCTGTCACGACTACCGTTGCCACACTCACCACAGGATGAGAGCCTAGACTGGGCAGACGTGTTCAACATGGCCCAGATCGACCCGCTTCCAGTCACGGCAGCTGAAATTGCGCGTCACACAAACCGTGACCCAGTTCTCGCCAAGGTCCTAACCAGTGTCAGCACCGGACGGGCCCTGTCAACAACCGACGGTGACATGCAACCGTTTGTACGACGCAAAGATGAGCTGGGCCTACACCAAGGGTGTGTCATGTGGGGAATCCGTGTCGTCATTCCTCCCCCACTGCGCCACCGAGTACTGGAGGAGCTGCACAGTGGCCATCCTGGGCTGGTTCGGATGAAAGCACTAGCCTGCAGCTTTGTATGGTGGCCAGGCATCGACACAGACATCGAGCAGACCGGCAAGGCCTGCCTTGGCTGTCAGGCACACCAGGCGGCGCCACCGAAGTCAACGCTACATCCCTGGGAGTGGCCGTCCAAGCCATGGCAGCGCCTCCACATTGATTTTGCCGGGCCGTTCCAAGGGCACATGTGGCTGATTGTGGTGGACGCCCACAGTAAGGGAGCATCTCATAAGTTCGCATTTATTTTGCAAACGTAACACATTTCGAATAGACTTTACCCCCCCCCCCCTACCTCCCCCTCTATTCGAAAGTCTTATCGCACATTTTCTTTGTTTATCTACTGTACACGTCCATGCCCCATGCTATGGTATGCTTATGTACATGTACATGGATATTAATGTTTTGCTAGAGCGGTCGTGAATGGCATACAGTAGTACCGCATTTACCATGTTTACTGAGTACAAGTACAATCAATGACATGTACACGCACATAAACATAGTTCCTGCGCAACAACTGTACTGCTGTAGCTGTAAACGCTGCTGGCCAGGTACATGTACAATCATGTACACAGTTTGATCAGGCTGGTGTGACATTTGACACCTCTGAGTAGCCTGCATGCATGCAGTGCAAGGGTTAGCTGATCTGCAAACACAGGTAGATCTCCACCTAAACACACTCATTTGCTGCAGGGATCTAGCACGGTAGTAGATTGTACAGTTCCAGAAAATGTGCGAACAGTCACTTTTCTATTCGAAAAGGGTGCTACCCCCCTACCCCCGTTTCGAAATGCGTTACGTTTAGAAACAAAATGCGAACTTATGAGATGCTCCCTAAGTGGCCAGAAGTGCTACCAATGAGCAGCACCACTGCCCCGGCTACCATACGCCGTCTCCGAGAAGTGTTTGCTCAACATGGCCTGCCGGACCAGATCGTGAGTGACAACGGCCCGCAGTTTACTGCCGATGAGTTCCGCCGTTTCACAGAAGCCAACGGCATAGCGCACACGTTCTCAGCACCGTACCACCCAGCGACTAACGGGTTGGCTGAACGATTTGTGCGTACAATGAAGCAGGCGCTCAGGTCCCATTCTGCCACAGCACCGCTTGAGTTCTTGCCTCGCTTCCTGTTGGCCTATCGCACCCCACCCCATGCTACAACGAATGCCACACCAGCATCCCTGCTAATGCACCGGGAGCTACGCACTCGGCTGTCGCTGGTTCAACCCAGTGTCCAGGCATCTGTTGCCAAGAAACAGACAGCTCAGCGTAGTGCAAGATCAGCGAACCGTGAGCGCACGTTTGCTGTGGATGACACCGTCATGGTACGTGACTACCGCACCAACGCACCACACCCGTGGATTCAGGGCACAGTGCAAGCGGTACACGGCTCCCGCCACTATACAGTGGAAGTTGGCCCAGACCAGCAATGGAGGCGCCATGTTGAACAGCTCCGGTCAGCCGACTCCGCTCCGCAATCATCCGTACCGATGAACACAGCGCCTTTGCCGTCCGTGGCAGAACCGGATCACAGTTTGTGCTTTCCGACTGCTCATTCGCCAGCTAGTGTTCCGACACCACCCAGTGTCCAAGCCGCTGCTACTCCAACACCTCCGCCTGCGCAAACACCAGTAGCAGCAACTACGGCAACGCAGCAGGTCCAGTCGCCGCTGGCACAAGATACGACTGAACCCCGCCGTAACCCGCCGAGAGCCCGAGTCCTGCCGGCTCGCCTGAGAGACTGAATTGCTTCTTGCTCACACAATTGCTGTCCCGTGCTCTCAGCTCATCCGCTTCTTCTTCTTGTGCATTAAATGTTATGCCGTATAGGAATACCTCGTAGCTCAACATGTACCATAACATTTAGGGGAGGAATGTAGTGTATGTACCAGACATGTATTCATCTAATTGCAAGTACTATTGATCCACCCTAAAACCACAACCGCTTAGGCATGAACTCTCTATAGCAATTCATTGTACTGCCACCCAACACCCAACGCATCCCGCACCCGGGATACAACTTCTATATCCTCTAGCACAATCATACCTCAACGCTTCTTATTGCTTTGCAACCGTAGAATAAACTTGTATGTAAACTCTACGTGTGAACCCACAGTCTCTTGGTTAGAGACACAACACTATACTTTTTTTGAAGTGCAACGGACCTTCTATGCTTAGAAACACACGGAACCCATTCATAAACTGCAGAAATTTTGAACCTGTGATCATGCTTTTGGTACCTGTGTTGTTCTATGACGACATGCAGGATTTCTTGGAGAAAAATGGCAGGGGAAGCTTGGGACAGCAGCTGACAACGGTCTTGTTCATGGCCAGCCTTTATCCATGCATGAAAGAGTTCTGGGCCCTATCCACCATCTTTTTCCGTGTCCAAGATCCTCGCTACTGTATGCCATATGGTCCGTCTCACTGGGAGCTACATGCTGGTTAGTCGGTTGTTCTTGCCGGTGCAGTATTGTCGGTCGCCGAAGAATTGGGGAGGGGGGGGGGTGGGCAGTCTTGTAGCCTACATGTAGACCGTTCGTATGTTCATGTCACTACAGTCTATGCACAGTTGAGGCACCGTGTATACATCGCTATGCTGTGCTTGGTGAGATTGTTAGTAAGAATAGATACACACTTCACGCCCATGTTATGGTTATGAAAATATGAGGGTTCATTCTTGTAGGCAGTATATCCTCTTTCTTTTACACGACCACTGTGGCACACTATATCCGATTCGTACTGTACTATGCTGCAGTGTGCCGGGCACTGTACTCAAGACCGATGCCGTATTTCTTTAGCTGCTATTGTTGTATTAGTCTGCGTGTATGTATTTGTGTGCACGTGTGTGTGCACATATGTGCATGTGTGTGTGCACATATGTGCACGTATGTGTGTATGACAGAGTGTGATGTACGCAAGGATCCACTCTACTGCGCTGTGGCTGACCAGTTCTCATCAGATGGCTCGTGTCACGAAAGCTGCGCTCTTCTGCTTAATGCAAGTCTTCCGAAGAGAGTCAGCTGTGATTACAGCATCACTACTCTAGTCAGTGTGGACCAGTCAGCTGATCCCAGGGGGTACTATACAATGAAGCCCAACACTGGACCAGTGCGGCAGGTAACAGCGGCTGCTACGGATGTTCTCATGCCAAACGCTACAGCAATCACTGGTAAGCTGGGTGTGAGAGAAGGAGCATTGAACACTCCCATCCGATCATGTGTTCAAAACCTGCAGCCCGCAGTGCAGGTACAGGCATGGGTCAAGGGTTGATGGAACGCATATTCTCTCTAGCTGCCTCTTAATCTTACTGATGCTTCAATAACACATGGTGAGTTACTGCAAGAACACGGCTCAATAAACGCTGAGTTCTGATGATGGCTATTCTGTCGCATTATGACATCGTATGATGTAGAGGAGACGGTTTCAAATAGGAAATAGGTTGCAAACCGGAAAGGGCTCAATATTCACTTTCTCTCTTGGTATTTTGATTAGAAAACATATGTCACAGTGAGGCTACGATGTGTTTTACTCCGAGCCAAATTTTCATGGCTCTGCGATGACCAGAAGCGCCATACCAAGCAGGTGAGTTTTTGACGTGTTGCTTCGCACTGCGACTTGAGTTTTACGTCTTTCGAAAAATCAACTTGTCGCAGGTAAACAGCGGCTTGCCTCTCGCCAATAAAGCACTGTATACCAATGAAAACTAATGGAAGCACACACAAGGCCTAATGTTGCTCTGTACTGGCCGTCGTGGAGCGATAGCAATTACCTAATTTCAGAACTCAGAGTGAACTTGACATTGATGTGTATGGTGACGTGACGTCATGGAAACCGCTTTGCCACGGGTCAGGGCAACCCTGCCCGTGAGCTCATAGATTTGTTTGAGTTTCTTGAAGAAGTTAGTTTGTTTGTCCCTTGTGTCGGCTGTGAGTGTGAGTCGGACACGCAGAGCTAGAGGCGAACATAACAGACGTGCGCTCCAAAACCTTTCCGGTTTGGACTCACCTCTGTGTGGAACGAAAAATCGGGGAACTTGGCGGCAACGGGCCAACACAAAGGAGTGGCTCAGTTCAATCGACTCTGACCTCAGAGCAAACTTCAACGTGCCAGTTCCCTTCCACAAACATATTTTGAGTGAACGATCCATGCTAATCTTGCTGTCAAACCGTTCCTATTTGAAACCATCGCTTCTACACCGCAAGGCTTTCGCAGTCCAGTGTGAGTTGTGTCTACTGACTGACTGGTGATTGTGCCAATAGTTGTGTCTACTGACTGGTGATTGTGCCAATAGTTGTGTCTACTGACTGGTGATTGTGCCAATAGTTGTGTCTACTGACTGGTGATTGTGCCAATAGTTGTGTCTACTGACTGGTGATTGTGCCAATAGTTGTGTCTACTGACTGGTGATTGTGCCAATAGTTGTGTCTACTGACTGGTGATTGTGCCAATAGTTGTGTCTACTGACTGGTGATTGTGCCAATAGTTGTGTCTACTGACTGGTGATTGTGCCAATAGTTGTGTCTACTGACTGGTGATTGTGCCAATAGTTGTGTCTACTGACTGGTGATTGTGCCAATAGTTGTGTCTACTGACTGGTGATTGTGCCAATAGTTGTGTCTACTGACACTGACTGGTGATTGTGCCAAGAATTATGGGCCGCATGACCGTACACAATGTCAGAGCCTGTTGTTCTGTGTGTGTGTGTGGATTGTGCACACAGATGGCCCGCAATGGCATGACTGTTGTTCTGTGGATTGTGCTGTGGATTGTGCACACAGATGGCCCGCAATGGCATGACAATGATGGTTCCGCTCTGTCACGGTGCCAGGCAGAGTTGAGGGACTTTCAACGCCGCCTTCCGTGCAGAACACGCCACGGCCCCAGTGCAATGAATGAACCGGTTCCCGAGCGGAGAGTTAACTCTAATTATGCTCCAAGGGGACTTTGCTCTGACTTCCAAGAAAAATGCAATGTTTCCAATGCCTTCTTGTATCAACCAGACCAGTTATGTTACAGCTACAATCAGGGGCTTCTTGTTCGAAATGAGCGCATTGATGAACATCACATGAGCATGCGTGACTCTATTGATACCATGCCAACCTGGCTTGTCTTCAGACAGGCCACGACGTCCTGTTACAAACAGATTGGTGATGACATCTGGTACTTCCACACGAAATGTCATTTCTCAGAAATCTACGAGCGTGTATTGAACTCAAGGTGAGATTACTCGGCGTACTGTGTGAAGTAGAATAGAGACCCTGATGTCGCTAATTATCGCAGCACTGAGGGAGCAGCACTGAGGGAGCAGCACTGAGGGAGCAGCACTGAGGGAGCAGCACTGAGGGAGCAGCTGTGTGTGCAGCAAACTGTTGTTATGTGCCGGGGAGGGGGGGGGGGGGTAGAGGGCAGTGCTTTGTGCTTAGTGGCCAGGGCCTAGGGCAGCATGAAACTCTTCTTGGCCATCAGTATTGTTGTGTCGTTCCCTGTTCTCCTTGTTGGGTTTTCGTGGCAGCACTCCACTACCGGTGGCAACAGATTGTATTCTACTTGAGCTGGCTGAAAAATACCAACTATCGAACGGCATTCCTCTGCTCCCTGTTCTTCCGGGCTACAAGTTTGTAATTGTTCCCTGGGCGTCAGCCATCCTGTCCTGGTCCACTTCTCCACAACAAAGTAACAATAGCCACTGTCGTTGGGATGAAGCTGGCAGGTTCAAGAAGTCAGCACAGCACAGCATCAGTAACATCACGTTGAATCCTGCACCGGGAGAGTATTTTGATTTGTATATCAGTGCGTTTGGAGAGATGCTCAACCGTCTTGATGTACCGCTACTTGTGCGGGTAAGTTTCATGGCACTGTTCCAAGGTGGTGCCTGGTGGCATGTTATTTTAAGAAGGGGGCTAGCTATTCAGGCTTTACTGCTCAGCAGCTTGACTTCACAGCGGGCCTAGGGTCAATGTACAGTAGAACGCTAATACAGTCGTCCCTCTCTAATCCGGCACCTTTTGCTACGGCGTTTTCTGCTGGATTAACGAGGGTGCTGGATTAAGAAATCCTGCCCTCTGACCCGGCCCTACCCAAATGTATCATATGTACGTCAAAACGCAGGGTTTTTCCGTGTCGACCCAAGTATTTGGTGCACGGCTTTATATTCTCAATTGTTCTCCGAGAATATACACAGTGATAAAGTGATAAAGTAAAACAGAGAACATGTTCACATTCACTCTTGCACACACACACACACACCTGAAAATTGGCAGGACACTACTCCTTGCTAAAATAAGAAAGTATGGTTGACAGACCGTTGTCTCCTGGACAACATTGACCAGACTGGCCTAGCGTGGAGTGCACCTGTGCGGTACGCGATTTACGACTGCCGGATTATGAAATCAAACTACGTGCAGTTTGAGCGATTCGTTTCAAAAAGTCACTGCCGGAGGCGGAATTCAAGTGCCGGATTAAGATGTAGGAATTGAACGAAAAAAATTGGTTTCGTCAGAAAGTGCGCCGGTTGGCAAGGGTTCCGGATAAACAAGTGCCGGATTAGAGAGGGACGACTGTATGACGTACATACCAGGGAGCCCTACACACTATATGGTATGTGTGGGGCTCTGTGCTATATATGTAGCACTCAGTTGTCCACCAGCTCTCACTCCTCTATTATGTCATCATCACCTGTTTACTTCGTGCCTATAATTATGGCTTCACTCCAACTTTCTCTATATAACTCCAGGTCATTCTCTTATTATAACTCCAGATGCGACTTTCCCTATATCTCCACTCAGGTTGAGACTTTCTCTCTACGACTCCAACTCAGATTGCCAACTTCTCCATACAAAACCTGAGTTGGAGTCATACAGTGAAAGTCTCAACCTGAGTGGAGATATATAGAGAAAGTCGCGTCTGGAGTTATATAGGGAAATACCTGGAGTTATATAGAGAAAGTTGCAGTGAAGCCATATAGGCACGAAGTAAACAGGTGATGACATATAGAGACAGTGACGACAAATAGAGAAATGATGCCATACCTTGGCTGCGTTTGATTATGCACTTGAATCGATTCATGAATCGATTCAAGTGCATTTCACCGTTTGAGCCCGGGCCCATTGAAAACCTCTGCCATGCAGTAATTTTTTTTAATTCACTCTATGTGAGCAAACTTGATTTCAAACGATTCTTTCATGTATCCTGAGCACAGAACCTTTTTTTGTTTTGGAAATACAACAAAAATTACAAAGGTTAACCCGACTGCTGCATGGACGATAAGTGCTGCGAATAGTGATCATGCGCCCTGGCCTGAGTAGCTCGCTTGGCTAATTGAAAGTCTGCCGACCTGGGCCACATTATGTTGCTAAGGCATGCACAACCCCAGTCACAGCGCGCAAGTTGGTTGAGTTTGGCCGTCAGGAGGCCAGCGCAAGGTATCCGGGGCGCGGGTCTGATTCCAGCGAGGGGCAATGTGGTACCCCGCAGCGCAAGGGTAGCGTGATACCCTAAGCCAGCGTGCGCGCTGCATGAGTAGCGTGATACTCGCTGAGCGCTTTTGCTGTTGCCTAGCAACGCGTTTCTGTCTTTCCTGGGCCCCCAACGCATGTTGGGTGGCCCTGCGCATGACTGCACGTTGTCATAGCAACCTTGGAAACCTCAAGCCGGTTACCAACAAGCTAGGAATCAGACCAAGCCGCCGAATGCCCCCGCCGGCCCCCGGCGCTTCATTGCAATTGAATTAATATTTGTCCAGAATAGTGAGCTAGGACAGATCAAGAGGCGTGGGTGGGAGGGAGAAATTGCAAAACAGTTGGATGCACGCAGCAGCACAGCTAGCAAGAGAAAGAGCCGTGGATGGGTTTGTTCCTGTTTTTGATGGCTGTGGCCATCCGTTGGCCCAGCGGTCTCGTGTGAGTACGGTGTTTGTTCGTGCTGCCAGCTCGCGCCCGGCATTTGTTTGCGCTGGCAGCTCGGGCCCGGTGCGCGAGTGAAACCGAACCGTGACAAAGGCTTTCGCTCTTTAGTGCTATTGACTGGCTTTTCATACGATGCCTATTGATGTCTAGAGACATGCTGTCTAGCCTTCCCCTAGTACGCATTCACGGGGCTTTGTTGAAGTTCGTGCCGTGAACTGCCAAAGGGAACTGTTTGAATGGTGCTGGGGCGAGTGCGACATTACGGCGTCCCTGCAGCCGGCCTAATCGCGTTTGTCGCCACAACCGATTTTAACCCGACTGCTGCATGGACGATAAGTGCTGCGAATAGTGATCATGCGCCCTGGCCTGAGTAGCTCGCTTGGCTAATTGAAAGTCTGCCGACCTGGGCCACATTATGTTGCTAAGGCATGCACAACCCCAGTCACAGCGCGCAAGTTGGTTGAGTTTGGCCGTCAGGAGGCCAGCGCAAGGTATCCGGGGCGCGGGTCTGATTCCAGCGAGGGGCAATGTGGTACCCCGCAGCGCAAGGGTAGCGTGATACCCTAAGCCAGCGTGCGCGCTGCATGAGTAGCGTGATACTCGCTGAGCGCTTTTGCTGTTGCCTAGCAACGCGTTTCTGTCTTTCCTGGGCCCCCAACGCATGTTGGGTGGCCCTGCGCATGACTGCACGTTGTCATAGCAACCTTGGAAACCTCAAGCCGGTTACCAACAAGCTAGGAATCAGACCAAGCCGCCGAATGCCCCCAAATTCCGCGTTGGTCAGCCGAATGACCTTAGTGTGGTATTCAAGCGCTTCAGCTACATGTACGTAGTTCAAATGCGTGCCCTTCGCATGTTTGTTTTCCCTTAGTGACACCGAGAAGGGTTTGAATCGCATGTAGTCGGAGCGTGCGTGCACACATGGGGTGTCCCACACCGCCATGGCATGGGGTGTCCCACACCGCCATGGCATGGGGTGTCCCACACCGCCATGGTCTGGGGTGTCCCACACCGCCATAGCATGGGGTGTCCCACACCGCTAGGTGGGAGCTATAGCACAGCAACAGAGTGGTGCAGATAACTTATCATAAGTATCAGAGGCGTGCGTGCACAGTCAGTGCTAGAACGTGAGTGCCTACGTCCGCGAATGGGCGTACCAGCGTGTGCGCAGCGTGTGTACCTGCATGCATGCTTGTGCGGTGTCAGACTGTGGGTGCGTGTACGCGTGCATGCATGTGTGTGTGCATGCGTGTGTGTGTGTGCGTGCGTGTGTATGTGTCTGCGGGTGCGTGTATGTGGGTGTGGCTGTGCGCGCTTGCGCGCCTGCGGACGGCGAACAGTTACTTTCCACAGCGTACATAGTTCTTGTAGCAGGCACTTCGCCATCTGCCGAGTTTCATGATCTCGGATTCGGTGAAGCCGCTCATTGCTCCTGTGGTTGCGGCTCCGGCTCTGAGGCCGTGCAGTGAATACTGGATAGGTGGGTACCCTGCGCTGCTCAGGAGCTGACGGATTAGACGGGTGAGTCTTTGTGCAGTTAGGAACTTGCCACAGCTGTCAACGAACAGTGGTCTATTGGGCAGGTTGGGGCGTCTTGATAGATAGGTATGCATGGCTTTGACCGGGCAAACCGTTGAGTTGGTGGTTGTGAGCCGGACGGAGTGACCCTTGCCGAGTTGGTCGGTCTTGGACTTCTTGATTGTGACCTGTATTGCCTGCGGCGTGATGGAGAGGTCTTCTGTTCGGAGGCCACCGTCTGACATGGTCGTGGCGGTTGTGGAAGTGTACTCACTTGCCCGGAGACACGCAAAGAAGCCCAGGCAAATAGCTGCCCATACCATGGCTCGGTCGGTCGCGTTGAGGTTAGACCGTATCAGGGCCCTGCGCATAGCTGCCATGTGGGGCAGGAGGATTGGCTTACTGGCGTTTTTAGTTCGGTTGGCCTGTGCACGTGCCACTCCTTGAACTGCGAGGTCCACTCTTCGCGACGAGAGATCTTTGCCGTTTTCTTTGGCAATTGCCCGGATCGCCGACACATACAGGCGGACGGTTGACGCGGCATGTTGACGCGCCAGGTAGGCTACAAACGCCAGCATGATGGTGTCTGTAATCACCTTGGTGCCGACTAGTTGGCAGAATTGGTGCAGTCGTTTCCAGGCTGTCGCGTATGTGGCACGTGTGGACGCTGACAGGCCTAGCCACTGGTAGGCCTGACCCTCCAACATCAGAGGGAGTAGGTGCGCTCGGGCACCGGAGATGGCGTGTCTTCTGCTGTGGGTGCCAGTCGGCGAAATCGGGCCATCTGAAACCGAGACAGAGAGTCAGCAATCGCATTGTCAGTGCCGGGGATGTGGGAGACTATGACGTGAAAGTTGTGTCGGGCAGCAATGGCAAACAAAGTGCGTACCAGCGCCATTAAGTCGGGGCACTTTGTGCGTGAGCGGAGCCAGATGTCGCATACGCTACGGTTGTCGCAGTGGAAGCGGATGCGCTTCAGATGCAGCTGCGGTGCCCATGTGGATGCTGCGGCCACGATGGCAAAGAGCTCCATCCACGCGATGGATCTCTGGGATTGGTGCCTCTGCCACCGGTGTTGGAGCCACCGGCCGGCGAAGAAAGCACCATAGCCGATGGCTCTAGATGCGTCCGTGTAGAGGTCCATATCGGCGGCGGCTGACCACGTGGGTTCTAGGAAGAAGGCGACGCCATTCCAGGCAGGGAGGAAGTCAAGCCACCACTGGATGTCTGCTTTGGCGTCTTCTGTGATTCTGATGTAATCATTTGGATGCGGGACCGTCGTGCTGAGATCAATGAGGCGGCGCAGAAACATGCGGCCCGCAGGGACCGCCTTGCAGGCAAAGCTGAGGTGACCTATCAGGGACAACAATTCAGACTTGCGGGCGGTAGGGCGGGTATGTTGCCAAGCCTTGAGGGCAATGAGAAGGTCTTCTAACTTGTCGGATGGGAGGCGGATTTCGAAGCGCTCTGTGTCCAGCATGACACCGAGGAATGTCAGGGTTGTACTAGGGCCTTCCACCTTTTTTGGATTGACCGGGAAGCCTAAGTCGTGGCAGGCTACCAGGGCACGGTCAAGCTGGTGCTGTGCGCCGATAGAGTCCGTCGCTCCACCAAGGTAGTCGTCTAAGTAGTGGATGACTGGGGCTACGTCGAAGTTGTGCGACATGACCCACTGGAGGGCGTCTGCGACTTTGTTAAACAGCGACGGTGATGAGCGAAGGCCGAAGGGTAGGCATTTGTCCACGTAATATTGCCCGCGCCAGAACAGGCATAATAGTTCCCAGTCCTCTTTCCGTACTGGACAAATGCGAAATGCGTCTTGGAGGTCGACCTTCCACAGATGGCAGCCACGGCCTAGGGACCGTGCGAGGTTTACGCCGTCGTCGACCGAACAGTACTGTACAGAGAATTTGTCGACAGGGATACCATCGTTCACTGAGTGGCCCTGTGGTGCTGACAGATGCATAATCAAGCGCCATTTTTGCACCGACCGTGACTTCTTGGGAACCACACCCAAACCGGAGACCTGTGTAAGTGTGAAGGGGGGCTCTTGGTAGGGACCGGCCATGCGACCTGCGGCAATTTCACGACCGATGGCAGCATCGACAATGTCAGGGTGCTCAATCGCTGATTTGAGATTACGAGAGACTCGGAAGGTACGGGGACCAGCAAACCCAATATCGAACCCGTAAGACAAAGAATGTATTACGAATGAGGCAAAAGCCGGATCAGGATGCTGACACAAAGCGTCCTGCAGGTAAGAAACGTTAATGGGGGTTACAGGCGTGTGCAAATGGATTGGCTCGTGAGCGAGGGTGCGTGTAGGAGAGATGTGAGCAGCTGGGCAGAGTGTGTGAGTGCTATTGGCCTGGGTGAGTGTAGAGTTACCGGTTAGTGACTGGAGTGACCGAGTCTCCAAGCTGGGCAACTGCGAGCTATTGGTCGCGGCTGGCGGCGGCTGGCTTTCCTGGGCATGACTTGGCGGGGTGGCTGCCAAAGCATGTGCTGCACTGGTGGCCGTAGCGACAGGCTGCGCGTTGGCAGCGGCCTTGGTTGTAGTCGCGGCAGACAGCTGGGGCGTTTGGGTGAGCGGTAGCCCCTGACCGCTGTGCCGGAAAGGGGCGTTTGGCTGCTGGCCCGTCAGACAGTGAAGCTAGGCTACGGGCGCGGGGGCAGCGAACTGTTAAATGACCTTGCCGGTTGCAGTGACGGCAGGGAGGCAGGATGGAGTTTGTAAACCACTCCGACCAGAGTTCCGGATCTGACGTGGCAAGGCTAGATTTGCTGCGTGCAGCTCTTGCACGGAACGACATGTCGAAGCCAGACCACGCACCGAATGTATAGCGTGCGGCCGCTTTCACGATTGTGCTTTGGTACTTGAATAATTCCGGACCTCTGCCGGGGTCGTGGTGGAGGGCTACTTGGGCGAAGGCTGAGAACGCCTCCAACCACGATGTCAAGTCTACAACTTTCTTTAGACGGGATGACGACGACATGGCAGATGGCACAAGGGTGATGTGGTCCCCCGTCCCCTGCAGGGTGAACCCACTGTCCGGACCCATGCTCGTATCAAAAGCCAGCTCTCCCAGTACCCTACCAAAATCAACGTACTCACGTTTGATAATCTTGTCCGTGAGATGGTCGCTGAGGGCAGGTAATGGGATGGATGGTGGACGCTCTGGGGCGAGCAAATCGCCGTCCAGGAAGAGACTCTCCTGGTCTGGTCTTAGTGCTGAAGCCAGTGAAGGCTGGACATATTCAGGCTCAGAGTCAGGCACCACAACATCACCAGAGACTGGACCAGCCCGCTGTGCTGCTGTTGCTGCTGCTACAGTTGGCTGTGCATGTGGAGGTACCACCGGTAGACCCATCGAAGTTGTCAATGACGTCATGCAGGACGCCACTGCATCTTGCACGACCCGAGAGATCTCGGCAGATTGCTGCGACGTGAACGCGGGCGACGAGTCAGGCTGGGTCGCGGCCGCGGGGCTTTGAGTGGCCGGGACTGCAGGACTAGCCCGCCGACGCGTGGTCTTTTTTGCGACCTGGCTCGTAGACTTAGCTTTGTTTCTTGCCTGGGCCGACAAATGCTCATGCAGACGGCTCACCTGGGCTCTAAAATTGCCTGAGCAAGAAAGCCCCAGTTCTCGCAGTCGAGTTTCAACTCCGTCGACTTTGAGTTGGCGGAGATCGGAAAGTGATGGCACGGAGCTCATGGTGACGGCTCAGGATCTCCTGCGACTGCGGAACTTTAGAAATTTCAAATCTCGCCGAGTAATTGCAACAAGGAAGAAAGAAATTGCAAAACAGTTGGAAATTGCAAAACAGTTGGATGCACGCAGCAGCACAGCTAGCAAGAGAAAGAGCCGTGGATGGGTTTGTTCCTGTTTTTGATGGCTGTGGCCATCCGTTGGCCCAGCGGTCTCGTGTGAGTATGGTGTTTGTTCGTGCTGCCAGCTCGCGCCCGGCATTTGTTTGCGCTGGCAGCTCGGGCCCGGTGCGCGAGTGAAACCGAACCGTGACAAAGGCTTTCGCTCTTTAGTGCTATTGACTGGCTTTTCATACGATGCCTATTGATGTCTAGAGACATGCTGTCTAGCCTTCCCCTAGTACGCATTCACGGGGCTTTGTTGAAGTTCGTGCCGTGAACTGCCAAAGGGAACTGTTTGAATGGTGCTGGGGCGAGTGCGACATTACGGCGTCCCTGCAGCCGGCCTAATCGCGTTTGTCGCCACAACCGATTTTATGGCCGTTTTCAGAAAGTTAGTTATACACGAATTTGATATTTTGAAATGTATGCACGCGCATGTAACTCCAGTTCAAACTTACAGAGCGACTCGCATTCTCTGTCCACCCTGCACTCACTCGTTGCGCACACATCCGCACACTCACTCATACGTGTACACCACTATTGAACACGTGAACATTGCCAGTGGGGGCCACCACAGCACAGCGCCCCAACTTATTGTCTTTGCACACAATTCCGTGGTCATGACTATACAGAACCATTGCCTTGTCTAACAAAAACTCCAGTTACGTACAACCAGAAAACCACACCCGACCATTATGCATCCGCACACTCTAGAATAATCAAATCACTAGAATAATCAAAGCGATGATGTATGAAATTACATGATGATTACTGGGGTGGGTGGGTGGGCACTCTCACTCAACTCTCCGCACAAAGACAAAAGAGGCCGACCCTGCACTCGTCACCTCCTTTTATCCCACACCATGCTCCCTCGTACCCGTTCCCGGGTGGACAGAGAACACTACTTCTCTGCTAATTCTTATACTGTGACGTCAACCGCAGAGAAGTGACATTTCTCTGTCCACCCTGCACTCACTCGTTGCGCACACATCCGCACACTCACGCATACGTGTACACCACTATTGAACACGTGAACATTGGCAGTGGGGGTCACAGCACAGCAGCAAAGCATAGCCAGGGGCCTCTAATATAGTGCCAGCTAACGGCACTAGATGGCAAGAGCATATTGTCCAGACTCTCTTTGATGTAGGAGTTGACTGCTTCACTGTGCCAGCCACCATGCCGTTTCAACAGTCGCTGTGGAACCTTGGCTGCGGCCGCTGCCGTCGTACCCCCCCCCCCCCCCCCCCCGATCGGAGGCTGTGCAGGCCGAACATCTCTGCCTGTAGGCCTGCTCCTGCCACTGCCTCCAGGAACAGCTCCCTTGCTCTGGAGTACTGGAGTGACCCTTTCTTCGTCTTCCAGCCAGACTTCGCTTTCACCAAGTTACTCAGCAAATGATCATCAGCTTGAAGGTTCGTTTCTTCGATCAGCCTCTGCGTCAGAGCTACCGCTCCCAGCTCACCAGGCTGCGTGCTTATGAGGACCAAGCTGCATTCTCTGAGCTGGTCATTCTTGCGCTTATCCAAACGAACCTCCATGTAGTCTCGACGGAATGCAAGGTCCCGCACCCGGATTCTCGCCAAATCGTCCCACCTCATGAAGCCAGCAAATCCAATGGCAAACATAACCGCTGTCCGCAGCTTCAGACAATCGTCGCTCCCGGCAAGTTGACCCACGATCGTAGCCAACTGCTTCTTGTTGAGGGGCTCTTTCCGCCTGGGGGTGCAAGCTAACCTCCTTTTTGCCGCTGCTGCAATCTGCTCCACCATGGCATTGACAGGAAGCTGTACGCATGCCTTCTGATGAGCCCATTTGATTGCGGACAGAGCTGCAGAAATTGGGCTTGGGGATGCGCTCGTCTCTACGAGGTGGATCAGATACAAACTGACTGCCACTGGTGTAGCGGGTATCGCCACAAACCCATGCTCCATAGCCCAGCTTTTCCAACGCGAAAATGCCGACTTGTATGTCTTCACCGTAGATGACGCATGTGTCTCCATGACCAAGTCCTTGGCTCGTTCCGACAAACTCACTAGGCCCTTGCCTTCAGCTACTTCCTGTAGCTCCTTCCAGCACCCCTGGTCCCAGATCTCTAAAAATTGTAGCGAGCACATGGAAAGAACCACAATATAAGCCTCGTTATTCAGACCGCACAAGCTTGTGCTCCAGCTACAAGCCTCCTCCTATGCCACGTTACATAATAATGGCTAACATGCACCAACCATACACAACCACATGACCTGCCAAAAAATACAGCTAACAACAATAATAATAATAATAATAACAACGACTACACCATAGCTCAGCAGTTAGAGCATTGCTAGCTACAAGCGAGGGTCCCTGGTTCGAGTCCTGGTGGTGACAGTCAATTTTTTCTTCAGACTTTTCCCGTTTGTCTCTTTCCCTCAAGCTAGTGTAGATTTTATGACTTGGGGCTCCCCGCGTGCTAGAGTGTACGTGAAGTGTGTGGGTACAGTGAAGGCTGCGTCCCACTCGCCTATGTGGATTCACAGGAAGTGTGAGTTACGAAGTCTAAAGAGAATGTTGAACAGTCTCTGCTGGGATGACGACTACACCATAGCTCAGCGGTTAGAGCATCGCTAGCTACAAGCGAGGGTCCCTGGTTCGAGTCCTGGTGGTGACAGTCAATTTTTTCTTCAGACTTTTCCCGTTTGTCTCTTTCCCTCAAGCTAGTGTAGAATAATAATAATATTAAGCAAGAACCTAAACAAGACTTCCCTGTGTTGATATGTTGACAGCTCCATGGTGCAAGATCCACCTACACATTCCCCCGGACCCTGCAGCCTGCCTCAGGCTATGCACCCTGTGCGTCTTACAGAACTAGCCTCTAGATTCTGCAGCCAATCAACAACACATAGCAGAACACAGAACCTTCTGCAGATACCTAGACATCGTGTCCCACAACGCCAACACCCCATGATACTACTGGACCTGGTTGCCATGACTTCACACCTTGGAACATGCAAAAACACAGCTAACAATAATACAAGGCAAGTACCAAACCAGACTTCCCTCTGTTGGTATGTTGGCAGCTCCTTGGCGCTGGATCCACCAGCACAGTCCCCAGGACCGTCCAGCCTGCCTCAGGCTATGCACCATGTGCGTTTCGCAGAACTAGCCTCTAGAATCTGCAGCCAATCAACAACCAACACACAGCAAAACACAGAACCATCTGCAGACACCTTGTCTTTAAGTTCAATATCATTCCCGACATTCTGTCTCACAGCACCGACAGCCCATGATACTACAGAACCTGATTGCCATGACTTCACACCTTGGCACCTTCCCATCAAACCAATTCCATTGGCAAGAGCCACTGTCAAACAGACCTGATATTCTAGGCAGGAAAATAAAACTCCTCACCAACGTGGAGCTTTCAGTACCTTTGAATAAGCATGGCCATCACCATGCAGATGTCCATTTTGGGACAACCAATGTCCCATGACTGACAATTACTGAAATTCTGCTAATAACGTCTCCGATAAGGTAAATGGGGGGGGGGGCACAACCATAAGTTCTCCCCTTCCCAGCACATCGTGAAAGCATCCACGGCCAAACATCCTGGATTCCACCAACGTGAGCAGAAACGAGGCAACTGTGCCGACTCTGCACTGGCAGAGCAGTCAACAGTGTGCGGGCCCCACAAACCGTCTACCTCATCGAATACCTCAGACGACAATTTCCAGTCATCAGTATCCACTACCTTGGATAAAAAATCTGCCAGAAAGTTCTCCTCCCTTGGAACCCATTTTGGCACAAGTCGAATGCAATTTTGCCTGCAAAACTTGAAAATCCGACATGCAATCTCTTGCAGTTCTAGAACTTTGCTGCCCACCTGCAGAATACGAGCTGCCGCCTGATTATCCGTCCGGTGCCTACATTCCTTGCCTGCCAATTATTGGACCACCGATTGCAGCACCAACTCGGTAGCCCTCAATTCCCTCCACGTAGAACTCTTCTGAGCCTCTAACACCTCTTCCGGCCAATTCCCTCTTGCAATCGTTTCCCCGCAGGACACCGCAAAACCTCCCCAGGCTACATCGCTAGCATCTGACCACGTGTCTACAACTGCTGTTATCTTGGGATCACCCACAACCAATCTTCCATGAAACTCATCGAAACAATACCACCAGAAGCTCACTTCTGCAGAAGCCTCATCAGACCACTCCTGTCTATGACTTGAAACCAGCTTTTCCTCCTGAGAATCATGTCATACATTGCCCTGGTTCTCAACCTTGCACCTGGCCCAATGGCGAAAGACATTGAAATGATGAACCCAGCCAGCCTAGCACACTCTTTGGCATTCGGTCTCCTCTTGCTATGCAAAACCCTCAAATGCTCCAAAAACCTCAGAACTCTTGCCTCCGCCACACTTACTCTCCCGTGAACCAGGTCCAACACAAAACCCAGAATGGTAGGCTTCTGAGAAGGCACAAGACACGATTTCTCCACATTGATCTTCCAACGTTTCCGTGAGCACACCTGCTACCCTCAATGTCTCTTCCACAGTGCCCGCTCCTGCAGAGCCATCGTCAAAGAACATCATGCACTTAATGCCCTGAGCCCTCCAGTAACGAACCATCACACGGACCAGTTTGTTAAAAAGATACGGAGCAGTGGAGAGCCCAAACGGCAATGACTTGAAACAATAAAATTCACCTCCCCATGAGAAACCCAAATACTTCCAATGGTCCCTTGCCATATCAACATGGTGATAACCACTCTTCAAATCGAATGTTACAACAAAGTCGTCTTTCTGAAAAAGCTTCACTGCCATCCTGATATTATCCAATTTAAACCTGAATTTTGCCAAACATTCATTCACTTGCCTCAAGTCTAAAATCAGTCTCAGCTTCCTAGCACCTTCCACGACTCCCAGCGGGCTAACACAATTTAACTAATAATCCAAGATGAAGCCCCCGTCTCCCTCCAAAACGGTATGCACCGCTTCAATCTCCCATGCATCACAGTTTCACCCTCTGCCCAGATTTCCCCTTCCCCTTCCGCACCATATCCGCTTTCAACCACAACATCTGAATAAGTTTGAACACTCTTTTCATCATCCTCATCCTCATCATCATCATCAACATGCACATCAAACTTATCTTGTTCATCGTGGCTGCTGTTGCTGCTGCACCGGGAATGACCTGGCAGGTGCTGGGCCTGGGGCAGGCTGCTTGCAGTCCCGCTGCACGTGCCCCTTCCCTCCACACCACCAACAGGCCAGCTCCTTGAACGGTGCGCAGAATCCGGGTGGCTTCGGTGCGGCCGGCATGGTCTGGGCTCGAGCAGCCGCTCCGAGCCCGACCCCGGCTGGGCGGCCTCCTGGAAAGGGCTTGCCACTGCTCCTCTTCCCCTCCTTGGCCTCCGCCCTGGCCCTCCTCATCCTCCGCTCATCGTCCGTATCGGACCCGCTGTTGTGTATCCACGTACACCCTACATGCAGTCTCACACGCAGCTCACCAGAGTCAACCAGCCGGCATGGATACATGTAGAGTAAGACCATGATCAGAGCATGCGCAATGAGTATATACAAATGCATACAGAGTACATAATATATTACATCAGAGTGCATATATAACAATACCCCGCACTCCATTTTTCCGTCATATATGTTTGCGGCCGACCACCCTTCGGCGTCCGCAAACAGCAATAGCTTGACGCGCCGCTGGAGGACGCTCTCACCTTCCTCGATGTTTCTGGCGATGTCTTTCTCGCCTCGACGCTCCGCCTTCTGCCTTGCCTTGGCTAGAGGCTCCAACGCCTTACTGATCACGCAGAACTGCTCCTTGTGGGCCTTGGCCTTCCAACTTCTCTTTCTTGCCGCCGCCATCCTCTCGTCCTGTCTCTCCCTCTTCACCTGCTTACTTTCCTTGCTCCTCTTGCTCTTCTTGCTGTTTCTCCTCTTGCTACTTCTACTCCTGCCACTTCTCCTGCTCCTGCTCCTCTCTGACTCACTCTCACTGTCACTGTCACTCCTATCCTCTCTTTTCCTCTTACGACTAGACTTCTCCAACTTCCTCTCCAACGTCTCCAATCTCGCAGCCATCTCTCTCATCCTCCCACTCTCCTCAACATACCCTTCACTCTCGCTACCACTACCACCCGGCGACACACTTCTTGACCTCGACATTCTTTTCACAAACCAAAACTTTCAAATTAAATAATTCACAACTCTCACTCAACTCTCCGCACAAAGACAAAAGAGGCCGACCCTGCACTCGTCACCTCCTTTTATCCCACACCGTGCTCCCTCGTACCCGTTCCCGGGTGGACAGAGAACACTACTTCTCTGCTAATTCTTATACTGTGACGTCAACCGCAGAGAAGTGACATTTTTTTACTGTTCTCGTACATCCTAGTAGTACTCTGTGCAGCGGTACAGCTCGACGCCAAGCCACGGAAGAAGTGCGGAATCGCTGTAGTTCCGTACAATACTCGTGACGTTCTAGAACGTCACGCGTGTCACAGTGGCAGTGGTCATGACGTGTCAGAGTGCTCAAAAGGTTAAATTAAGAAAGGTAGCAGCCTACGCATAAATTTCATATGGCATTCAATTGACCGTAACTTTGGTGTCTCTCAATGGATTTGAGTGAAATTTTCACCACACACTCCTGCCACTACAGTATGCTGGCCCTCAGGACATGATTTAAAAAGTTCTTGCGCCTCACTGACAGGCTTTCCAGGCCGGAAAAACTCAAAATTCCGGCATAGTGCCACGGTGTGCAAGCCACCCAGGAGCCAAAAAAATGCATTTACAATTTCTTCACATTTTCTTGCCCATTCTGTCCGTGCGCGGGATATAAACCTAAAACAAGTCCAGAAGCAGCCATGGGTGGTGGGATAG
Organism: Sycon ciliatum; assembly: GCF_964019385.1. NCBI lineage: Eukaryota > Metazoa > Porifera > Calcarea > Leucosolenida > Sycettidae > Sycon > Sycon ciliatum. Next base: position 26,236,058 of record NC_088643.1, read on the forward strand.
GGCCCCTCAACGTGGCCCTGGAATCTGTCACAACGGCACGAGTGGGTGTTCTCTCACTGACTCCCATAGACTGAAGTCAATTTTTGATTTTTTTAAGGTTTAGGGTGCTACGAGGTCGTACCTTTGATACAACATCCAGTGCTGGGACCTCCACGACAAGCCATTTCCACAGTGCTGCACACCAAACCCAGGATACCCTCAAAAATCGGCAAAGACTACCACTCACGTTCCACTACTGCCTAGTACTGAATCTTACCTGACTTCTTGACACGACTCAAACTTGCCAAAGTCACTAAATCAACGTCAACTACAATAATCAAGCCACATTTATCTGCAACGTCACGAGGGTGCTGGCAAAAGTCCTGCTTCGCCCACCGCCGTGCAGCCCAATACATGGCTAAAAAAAACGTGATTTTTGGACTTGGAGCAAAATTCTGCACACTTTCGCGTGTTTCCATGATACGACAAGTTGCGCACGGTCTGCTCAGATTCAAATACAGTGCTACCAAAATATGACAGCGTGCAACAAAAAAATCGTTCCTTGCAAGGGCACATTTTCGGCCATAACTCTTGAACGGCTGGTCAGATCGAGACAACATTTTCTGAGATTTTGCAGCTATTCATGCTCTTTCAACTGATGTAGCACTTGACATGAATTTACAAATTCGATTTTTTAGGGATTTGTGGGTGATATGCCACCTTAAGTCGTTCGATTTTCATATCCATGAGCCCTGGAATCGATTCGGAATCCATTCACCCTATTCACATGGGGTGATGTGAATACCGCGAATCTATTCATGAATCGATTCGCGGTATTCATAATCGAACGAACTCACTGAGTGTAACATATACCCCCATGAGCAGCAAAAAAACTGTACAACTCGTACTCAGTGTCCGAGAAGTCTATTGTCACCAATGCACCACATGGCTCTGCTTTGCCCTGTCCTTTCCAGGTGGAATATGAGAGCAAAGATGTGCTCCTGGGAACCCCCCAGCATATCTACCAATCAACCAAAAATGCGTTGCTGTGGTCCGGCTCGGCAGAAAAAAATCTTGTCCTATATGGGCCGCCCGGAGCTCATGGGTACCTTGAGGTTACCATACAAGGTTAGGAGGACACGGTCACACATTTCTAGGGGTTACTACTCTGATCAGGCAACCACCTGTCTCAGGGGACCACTACCACCAGGACCGTAGGGTGTGTATGTGGGTGGGGGAGGAGGAAATGATAATGGACAAAGGGACCGCATGTGCTAGACTGCACAAGGATAATGTTGTTGGAGTCCCTTGGATGGTTGCATGGCTTAGACAGGTTGCACTATGATTGCTTCTAGAGTCCCTCCACCCTTCCCGGTCTCAGAGCAGGGAGTTTGTGGATCAATACGACCTGGATTCACATAGTACTTCCTCTTAGTCTTCTGCTCAGGTGTGCATCCATGTCCCAGTCTTAATATGGATCAAAATTTGACCAGGCTTTGACCAGGCTCACACATACCAACCATCCAGGGTTTCCCGGAACAGTCCAGGGAATAGGGTGTTTGTCCCGGGGTCCAGGGATGTCCTGCAAAAGTCCAGGGATATGAGATGGAACTTTTGAAATCGAAGTTCTCCTTTTTGTTGACGCTTTTTCAGTGTTTCCTCGAACTTGTAGATCTGCTGTAAGTACACACAGCACAGCACAGCACAGCACAGCACAGCACAGCACAGCACAGCACAGCACAGCACGTAGTAGACAAAAAATCATGTGAAACTGCAACGGATCGCCGGTATAACGGCATAGTAAACAGAAAGTTCATCTGTGCAGTTACAGCCCAATGCAATGACATCCCTTTTGCTTGAGCAGCAGTCATGAAAAATGCATCTGCTAATGATGGATGCGCTAAAAAATTGGTGTCCAGGGAAAACGGTCAAAATCAAGGGCATTCAGCCTCGTTGCCCAGGGAACTCAAGTCTCCAGGTTGGCATATATGCAGGCTTTCCAGTCTACCAGCTTATTTTCCTGGCGAAGAGGCGAAAGTGGTACGAGAAGATTTGAACGGGGTGTCTTGTCTTGGCCAGGCAATCTTCAGATGTGTGGTCAATCAGTGCACAGAGAACTGACTCGTTAGTCCTTACACAGATCACGGTGTGGTCAATCAGTGCACAGAGAACTGACTCCTTAGACCTTACACAGATGTGTGGTCAATCAGTGCACAGAGAACTGACTCGTTAGACCTTACACAGATGTGTGGTCAGTCAGTGCACAGAGAACTGACTCCTTAGTCCTTACACAGATCACGGTGTGGTCAGTCAGTGCACAGAGAACTGACTCCTTAGACCTTACACAAACATCCGTTAGTAAACATGCACGTCATCAGTAACTGTGGAAAGTGCCGCACAGCATGGCGGTGCAGATGTTGGTGCAGTGGCTTCCTGCACTGACGGCGGTCGAGCATCAGAGATGAAAATTGTTCTCTTTCCCGTTTGCCCAGCTCTGTCGACGTATGGCTCCGCTCAGTCCAAGCCAATAGAGCTCAAGATTCCATTCCGTTTGCGTGACTGTCACCTGGGATACAGATGGTCAACGGCAAATTCATCTCAGGTATTCCAGTTGCACTGTATTTGGCCCCTAGTTACAAATGAACCTTTCCTGCATCCAAATGCGCATGCGTGCATGTGCGTGTGTGTGTGTGTGTGTGTGTGTGTGTGTGTGTGTGTGTGTGTGTGTGTGTGTGTGTTTGTGTGTGACCAAAGGTGATGATATCCACAACATTCTTTTCACCAATGAAGCGTATACTCCTGCTTGACCAACATTTTTATGATATTCCTTTGTGTGTATTGTGTGTGTATTTCTTTGTGCATGCCTTAAATTCCTTCCGATGATGTAGGCACAGGAGTGGGTTAGAGAGTTCAACGTACATGTACACAAAGACAGCGAGGCTAATTTCACAGAGCTCCAAAAGCTGACCATGGAGCGACTGTCATGCAAGTGTCGAAATGATGAATACACATGCAACATAGCATGTCGCGAAGGAAAACACATCTCCGTCTCATCGTACTGCTGGGCTGGGCGCAATGACAGCACGACTATTCCTGGGAAACCGTTCAATTCCTCTGCACTCGACGGTATTGGCGGTGGCTTTGTCATATCGGAAACAGAATTCCTTGGCAATGGGAGTGACCCTCTGGGAAGATTGGACCAGAGTCCATTCCCGGATCCCTTCGTGGTGTCTTTCTGTGACAAAGGCACGTGCTCAAAGCATCCTGGCAAGGACACCTGGCTACTGTGGGAAGATGACCCCTGCACGGCAGAGTCCAATGCACGGGGTCTGCTGTGCAGCCAGTGCAAACCAGACTACTCTGTAAACCTTGACCGAGTGGTAAGCACAGATACATGCACCGCACATGCTGTTTGATGCACGCAAGCACACACACACACACACACACACACACACGGTGACACACACACACACACACACACACACACACACACACACACACACACACATACACACACACACGGTGACACACACACACACACACACCCGGTGACACACACACACACAAACATGTTGAACATGTTGCCCGCATATGCCAGAATTCCAGATGATGATTGTAGTATTATTCTCAATATGGACAAGGAGACATGGACGAGTAAACTAATGAGGAGCAGCAAGAAATGCACAACCAGTAGGTAAGTCCAAAACAAGAGAAGTCCCGAGCCAGTGAACATGGTGAAGCACATCAAAGTTCTGGCCTACGGGAAACGGCCTGTGTGACGTACAGACAGCATGCAACGCATACAGTCATAAGTGTACAGTAGTGTACGCATAATAGAGTCCAGATATTACGACATCTCCCCTTTCAGGGTGCGCAGCAAGAGAGCGATAAGTTAGCAAAACAGGAATAATGCTGAAGACGAAAGAGTAACGCTAAATGATTAACGGAATCTGATGGGAGTATTAACGGCACGTCCGGAACGGGTAACTCTACAGGAACGCTCAGGGACGGGAGTACCTGGAGATGGACGTTGGGCGGGTGACGCTGGCTCACCATTGTCCTCAGCGTTAGCAGGACCTGCAGGCGGATCGACGATGAGGGCACTGCGGTTTCGGCGGAGAACCGAACCGGACGGCGTCTCCACGATAAGCGACCTGGTGGAATGCTCGGCAGTGACAATATCAGGCTCTTTCCTATCCGGAACAAAGACAGCGGTACCCGGGACCAGTGGCGGGGCATCGAGAGCGCGATGGCGGGAGTTGAAATCCGACGCTTGCCGGGACTTCAGAGAGGCGTCTTTGGCGGCAAACGCTGTGCGATCTACGAGGTATGGCCGTCGAACGTCTGCCGACATGGGTAAACGCGTCTGGACGCGGCGGCCCATGAGGAGCTCCGCAGGACTGAAGCCATGTGCTAGTGGACTGGCACGATAGCTCTGCAGAGCAACATACGGATCACCTCCCCTCACCAGCAAATGCTTTAGGGTCTGCACTGCGCGTTCCACTAAGCCGTTGCCTTGCGGATGAAGTGGGCTGCTCGCGCGCTGGGTAGTTCCTTGCTCTTGAAGCCATGCTGAAACCTCTGCACTTGTGAATGGGGGACCATTGTCCGAAACAAACACATCTGGATTGCCGTGACGCGCAAACATGGACTTCAGTTGCGTGATGAGAGAAGCTGCAGAAGTAAGGGACATCTGAGCAAGCTCGATCCATCGGGAGTAGTAGTCGACGGCAACTAGGTACTGAGAGCCTTGGAACTGCATGAAATCGGCAGCGACTTCCTGTCACGGAAACTCGGGAAGACGTGAGGACAGCAGGGGCTCCATTGGCGTTGGCTTGTCACGAGCGCAGGCTTGGCAATTCGACACGATATCAGCCAACTGGGCGCTTAGACCTGGCCACCAAACTGACTGGCGAGCCCTTTCGCGGGTCTTCGTGATGCCGAGGTGACCAGCATGGAGCTGCTGGAGGACTTCTGGACAGAGCTGGTCCGGGATGACGATTCTGGAACCGTACAGGAGCAGGCCATCTGTGATACAGAATGACTGCCGGGATGCGTAGTAGGGCTTAACGGACACTGGAGCAGACTGTAAACTTGGCCAACCGGACAGAGTGTACTGCACAAGATGTTGACACACTGGGTCTTGAGCCTGCTGGTGTTGAATCTCACTCAGTCTTGCATCGGACGCAGGGAGATGAGAAACCACACTGTCGAGAAAAGCTTCTGCGTCGTCGAGGAGGCGGACGTCATCGGCGGACAGAGGATGCGACGCAGGTGACCTAGATAAGGCATCAGCAACGATTAGATCTTTGCCAGGGATGTGTACGATGTCGAAATCAAATCGCATCAGGTTGAGCCTGAACCGAAGTACACGTGGAGGGATAGAGTCGAGAGCACTAGTGCTGAACAGGGGCACCAGAGGCTTGTGATCGGTTTCCAGCGTGAATCTCTTACCGATGAGGTAATCTGAGAATCGGTTGCAAGCCCAGGTGAGGCCAAGAGCTTCTTTTTCTATTTGAGCATAGCGATGCTCTGCCGGCAGTAGTGCACGAGACTGGAACGATACGGGTTTCCAATCGCCGGACGGCTGTTGCTGCTTGATAACGGCACCGAGACCATAGCTCGAGGCGTCTGCAGAGACAATAGTTGGGTACTCGGGAGAGTACAGAGCAAGAACAGGCGTATACGACAGAAGAGCCTTAGTCTCTTCGAATGCCGATTGCTGAGGGGGTCCCCAGGACCAAACATTGCCTTTCTTGAGAAGGTCGCGGATCGGCTGTGAGACGGAAGCAAGTGAGGGAGAGAACTTGCCAAGGTGGTTGACGAGGCCGAGAAAGCTTCTCACATCCGAGACATCCTGGCATGGCGTGAAGTCTTGAATGCCCTGCACCTTCTGGGGATCAGAGTGGATGCCGTCTTGGTCGATGATATGATCCAAGAACTTGGCAGAAGTGACTTTGAAGAGACACTTGTCCGGGTTGAGTGTGACGCCGTTGTCGCTGAGCCGTTGTAGCACCTGGTGCAGCCGGTTATCATGTTCCTCTTCAGTGCTACCGAACACTAGAGCGTCGTCCATCTGACATGCGGTACCAACCACACCGTTCAAGATCCGAGCCATTCGTTTCTGAAAATGTTCGGGAGCCGAACAAATACCGAATGGTAGACGCGTGAACATGAAACGCCCAAACGGGGTGATAAACGTGGTCAACTTCAGGGATTCCTTGGCCAAGGGCACTTGGTAAAACCCAGAGTTGGCGTCAAGCTTTGTGAAATACTTGGCACCGTCCAACTGACCCAGCGTGTGGTCTACCGCCGGCAAGACGAACTGCTCACGACGAACGTGTTGGTTGAGACGTGTGTAGTCAACGCACAGACGGACTGCCTCCCATCCAGGTTTGGCGACAACAACAAGGCCAGCACACCAATCAGTTGGTTTGTCGACAGGGACGATGACGCCTTGCTTTTCCATCTTCTCAAGCTCCGCTTTAACAATCGGCATTAGCGGTATTGCCACATTGTCGCGCGGGCAGGACAGAGCAAATGGTTTGGCGCCTTCTTCGAGGCGAATGCAGTGAGGCTCTCCAGTGAACGTGCCGAGAGGTCTGAACAAATCGGGGTATGCAGCTCGTGCTGTCGCGGTGTCGCGAATACCGCTCGATACTTCAGAGATGTCAGCCTTGACGTCCAGGAGGTCCAAGGCGACTATTGCAGGGCGTCCTAGGAGGGCCTGCTTGAGGTTGTTGGCAACGAAAATCTCTTGTCGAGACGACTTGCCCACATGTGATACCATTGCGTTGAACACGCCAGCTACGTCGAGGACGCTTGAGTTAGCAGACATCAGGGTACGACGACTGGGTCGCAGGGCCTGCACATCTAACAGGCGGAATACACTGGCTGGAATTACAGAGACATCGGCTCCGGTGTCGATCTTCATCGTGACTGGGGAATTGTTGACTTCCACCGACACAGACCAAGGGTCACGTCCGGCATCGACACTGCCCAGAAACATACCAGGGGCATGCGCATCTGGCGGTACAGTATGTACAGCGTCACAGGATCGTTGCTTCTTCTGGCACACAGTAGCAAAGTGCCCTTGTTTCTTACAGAAATTACACTCAGCCGATCGAGCTGGGCATACTGCACGATCATGGTCTTCCTACCCACAGAATTGACAACTCTTTTTTTGTTGTTTTTTCTTGAAATCCTTGGATCTCTTCGGAGCAGACTTTTTAACAAAGGATACGTCAGCAGGGCTAACACTGGCGGAGCGAGACCCGGTTAGCTGAGCCATCTGGGTAGCTGTAGCTTCATATGTCCTCGCAACTTCCAGCCCTTCGTCAAGAGACGACAACTGGCCGCCCTTCTCCAACAGCTTCTCCTGTACCGTTTTATGTCGGGTGCCGACAATCAGCTGCTCTAGCAAACGGGTGTTGACTTCACCGGCATCGGCAAATTTGCACTTCACTGCCAAGTTCCGACAGCGACAGAGAAAATCGTCAGTGGTTTCCCCCACATTTTGCCGTTGCTGTTGAAGCTGGAAACGGGCCAGCCACGCGTTTACTTTCGGCTGCAGGTGAGCCTGAAAACGGGAAAATAATTCGTCCACTTTGAAGCGGTCAGCTTCGTCTGCAAATGTCCAGGAATTGTAGATGTCCACGTAGAAGTGGGCCACTGGAAAGAACTCAATGCGACTCTTTTAACACCAATCGTTGGATATAAGACGGACTCTGGAGTGTGTTTGATTGGGCAATGTTGCATGGCAACTTCTTCAGATCGAAGCCATTGGACGGAGGGCTCTGAGGACTGCAGGTTCTGAGGCTTCCATGAGCACAGTTCTTCCTTTTTTTGTTCTCCCTATCTGTATGATTTCACTGCACCATTTGAATACCCACAAAGATGTCATAGGCTCAAAGCCGAAGTACACAGTGCACGCAACTATGAATATGACATATTCATAGTTCCGTGCACTGTGTACTTCGGCTTGTACAAAGTTCATGACATTGTCTTGAATGTTGTATCCGATGTGGATTGGTGTGCGTTGGTGGGTGTTGGTGAGCGTTGATCTGTTTGTGAGCACGGGTGTGCGTTTGCGTGTATGTGTGTGTTGGTTTGTCTGTCTATCTGTCCGTATGTCTGTCTATCGGTCTGTCTGTCTGCCTTTTTACCTGCGCGCCAACCCACCCACCCGGCCATCCAACCGTCCACCTGCCTGTCTCTGCAACTGTCTGTCTGTAGGCACGTACGAGTATGTATGTAGGCTGCCCATTTTGGAGCCATTAGTTGCCTGATGATCGTAACTACGTGAAACTGAAACTCGGAGTTGCATGCAATACAGCTTCCTCTCTCTCTCACTCTCTCTCTCTCTCTCTCTCTCTCTCTCTCTCTCTCCCCCCCCCCCCCCCCCGTCTGTCATGTCCTGGGCATGGACCATATGTATATAGTGCGCATGCTCGCACGTGAGCTGGGTCTTTTTCGGATATGGAGTTTGAGATGTACTGAAATCTGTAATGGCCTCGAGTGTGTGTGTGTGATCGAGCTGGATGAGTCCGAGTAGAACCCCCTGGGGTAGGATACAACAACTGGCGACGAAGATATGGCTCGGATATCATCGCTTCAGCCGTTTACCGGCGGTGACTTTCAAGAGTTTGAGGAAAGACTTGAATTCTATTTTTTGCCAATGATATTGGAACCGTGGCTGCTTCGGCCAATGCTGCAGACAAGTTGGCTGCCAGCAAGAAAAGGAAGGCTGTATTAGTGAGTTTGCTGTCTGCGGAAGCCTACTCGATTTTGAGGAGCCTCTGTTTGCCAGCGAAAGTAGCTGACAAGAAACTGTCAGAGATTTGCGATCTTTTGAGGAAGTATTTTCAACCTGCAATTTCGCAAGTTTCGGCGACGTTCAATTTCCATCAGTTGAAGCAGAAGGAAAATGAGTCGACTGCGGATTTCATCATTCGTCTGAAGAGATTGGCTGTGAGGTGTGAGTTTGCTGATCACCTCGATCGAGCGCTTCGAGACCAGTTTATTGCTGGCTTGAGCAGCTCATCCACTCGAAATTTCTTATTGACGAAAGAAGATACTTCGGCACAGTCGTTCAATGACATCCCCCTCCCCTCTCTCTCTCTCTCTCTCTCTCCTCCCTCTCTCTCTCTCTCTCTCTCTCTCTCTCTCTCTCTCTCTCTCTCTCTCTCTCTCTCTCTCTCTCTCTCTCTCTCTCTCTCTTCTCTCTCGCTCTCTCTCTCTCTCTCTCTCTCTCTCTCTCTCTCTCTCTCTCTCTCTCCCTCTCTCTCTCTCTCTCTCTCTCTCTCTCTCTCTCTCTCTCTCTCTCTCTCTCTCTCTCTCTCTCTCGCTCTCTCTCTCTCTCTCTCTCTCTCTCTCTCTCTCTCTCTCTCTCTCTCTCTCTCTCTCTCCCTCTCTCTCTCTCTCTCTCTCTCTCTCTCTCTCTCTCTCTCTCTCTCTCTCTCTCTCTCTCCCTCTCTCTCTCTCTCTCTCTCTCTCTCTCTCTCTCTCTCTCTCTCTCTCTCTCTCTCTCTCTCTCTCTCTCTCTCTCTCTCTCTCTCTCTCTCTCTCTCTCTCTCTCTCTCTCTCTCTCTCTCTCTCTCTCTCTCTCTCTCTCTCTCTCTCTCTCGCTCTCTCTCTCTCTCTCTCTCTCTCTCTCTCTCTCTCTCTCTCTCTCTCTCTCTCTCTCTCTCTCCTTCTTTCTCGTGTTACATGCATGTACATGTATGTCCATATGTCTGTATGTCTCTCTCTCCTACTCTGTGCCTTAGGGTTGCTCAGACTGCCGGAAGCACACCATGCCACTTTCCATCGCCGTAGTCTGCGTGCTCTTGTTTGTCTTGGCTGTTATCATCTTCTTGCTTGCACTGACCATCAACATTGGTGTGACGGCCATTTTAGACACATGGCTATTCTCTGTGTTGGTAAGCATGTGCCCACCTGTACTCATATACCCACCTGTATTCATATACCCACCTGACCATCTGGTGATCCATATGACCACTTGTATTCAAAGACTGGTCACCTCCGAAGGCCGCAGTCCCTAGCTCTACACGCGCCGTATAACCAGAAACAGAGGCTTTTTTAAACCGACCCGTACCTTTTGCCGAAAGTAAAGGGGAAGTCATAGTTTTTGTAGAATTGTGGGAAATGAAGAAAGGAGATAGTACGGGGGCCCGGCCCGGGCTGAAAAAAGTACTTCTAAAAAAGTTTCTAGAAAAGACTCCAACAGCCTTCCAACTTGAAAGGTTCTAAGTCATATGATAACATAAGAGGGTAAGGTGAGTGCAACCAAGAAAAGCACGAGCTGAAAGTCTCAGCTGTGCCACGGTTACCATGCGTATGCACGAAACTTCAACGGCTAATTTCAGTACCGTCCATCAAGTTTCTAGAGTAAAACATTATATCGTGGAGCTCCTTGTGGTCCCCCTCTACACATTGGAACACCCAAAAAGTTGTGCGCTCTCAACTGCAACGAAAGTAAACATTTTGGGCACCTGGCTCCCACACTAATACAGATCCTTGCTGATGTTAGTCTCTTGTGTGCTCCCGGTATAACACATGATTAGGTGGACATCAACCAACTGTGTGGTGCAATGCAGGTTAAAATAATGGTAGTCAGCTAATTATTTCTCCCTTAATTAAACGCTGTTGCATGGTGTACTCCTAGCATAAAGTAATAGCTACTTAAAACTCAGATGTTGAGCCAAAGTAATCATGGATGAAAAGAAAGGCCACAATATAGTGTTACGAGTTATGACGGACGTATCTTTTTTTGCAATCATCGCTTCGACTATACAGTCAACTTCGCGAATAACGACATTCGGCGGGGCATCAGAAAGGTGTCCTTATTCGCGAAGTGTCCATATAACCGAAGTCCCATTTGAATGTATGTGAACCCATATTTTGTATAGTATGACACGCATATCAAAATCAAGCTCTTTTCTTGCTCTATGTCAATGTGTACTTTATTTTCATATTGCAGTTGAAAGGAACTAAAAATTCAATATGCAAGGGAAATAAATTGAAAAATATGCCTTTTTGAGCCATCTACCATGATCTACAGGGCCAGGGCCTAGGGACAATGATGTACATGTACATGTATGATGATTACTGTACAATCATGTACAACTACATGTAAGTGCATGATAGAATCCAACACTGGTAAACCAGCATTAGATAAACCTTGTTGTAGTTCACGCAATTGTTAGATTGACAGCATGAAACAAGGTGGAGGACACTCTGTGTTCGAAAACAGTGACCTTACTACAACCTTCCGCGGTTGGCAGAGCCCCGGTCCCTGCGGTACCCATAATATGGTTCAAATGGTCCGCAGGGACCGGGGCTCTGCCAAGTGCCAACCGCGGAAGGTTGTAGTAAGGTAACTGTTTTCGAACACAGTGTCCTCCACCTTGTTTCATGCTGTCAATCTAACAATGTACATGCATGTAGGTGTGCTGGTAAGTCCAACACTTTTGAAGCAAAATAAAAAAGGAAGAAAAAGCCCCCCCCCCCCTTGGCTGCATTTTCTTTTCTTTATCCATCACCATAGTATAGGTTCTGGTACTTCTGCATGACAGGTACAGGTACATGTGCATGTGCATGTACTTGTACATGTACATGTACATGTACATGTACATGACTGACAGATACTTGAAATAGCTGTCAAAAGCCCAGAAAGTCGTTATTCAAGCAGTGAATATGACCTCGGGGCACTGAAAGCATGTCGCTATTCGCGAATTGTCGTTATTCAGATAGTCGTTATATCCGAAGTTGAATGTGTACAGTTAGATGGGACTTTGCTCCGGGCATGGAAATTCGGTCGTTATTCGCAAATTGTCGTTATATCCGCAGTCGTTATTGGCGAAGTTGACTGTAGATGTGTGTTGTTGTAGTTGTCATTGTTGTAGTTGATGCTGCTGCTGCTGCTGCTACTGCTGCCGTTCTTCTTCTTGTTGTTCTTGTTGTTCTTGTTCATCTCGTTTGTGTTGTTGTGGTTGGTGCTGGTGCTGCTGCTGCTGCTGCTGCTGTTGTTGTTTTGATGGAAAATGTCAACTTATATGCTGGTCTTCAGATCCTGTACTGCATTTTCGGGTCCAACGAGACGGTGGCAACAATGTATATCGGTATCATCACCTTTGGTCTGTCCAACATCTGCTTGTCAAACCACCTGACTCAACTGCAAAGACAGATGGCCATGCTTGCCTCGCCCTTCATGACCGTTGTCTGTATCATTGCGTTCCTCATCCTGAGCCGAACAAGGCATGGGCGCACACTCCGCTTCCTACAACGGTTACAGCATCGTAATTCCATACGCCATGTTCTCTGGCTTGTCAACCTGTGGTACATTACTCTGTTTACTTACTCGTCGGCCGTACTGATGTACTGCATACCTATCGGTGGCAGGAGCAGAGATGGCAAGAGGGTGGTCTATATTGACGCCACCGTGACCTGCTTCAGCAAAGAGCATGCACTGTACGTGGCTGCTGCCATGATATCGGTTGTTTGTTTTGTTCTACCAGTACCAATCTTACTTGTCTGGCAACCTACTCACCGCTGGCCAGCACTGATTGGTCTGCTGGATGAAGCCAAGCATATCTACGAACCATCTTGCCAGTGGTGGGCTACCTACAACATCATGAGACGACTGGCGTACAGCATACTAATGGCCATAGTCACTGGTGGACCGCACAAGAGAGCTGCCATATTGGTTATGCTGGTGTTTGAGCTGGCCTTGCATGGATATGTCAGGTATGTCTGTTCCCCATTCAGCTACTATGTTGTCAAGAAATGTTTCAAATGAATGTTAACTGTGGATGGATTTGTAAACCTCACTACATGGTCAGGGCCGGCGCCACTGGTACGGCCAGTACGGCCATGGCTGTTAGATAATCACGACCGCCCCAACTCACTCCCGGACACGCACTCGCAACAACGTCCACCCCGAGTTCTTTGGCGAACAGTGTTCATATAATTATTGGAGAAGAAGCAGAGAATGTGGGAGAGCGAAAAAACACAAGTTTGTTCCACGGCCAACTCTAAAAAACTAACTGGAACTGACGTAGTTCTTCGTTGTACGCACTGTACGCATGAGAGCACGCCAGTTGCATGCCAGCGCGCAAGCGAGCAATAGATGAACATGAAACGGACACCAGAAGTAAAAGGATCTGGCGGTGACACAAAGTCAAAGGGAATGTATTACATGTCGGGAGACCATCAATGAGCCATGGTAGCCGGCGGGTGCAACAAGGAATGTAAGACAGAAGTTAGAGCAACGAATACCATGCATGCTCTCACATCACCCCTTAGTGACTCATGTCACTACCGAATAGCTACAACATAATCATGAATATCGAGCAGGTCGCACGAGCGTAGACCGGTCGCGCAATGATGGGCCTGCAGCAGGCGGCGGCGTGACCGGGTCAACGCTCAATACCAGAGACGGAACAGGGCCCGACTCGGCTTCATCGCTGGTACCCGGAGCGACGGGCGGCGGCGGCGGCAGATCATCCTCGGCGGCACGCCTTAACGATCTTGTCACGGCCGGTGCCGTCGACCCAATGAACCACCACCGTCGAGGGGCCCACGATCGACATAACTTGCCAACCAGGCTCGTACGGGGTTAGGCGCTTCTGGCAGCGCTGAGGCCGGCGAAGCATGACCGCATCGCCAACAGTCAAGCGGCTCGGTGTCGGCTCGTCGATGAAGTCGAAGCGGCTGAGCGCAGACTCGATGTAGTCTCGCATCGCCGCTGCCCGCTGCTGGAGGTCGTCTACCCATGAGCCAGCCGAATACGAGTGCTGAGGCCGATCCTCACATGGCCGTACCAAAAAAAAAAAAAAAAACTTCCAAAAAGTCGGTCCATGTGGCCGTGGAACGTCCAAAACTGGGGAGAAAAAGTTTCGATGTATGATTTTGTACAGGGAGTCGCCCAGAGTGCAGGATTTGCCGTCTAAATTCCAAAAAAATTCTCGGGGAGGACCTCCAGACCCCCCTTAAATATGGCCCTTCGGCCGCACCACTCCGCGGAAGCTGCCTCCGGCCCTGATGGTGCAGGGTTCTAGCCAGGGAACGTCAGGCGAAATTACTGGTCAGTCGGCGTCACGCATTTTTCACAAAAAAATGCGTTTCACCTGCTGGGAGAGTATGCGTGTACTTGAGTCTCATCCTGAGCACGTTTTTTTCTTTCTTTTTTCAGCTCCAGTATAGCTGTATTTTTCATTGCAAAGCCGTCCTCGATTGTTGTGTTCGTTGTTCAAACGAAGTGGACATTCAATCATGAAGGCAGAGGACATAGGAGCCTGATTGGAGTTTCTCGTGGCATAGGACAGCCACACAGAGACACTTTGGGATTTTCTGAATATAAAATACCGTACGCACGATGCTGAGATCAATTTGTGCGATATCAAATTGTTTGTGATCTACCACATCGAGCAGAACGGGATCCAAACACAAGCTTACCGACAGTTAGGCTGCCGACCTGACTGGACAAATGATCCCTGGCTTCACCAGACGCCAGAAGTCGGACACCATGTCCTTTGCCGCGACGTCCATCTCCAAAAAGAACTCCATCTTCGTCGTGAAAAGGCTTGAAATACTCAATATTCAACGGAGATTCGCGGTCTCACCCTTTCTCAGATCGAATCATTTTTTGTTGTAGCAGTTGCAGGGCAGATCCCCGCCACTACTTCAACAGAAGATGGCTCCAAAGCATGCCTGGAACAAGCCATATCGAGGTTGCAAGCCACCCCTCTCATCACTTTTTTTGAAGAAATTCGAAATTTCAATGGTGGAAGATATACTATGAAGAGAATTTCAAAAAGTATGTTTCGCGGAGCGATCGCTCAACCTACGTCATTCAAACTTTGCAGGATGGTTCAGACGTACATGCTAGGCATGGAACCACAGAAGATGATATCATAGCTGACACACAGAGTCACACACACAGCAGATTTGTGTGCACAGATACTAAATTAGTGGACGTCTTCATCTTCTTCCCGCTGATCTCAAATGTACTATGACGTGCTATTTCGCCTGACGATGTAGCGGTAGCTGCTTAGAGTAGTTTCGCCTGACTGTTTATTGCAAAAGGGGGAACATTATCGGACACGGAAAAGCACAACTAACTGTAAGGAGAGCAGAAACGAAGAGTGCTCTACACAGGAATCACTGTGTAGAGAAGACAGAGAGCGGAATAGACTACGGCGCTGCGTGCACACAACAGCGACCGGAAGCAGCGTGCCCAGTACGGGATGCCATGTATAGATGGAGCCCGAGGGCAGTGCACTCAGACATGAATACGCACGCGCACCCGAGTACTGCATTCAGTGCGGGGACTGTGCCATAGAAGGGGAAGGGTTAGTGATGCGCAGCCAGCAAGTACAGCGGTACATGAATGCATGAGTCTATGGTACAGCAGGCAGGGTGCGGTTCTTACACACGTACGCACGTTAGATCAATGCGAGTGAGTGTAGGGAGTAGAAAGGAGAAACCAGGAGACAGACAATGCTATGCCTAGGGATAGAGTTCTGTCATGATGCTACTCATTACACTACAGGAAAATTATAGGGGAAACAAACAGTTCACCCATTTTTTTTATTCTACTGTTGCCACAAATGAATGCAGCGCCCCGGGTGCACAAAGCAAACGGAACGATCGACTTGTGGCCGCATGTTTGCTGACACAGTTTAAGCAACTATCCCTTATGACATTGCCTGTGCAATAATTCTTTCTGGCCTCACAAGAGAATGCAAAAGTCAAGAAGAAGGAGTTAGAAATTTGGCCAGGTTTTACCAAATCAGGACAGGCATACCATAGCAAAATGCATGTCTTCATGTTTGCTTCCACATGTACAGGCCTTTTCGAAGAACAGCCACGCTATGGAAGCTGAAGAATTCCGACAACGTCATCATGTTTGTGATGCTGTTCATATTGTGTATATCTTGTGGCCTTGAGATCGCTCGGCGAGAACATATGGTGTCCCCTCATTTATTCGGCCCGTCGTACGTTCTGCCGGTGAGCCTCTTTGGTACGGTAACTTTGATCCTGCTTGCACTCTATCTGCATTGCTTCATCACCAGTTGGTGGCATACACTTAGTAAGCAGCCTCGCCAGTGCCTGCGCTCGCTCTGGACTGATGATGATGATGATGGTGGTGACTCGCCACAAGTGGAGCCCGACTCTGAGACCTTCATTGGAGCTGAGCAGGGCTACCAGAGGGCCGGCATCAGCAGCATTGCCACCACCGCCGACAGCACTCCTCACAACCAGTCACACCAGTGTGCTGCCAGTCCACGCGCCATAGCTGGTAGTGCCATAGCCGGTAATGCGGCGGCCTGTCGACTTCATTCCCCCCACCAGGGTCATGAGGTACCAGTGAGGCAGGTGAGTGCGGGCCGGCGTTGGTAACTTCCATACAATACGAACATTGCGATGTTTCGTATCTATACGTCTAGCCATGACATTGGTTCGGCTTATTGACCATTTGACTATAATACAAAGCAACAGCAATAGCAAGTGTGACTGCAGATCGTTGCAGACATCACACCGAACAGGCACACTGCAATGTGTTCGGTGCACCACTGCCACTGCGGCCACAGATAAATCCCTGATTACTATAGTTGAAGCCCGGAGTTTGAAATTGATATCGGGCAAACGCAGTTGATTTAAACCAAAGAAAGTACGATAAGTATGCACGATTCTGCACATGATGCCCATTGCATGTGCAACATATTTCCTGTGTGGAAGGAATCCACACGTCCAGTACATAGTTGTGCATGTGCGGTGCTGCTCAATGAAATTCTTTTTATGATCCGATTGTGCTGCGATTGTCAAGTTTGCCGTGTCGTGCGCCA
This sequence comes from Sycon ciliatum, assembly GCF_964019385.1. NCBI lineage: Eukaryota > Metazoa > Porifera > Calcarea > Leucosolenida > Sycettidae > Sycon > Sycon ciliatum. The sequence continues at coordinate 26,252,887 of NC_088643.1, forward strand.
GTACACATCCCAGTGTGCGCAGGTCTGGGGCTGGACAGCGCGCTGCGCCGGGTGACTCACGCAATCAGTGGGTTTCATTGAGCAGCACCATGCATGGTTGGTTTGGTTTGGTTGCCCGGGTTTGGTTTTTATTTTTTCAGTTCGTTGCCTCAACGGTACAAAGTGCAACTATTAAGAGGGACGAACGAAAAGAGAAAGGTAAAGCAGATCAGAAAGGAAGATGCAACTGGAAGGAAAGAAAAACGGAGAGGGGATGTGGACTGGGCAGATTCATGAACAATTGTATGTACGACTAAGGTGGAGTGCATCGTGCATTCCAAGATAACGAGAGAGCTTGGAAGCTCAGGGCCCTACGCTATGCTTTTTTGCCTTGATGACCTAGACAAAAAAAGCATAGGGATGTTATAAATTCTTTAAAAAATTGCTTTTTTTTAAGACATAACCTGGGATTCGAACCCGCACTATCGCGCGCCCTGCATGCATCCCCCGATACACTTCGCATACATACTAATTCTTCCAAGTTGCTTCACGTTATGATCTTGCATTTGAAAGCCCTATTTGAATATGCATTGTGGCCAGCCGTCTTTGATGGTACAGTACGGTACGGGATAGGTACAGGACAGGTACGATCGAGAGTAATACGACACCGTCTACCGCCTTGATGACGGCAAAAAAAGCATAGGAATGTTATAAATTTTTCAATTCTCCTTTTTTTTTTCAGGCATATCCTGGGATTCGAACCCGCACTACCGCCCCACATGCATTCCCCCATACACTTCGCATTCATACCCATTCTTCCAAGTTGCTTCACGTTATGATCTTGAGTTTGAAAGCCCTATTTGAATATTGCGGCCAGCTGTATGTGGCCAGCTGTGTTTGATGGTACGGTACGGTACGGGACAGATACGGAATAGCGCCAGGCGTGACACAAACAAACAAACAAACAAACACACAAATACCAAATTAAAGCTGTGTGGACCCTGGCTAGCGCCAGACGTTACTGAAGTAACGTCTTCTGCATAGCTACGGGAATAATATTCTCTTGATTATGTTTTCTGCTATGCTCAAATGTAGCTTCATAGAGAACACTGCTGTATCAACATCCACACAAAGTTTGAAGAAGTTTTCTGAACGGAAGCCAGTCCCCTGGCCCTGCTATAATATCCCGGCAGGTTCACAGGGCCAGTGCTACCAAGAGTATGATAAGCTCCCAAGAGTGTGGAACTCCTGATACCCTCTCTATGGGGTACGCCAATGGCGACACTCACATCACACGGTGCAGCGTTCTCGTTGTATGTTTCCAGACCGTTTTTAGGAAGCAGCTGAGTGCTAAATTAGCACTCCCCGCCAGAAACTCACTCCGCTTTATCCAACTCCCTAGCATGAGTATGGCAGATAGTCGGATTGCGCGCACGCTAACCTTCATTGTACGTATTAAAAACCGTACTCGGAACAAGTGATGTGAGTTTTCGCCCTCGCAGACCTCATATGCAGAGTTGCACTCTTGGGAGCTTATCTACTCTTCCGGCTACTACTAATAGTCTGAATACTGTGTACACAAGAGAGTGGAACTTCGATAAGTACACCCAGTCTGATGCCAGTGGAGATCAACAAACAGCGCAGAGCAGCACCACAACCACCAACAGCAGCAGCAGCCGCACGGACGACAGTAAGAGCGGATACGGCGTGGATTGCGATATCCTAGATGACACCTGTGGAGCACCGGCCGGGACTCCAGGCCAGAAATCACGGGGCTATCAGCGTGACTCGCCGCCCGAGACGCAAGCTGCGAAGTTTAGTGTCACTGTTGGCAACGCATTTGCATCTCTAAGTCAGGATGTGGATAATATATCTGTGCAATGACTGGAAGAAGATTAGGCAACGACCCTGCTGCTCATGAACTGAATATGCAAACGCAAACTCCAACAATTCGAATTTTACTGCTGAACATTAGGAGCCTGAGGAACAAAGTTGGAGAGCTGGCATGGCTTGCCGACCTTCACAGTCCTGACATCATCTGTGTAAACGAGACCTGGCTAGACGACACCGTGTCTGATGGAGAGATAGCTTTGGATGGCTTCAACATACTGCGCTCAGACAGAAAAGATCAGGCCGGTGGAGGAGTCTGCCTGTACTCCAAGGCATCCCTCCTGGTCAAGCCAAGAATGGACCTCACAGAATCGGCAATTGAGAGCTGCTGGGGAGAAATCCATTGCCAATCTGGAACTTGTTTGATAGGAACCATTTATCGACCTCCATCTGAGCCAGTTCGATACTGGGACTGCCTGGACGACCATCTCCATTCAGCTATAATGCCCGGGAAGAACGTGATTATTTGTGGTGACATCAACATAAACACCAATCCAACAGCACCTCCAGATCCACAGCTTCATTATCTATCTGACCTCGTGGCCAGCTACAGTTTTTATCCCGGAGTTCACCAGCCGACTCGGTTCTCAGCAAACTCTGCACCAACCACACTGGATCAATTTTACAATACATTCGACCCTCTAAATATGGCTACTGTTATCCCCATCGCGTTCAGTGACCATGCAGCAGTTCTCAGTGAATTTCAACTCAGCCCAGTAAGAAGTACTGTAACTTCTGGGCTACGGCGACACTACCGAAACATAAATCATGACCAGTTCAAGGCAGATTTGGTCCAACAGGATTTTTGTGAAATTGACAGAAGCCCAACTGTCATGTGGACTGAGTGGGCCAGCCGCTTTCTACAAGTGTTAGACAGACATGCTCCTCTTGCACCAAGCCCTCGACGCAAGAAAAAATCAGTACCATGGATGAACCACCAGTTATTACACCTCTTGACCAAGCGCAACCGGCTCCATAGGAGGTGGCTTAGTGATGGAACAGAACATTCCCACTCAGCTTTCAAGGCTGCCAGGCGGGAAGCTACCAGCGATAATAGGCAACAGAAAGAGACCTACTACCAATCCAAGTTTCGAGCTGCGTCTGGCAATACCAAACAGACATGGCACACGATCAAAGAATTGAGTGGTAAACATCGACAATCTCAGCCACCTCAATGTTCTGTTGATGCCATCCGAAACACCTTTGCAGAGATAGTAGAGGACGCCAGCCGCCCAGTGCATCTCTCATTTCCCTACGGGCCCGCCTCAAGCACTGATCTGACAGCCTTTGCGCCAGTGTCTATTGCCAGAGTGAGGAAGCTCCTCGAACGTTTAAATCCGGCCAAGTCCAGCGGTGATGATGACATTTCTGCAGCCCTTCTCCGCGCACATGCAGACGTACTGGCGCCATCCCTGACTTTGATCTTTAACAAGTCCCTGAGAGAGGGCATATTTCCTGCCCAGATGAAAAGTGCTAGGATATCGCCACTCTTCAAAGGCGGAGATCCGAGCATGCCAAAGAATCATCGACCAGTGTCCTTGTTATCGATTGCATCCAAAGTGTTGGAAAGGATAGTCCACGAGCAACTCACACGATATCTAGTCCAGAGCAATTTATTCCCGCCAACTCAATTCGGCTACAGATCCCACCACTCTACATCCGACGCACTAGTGCTAGCTGTGGAAGGTATCTGTGAGGCCCGTATGAACAAACTCAACACAGGTGTAGCCTTTGTTGATATGTCAAAGGCATTCGATAAAGTGAAACATCAAACTCTTGTGCAAGATCTGTTCGAACTTGGCATCTGCGACACGGCACTCTGTTGGCTGGTGGATTACCTCTCTGATAGAGAACAGTACGTTCAGGTTGGCCAGACTAGAAGTCTCCCGTACACCAGTTACTCAGGTGTCCCCCAGGGGTCGGTACTGGGCCCACTGCTATTTATTGTCTATGCCCACGGCATAGCAGAAGAACTATCGCCGTTTAATGTAGGAGCAATCCAGTTTGCTGATGACATCTCTATACGATGTAGCAGGGAGTCTGCGGAAGCTGTTTCTGCACACCTTTCAGCTGCTGTTCAGTGTTGTGGTTCGCATTCAGCCCGCACACTACTCATACACAGTTCCACTGATACACACGGCTCGGAGAGTTTAGAAATACATTGCATTGAAAGGGAACATGGAAGTAAAGGTAAAACCAGAGAGGAAAGACATGCAGCACAGGAAGCCAAGATGGATCCCAGGAGAAGCACATTACACACATGCGCACACTCTAGATACAGTGAGTGCTGCATAGCAACAGTAACTACGCGCATGGCAACAGTAACTACGCGCATGGTAACAGTAGCTAAGATAATCTGATAATGACGTCACACATAGCATGCATGTAATCTAGGACTGTGACGTTGCACATAACATGCATGCAATCCATAACACTCCTCCCCCCTAAAATGAGAAATGGGGAGTATCCACATTTGACCAAGGAAAACCGAAAACGATAGAATAAAGAAAACGAGAAAAACTGAGAGCAAACCGTCACATATTCAAGGAATAGGAACAGTGTAAACCTGTGTAAACAGCAAAGTTGCACAGTACAAAGAAGAGTCTACATCTCTTCAATCAGGCGCTTCGGAGCAGCACGCTCACGGCCAGAACGACGAAGAGGCGGACAGGGGCTAGCAGCTGGTGACGCTGGACTAGGCACAGCAGTACTAGATGACGGAAGAGACGGCTGAGGACTCGAAACTGCAACTGGACTAGTAGGTTGTGACGAAGGAACAGGCAGTACCGGAGAGGATGGCTGCTGCGGAGGCAACACAGGCACAGGAGCCGTGTCTGGAACTTGTGGAGAAGTCGACGGAAACGTGTCGACACAAACAGAAGTACCATCCGACTGGCACGCGCGCAAATGCTCAACGTGTATAGTACGTTGTCGACCATCATACTCAACGGAGTAGGTCAGGGGGCCAAAGCGCTTCAGGACCACACCCTTCAGCCACTTTGGACCACCACGGGGCACAGGATTCAGGAACCAAACTCGATCGCCGGAAACAAAACCACGAGACGGCGGACCAGAAGACATCGTTGGCTGACGCATCGTGTCACCAAAGGATGGCTGCAACATGGAAAAACGGGACGTCGGGGTGAATCGCAATACCAAATCAGCAGGGGAAACTCGCGTGGTACTATGCGGAGTAGTACGATAGGCAAACAAAAAACGACACAACTGAGCAGCAATCGAGACAGTGGGCGGACGTGTCTTCAACGATTTTTTTAGCTCTTGGACTATGCGCTCAGCCTGACCGTTAGATGCTGGATGGTAGGGAGGCGTGAGCTTGTGAATGATGCCATTTTGTGAACAGAATGACGCAAACTCGTGGGACGTGAACTGAGGCCCATTATCGCTCACAATAAACTTTGGGATACCAAAGTGGGAAATCAATTTCATCAAGCAAGAAATTGTCTTAGACGTAGTGGAATCACGGCCCATATCAAATACTTCGACCCATTTTGAGTAGGCATCCACGACAACAAAGAAGAAACGGTGCTCAAATTCGGCAAAATCAATATGCACACGCTCAAAAGCTCGGCTGGGGTAAACCCACGGGTGTGTAGCCTCCTTAGAGGGAGCTCGAGCAAATTGCTGACACAGCTCACACGATGCACACAAATCAGCAATATCAGAGTCCAACTTAGGCCAGTAAAAGAATGAGCGGGCAACTGACTTCATTCTGTTTACGCCAAGGTGCACAGAATGTAATTCCCGCAGGAGAGCTTGTCGAAATGTACTGGGAATGATTACACGGCTTTTCCAGAGCAAACAGCCTTGTTCAATGGACAATTCATCCCTAATGCGGCTGTACGGTACGAAACGTTCTGCTACATCACTAGGCCAACCAAATCTGAGAAATCGCATCACATCCGACAATACCTCATCACCTTGAGTTGCCTTGGCGACCTCTGGTGCAGACAGAGGAATGTCACCACATGGATCGGCGGTAAATTCGTTCATAGCATGAATGAGGACAGACTCCTGCTCTGCCGACAAAGGCTGGGGTAGACGAGACAAACAGTCAGCAGTCACATTGTCAGTACCCTTCACATGCTCAATACTGTAATCATAGCTGGCAAGAAACACAGCCCAGCGTTGCAAACGAGCAGCAACAGTGCTACCAATGCCAACATTAGCACCCAGAATACGTAATAACGGCTTATGGTCAGTACGCAACACAAAATGACGACCATACAGAAACTGATGGAGGCGCTTGATAGAGAATACAATAGCGAGACCCTCGCGGTCTATTTGGCTGTAGTTCTTTTCGGCAGCGGTGAGTGCACGAGATACAAAATAGATTGGCTTTTTCTCACCCTGCTCATCAATGTGAAATAGGCAACCTCCAATTCCGTACGGAGATGCATCAACTTCTAGCACGACAGGCAGGTCATTCTGATAATGTGTTAGGATAGGAGATGAGGTCAATGCATCTTTCACACTATCGAAAGCACTCTGGCACTCAGCCGACCATAACCAAACAGTTCCTTTCTTCAGCAGACAATGCAAAGGATGCAACATGGTAGACAGGCTCGGTACGAAACGACAATAGAAATTTACCATGCCAAGAAATGACTGTAACGAAGCGACATCGTGCGGCGGTGGAGCAGCAGAGATAGCTCTCACCTTGTCGTCGTTCGGGGCTATGCCGCTCTTAGAAACGGTATACCCGAGATACTGAACACTGTCCTGTAGGAAAACACACTTTTCCCTACTAACACGAATGCCATACCTCCGGAAACGGGCTAAAACTCGCCTCAGGCGGATGTCATGATCTCGCCGTGAACCTGCAGCAATAAGTAAGTCATCGAAATATACAGATACACCATCAAGACCCTGTACGATTTGTTCGATGACGCGCTGCCAAATCGACGGGGCACTGGAGACACCAAATGGCAACCTTGTATACGCATACAAACCACGATGTGTCGAGATGACACATAGCTTCTGGCTTTCCGCGCTGAGCTTCAGCTGCGCGTACGCTTGCCGTAAATCCAGTTTAGAAAAAACTCTGCCCCCACCCAGAGACGACAACAGATCTGTGGGATTTGGTATGGGGTACTGCTGTGGATCAATGTGTTTGTTGATGGATACTTTGAAATCCGCGCACAAACGAATGTCTCCATTGCGCTTGCGTACAACTACAACTGGTGAAGACCACTCTGCAGCCTCCACCTTCTTAATAATGCCCTCACGCTCTAGACGATCAAGTTCACGATCTACCTGGGTACGTAACGCATACGGTACCGGACGTGCAGGGATACATCGGGGCACAGCCCCATCTCGCAAACGAATTTCTGCTATGTGTTCAGAAATGCAGCCAAGAGTGTCAGAAAACACGTCTGAAAACTCACTAAACACTTCTGCAGACTCTGGCTGCTGATCGACTGTGTGCAAAGACGCTGAAATGGCTTGCCAATCGAGACGAATATGTCTCAACCAATCTCTACCCAGCAGTGCACAAGAGCCCTCTTTTACAACGAGTAGAGAACACTCAACGACCTGTGCATTACACTTCACACTAACACGGGCTTCACCAAGAACAGGAATGTCAGTTCCACCAAATGCACACAAACGAATATCCGATTTACACAACGACACATCTGACCACTTAGCTTGCCACAGCTTCTCCGGAATGACGGTGTGCTCAGCTCCTGTGTCGAGCTCCATGAGAAGATGATCTCCATTTATCTCCAGATCGACGAACACTGGTTTGTTTGAGCTACTACCCACTCGGCCGACATTGTACATTTCGCACGAGTAGGAGTTGCTGGCTGGTTCACTGGCGCTCTGCTTGCTCTTGTCCTGTTGCTCTGCGTCAGCAGACAAATCATGCACTCTGCGCTGCTGTCCTCCCTTGTCCTTCTTCCTCTGCGACCGACAGACAACAGCAAAATGTCCAACTTTCCCACAGTTTGAACATTTTTTTCCGCGTGCTGGACACTCAGGGCTACGTGAGAAATGACCTTTCCGGCCACACGAAAAACACTCCGAGTCAGCATTCCTCGTTGCTGACTGAGTCTGTGTACCACCTCCACGTGGTCCCGCACCAGAGTGACGATGTCTGCCTGACGAGTGCGCGTGAGGTCCTGACGACGACGATCGTTGCTGATGAATGGACGATTCTGCAGAGCTGTCCATGCTCCGTGCTTGCACAGTCGCCAGTTCCCGCTGTCTGGCTTTCACCAGGGCATCTTTCAGTTTGATATTCTTCTCCTCCAGGAGTTTCTGGCGCAGCTTCGGGTCCGACATGGCTTGGATCAGTTGATCTCGGATTTGGTCTTCTTCGTCAGTGAAATTACAAAATTTCGCTTGATTCCTGAGTCGAGTTACGAACTGGGCCACAGTCTCTTTCTCTTTCTGGGCCATCTGTCGGAAAATGTGCCGCTCGTAGGGCTCGTTGGCAGTGACGGCAAAATGTCCATCCAAAGCGTCTGTCAGCGCCTTCAGCGCGTCTCCAGCAGTTTGGTCTATGGACGACTCCAAGGTATCGTATATGTCTTGAATTCCTTCTCCGCCGAAATGCAGAAGTAAGGCCTTAGCCCGAGTCTTGTCCGTTATGCCCTTCCCTACGACATAATACGAGAAAGATCTCTTCCATTTCCGCCAGCGCTCTGCCACGACATGGGCAGGACCGGTGACATCGAGACGCTTCAATGGCTTTTCATCTCCGGAATCAGCCATCGTTCAACTTAAATCGCGGCCTGCAGTTTATCTTCGTCGCCAATTGTTGTGGTTCGCATTCAGCCCGCACACTACTCATACACAGTTCCACTGATACACACGGCTCGGAGAGTTTAGAAATACATTGCATTGAAAGGGAACATGGAAGTAAAGGTAAAACCAGAGAGGAAAGACATGCAGCACAGGAAGCCAAGATGGATCCCAGGAGAAGCACATTACACACATGCGCACACTCTAGATACAGTGAGTGCTGCATAGCAACAGTAACTACGCGCATGGCAACAGTAACTACGCGCATGGTAACAGTAGCTAAGATAATCTGATAATGACGTCACACATAGCATGCATGTAATCTAGGACTGTGACGTTGCACATAACATGCATGCAATCCATAACATTCAGCACCTGGCCACCTGGCTGAAGGGCCGTGGTTTAATTCTTAATGAAAGAAAGACACAGATATTGCCTATTCCCCCATCCCCATCTCAAGCACTTGAGCTGCATGTCATTTGTAATGGGCAGACGCTGCCTGTTGTGAAAACGGCCAAGTATCTTGGCCTACATTTCGACTCAGACATGAGCTGGAACACCATGACAAGCCATGTTGCACGCCGCGTTGCCGCTAAGATTGGGCTACTAAATCGAAGTGCAGCATGTTTGCCTTTTTCTTGCCGTGTTCAGTTTTTCAGGTCCTTTATACTATCAGAATTTGACTATGCATCTGCTGCCTATGCCCCTTTCTTATCGTCTTATCAGGATAAGCGCCTAAATAGTTTGTTCAAACGTGCGGCTCGCTCGGTGTGCAGGGCAGCCCCTCGCACTCACACGGCTCCCTTACTTGAACGCATGAATGCCCATACCCTCAGCATATACACCCACATGCACATTCTTGTATTCATTTGGCGCTGCCTGAACAAATCTTCAAGTACTCTGTTTGCAAGCTTTTTCACCCGTAGTCCCTCTCTCCGAACACGAGGAGGGAGCAGCAAGTTACTCATCATTCCTGTCTCCCCCACTGCATCCTCAGCTAAGCGCATTAGCCATGCTGGAGCTATCCTGTGGAACCAGCTCCCAGACACAGCACGCCTCGAAAGAAAGCGCTCCACTTTCAAATCGCTAAGCCTGGCCTTTCTGTTAGGCAGTACCGTCAACTAGGATGAACTCATCTGCTTCACTACTTCTCTCTCTCTCCTCTCTCTCTCTCTCTCTCTCTCTCTCTCTCTCTCTCTCTCTCTCTCTCTCTCTCTCTCTCTCTCTCTCTCTCACTCACTCACTCCTTTCTTCCCGGTTGCCGTGCTTGTGACTTTTTTTCCCCTGCTGCCGTGCTCATATTAGTTATCTAACTACAGCTGTATCCTCTTCTTGGTTCTGTTTGTCCGCTTATTATTATATATTTTTCTTTTCTCTTATTATCAGTGGGACCATTGTCATTAGGTTTAGGCCTGTTTTGGAACTCCACTTTAAATAAAGCCAAACAACAACAACAACAACAACAACAACAATACACAGCTGAAAGAGGTGGGGAAGAGCCACCAAGAGGTGGCACCGTTGCCCGAATACGCTGTTGAAATGTGCACTTAGAACGACAAAGAACAGGGCTAGTTAGCTGCTACAGTCAGACCTCGCTGCTACAGTCAGACCTCGCTGCTACAGTCAGACCTCGCTGCATGACATATGCTGTAAATCGGTAACCAATGATTTCCTCTGAACGACGAGGGATCCGGATAAAAGGGGATCGGATAAGCGAGGTCTGCCTGTACTCTGAGTGTCATGCCTCATATGGCGGGGGGGGGGGGTGGGGGAGGGGGGGTAGTTGAAATGTGTGTAGGTGGTAGCATAGTACACCAACGTCTTGCAAGCCCCAGCTTATGCCATGACTTGTGGAACCTGTACTACACAGTACAACTTGGCACCTAGCAGAGTGCGGCACATACACTCCCATTCACGGTGCAGCTACGTGACCATGGTGACTGATTTGCACTAGACTGAATGGCCGTGTCTGACTCGGCAACAAACATACATGTGGTATTCACTGCCGCCGCCTCTGTTGTTCCCATTTTGTGTATGCAGCGTACCAGTCAGTGGGGCAATGATGACACGGTGCGGGAAACGAAGCTCAGAGAGCCACTGCTCTTGGATCATCTGCTTTCAGCATCTGAAGAGTAACCCTGTAACTGTGTTTGCTGCCCCTGTACACATGTACAGCGATGCTGCACAATTGTATTTACATTTGCGAGCACTATATTTCCATTTCCGAACACTATATTCGCATTTGCCATCACGGTATTCACATTTGCCGACACCGTATTCACACTTTGCGGACACTGCATTCACATTCTACTAATAAATTTCCAGACACACGAGTTCCCAATCATGCTATATCCGACAGCCGGACACTAACTAGAACATACGTTGCGTATCCCTCCCCCGAGTCTACCCGCCCCAATGCTGGCCACCTGGATGGCTGCTCCGTCCCGGCCCTTGGCTACCAGTGGCTACTCCCTGCCCTTAATCATCAGTGGCTAATTCTTTGCCTTGGCCCAGAGTGACTTGTCCTCAGTTCCCCTGGCCAACCAGTGGCTGCTTTGATGGCAAGCCATTGCAGCTGGCAATCCCGGTGTCGGAGTTCCTACATTGTTTCCATTCATAGTACCACTACAGTGTACAGTGTATACATCTGCTGATGCTTGGCCTTGACAAGCTAGCAATGCCAATCTTGTGCTATGTTCAAGGTATAAATGCACCGGCACTGTGGCCCATCTCAATCTGCCTGCTAGAATACCGCATTCCGATCCGGGCAATTCGAATCAGCCAAATTGCATCATTACCAGTACTAGTATATCGGTACCAGCCAGCCCGGTGAGTGCTGAATGCTTCAAGTTCCGCACCATGCACATGTACAGCCACAATCTACACAATGCACTGTTTTGTTTTGGTGCCGGTCTGTCGCGAGCCAAGCGGCTCACGGCCTACATGTGTAAGCTGGTTGCAAGCTGGTTGTGTTTCCAATCGATAATCCTCTTGAACTGAATACAATTTTGTTACTTTATTCTCATTTTTGGATATGCCGCGCACCAAGCACAGATTTCTGTTTTGAGTGATGACTCTGAGCTTCGCAGAGCACTGACTTGAATCAGTGTATCCTCGCTCTCATGTCTGGGCCTCCGGGATGAAGAAGATGAGTTTGAGTGACACAGGTACTGCGGGCAGAGCTCTAAAACAAGCCGCACATACAGAAAGGTTTTGTCGTGCCAAGGACAAATGTCTGATTTGTAGCGACGTACACTGTGTGGAGTCGGTACAGAGCGGGGCGGTCAGAACTACATATCCGCTCGTTGTCATGTTTGGCCGCTAGGGCTCAGGGAAAGGGAATCATAATACTTATTATGATTGTCTATTGCCAGCGTTTTTCATTGTTTGGCCCGTTTACTTTTAAAAGCAGCTATTGTGGTCAGCCAGTTCAGAAAACTTGCAGCAGATTAGAGCGACTCCTGAATTGAAGCTAACCGTGAGTGTGAGGTAACTCTCTGGCTTTTGCCAACACCTCCACAGGCTCAGGGTTGTTCTCCTTCAGCTGCCATGATGAATCAACGTGCAACAACAATACACATATAATAATATTATGATAGTTCATGATGGACTCGAGATAGTGGGAAAGTGTTTCCGACCACACTGCTACCAAGAGTTCATTACCCCAGGGGGTTATGAACTCCTGCTGCTACTCCAGCTGTCCGGAGCCTGATTCGGAGTAGATCTACTGACTATGAATGTATGCATGCTGAGGTGCGCTTGCCAGGCGCTAGGCTGGCACGCGACGTCGCAACCACGCAATCGCGGGTCACGTGTGCATGCATATTTTGGAACACTGCATCACGGTGACGTAATGCTTGGGCTTGCATCATTTTCTTGCAAGGCTGAACACGAAAAAATGGCGTCATGACATGATGCACGCGCAGCAGACAGCGCAATAAATACACGGACAAAATTATTGTCATCAACAAAGGCGTTCGTTCTCTTGTCTGATTCTTTTTGCAACACAGTTTCTTCTCCTTCCCTTTGGTTTCTAGTTTCTTCCTGTTCTTGTTTTCATAATGGCTGTCCGTGCTCAATATGAGCACAGTAGTGATATTGGAGTGTTTGCGAAGCTAACGAATGCGTATTGCCTTGTGGCCATCGGTGGATCAGAAAACTTCTACAGGTAAAAACGTCACTTCTGATCAAGGACTACTCTCTGCTTCTGGTTCCCATTTTCATTTTATCGTCGTTGGGTTGAAGTTGAAGATGGGCGACTTCTAGTTCTCCTTGTAATGATAAGATTAGGGTGGACAGTGGTCGGCTCAAACTTGAGTTTGAGGTGACGAAGGTGTTGATTTCTTTTTCCTCAATGAACAATTTGTATTTGTTAATTGAATTTGTATTTGTTAATTGATGTCGCTACGAAACATTGCATGTGCGCATACCATGATTTAAGTCTTCTTTATGTCATCAGCGACTTTGGGTCAGACTTTGCATGTGGTAACCGATAATGTCGCTGGACACTTGCTTTGAATGCTGGTGGATTATTTGTACATGTGTGAGGACAAGCAGATCTGTCCTGGTTGGCTGCTTAGCTCACTATCTGCTGTGTGTTATGTCTGTCTTTATGCAGTGTATTCGAGACAGAACTTGCTGATGTAATTCCAGTTGTTCACACATCCATTGCTGGATGCCGTATCATTGGGCGGCTTACTGCAGGTGAGTCACAGGTTTTCCATAGGGCTGGTCGGTGATTCTGTCACACGTCGTAACTTGACGATGTCCCACTGATCTGCCACTATTGTACTAGGTTTGGGTAGCACAAACCTAGATAAGTGCTCCAGGACTCTCACGCATGCTAAATTGTTGTATGAACACTGGGGTTTTCACCCCATGGCCCTATCCGGACCACTGTATCACCTTCCTCTATTCCTTGCATGGAACAGACTGCTTCGTACATGTGTCAGCCCATACGAAATCACAATCCAAGACGAGTCGTAATTTTCGCACGGTTTAGTACTGTTTTAAGTGGTTGTGACGTCACACTGACTACCCCTATGTATTGAATCAACATTAGTCTCCTCAGCAGGATGGCGATGGAATGCTGTGGCACGAGACCACCTGCGAAAATTCCCACTTTGCAATCATCATGCTGGGTGTTTAAGGATTGATGACTTTACCTTTCTGGGGACAAATTTACGCAATCCAGCCAGATTGTGTAAGCATGCCATGTGTATTGTAAACCCGGCAACCTTTACGATCCGGAATACTTTGCTGTTTTCGCGATGGGTGTGAAATCGTGAAATGTAGAACTGTAGTAGAGAAACTGAGGGAGATGACTCCAATCGCAAACATCTTCAGGTGCCAAGTTGTCTATGTTCAAAACTCGCGAACTGAAACGGGCGCAAACGTTTCCGGGTTTACAGTATACAGAATAGGCATAGTAGTACGTCTTCCAACATACACTGTCATTCTGAATGTCGTAGTATTGCAGCGCTGCTTTGCATCTTCCCTCTCTGTTCAATGCTCAAGTTTCTGCTGTTTTTTTTTTGTTCAATTCCATTTTGCAGGTAATCGTAATGGCCTTCTGTGCCCAAGCTCCACTACTGACCAGGTGAATAATTATTTTCCTAGCTGCATTCTGGATTTATGCCTCTGAGGAAATTTCTTGTTTTTGATAGTACTAGCTGGTCTCCTTTCCAGAGAAGTAGCCAATGCCCTGTAATAATAAATAAATAAAATAAATTCGACGGGGTTCGCGTTCCGGGCAGGTCAAGAACAAGGAGTCGTATAACTCCCTGGTCAAGAACCACCTTTCCGCTTCCGTTGGACGCCACCACCCCATGATCAGGCGTCAGATACGGCTCCTAAACGGTGGGGGAGGATAGATCAAATCCACCAACCAGAGGCCAAAGGCCTCGATCCCATTTGCCACATCCATGTATAATGCCCTGTAATGCAACCCGTCAACTGGTGGAAAGCAGCACCGTTGATTAGGCCCTTACCAAGCAGCAGCAATGCAGAGCAGAACTGACAAGGTTGAAAAAGACCATTGCCTAGTGTTTAGTACATACCGTATTTTACCGGTTGTAAGTCGACCCCGGTTATAGGTCGACCCCCGTATCCGGAGGTCTCAATTCTGCGTTTAAAAATTTTCACCCAACGAAGCACTACCAACCACTCCCTGCTACTAACACATCAACAAATCATGTAAACATTCCTTATTGGAGGGTATAACGTCCCAATCCTTGAAAAAGGCCAATAAACTTTCAAACCTGTGTACACATGGTGCACTCATGTATGCAGGACAGGTCATTTTTTGTAAGATTCTGATAGTTCCCGGTTATAAGTCGAATCCCGGTTGTAAGTCGACCCCCACCCTTTCTCCTACAATTTTTATTGGTAAAAGGTCGACTTACAACCGGAAAAATACGGTATTCTTGTTCCTCAATGCCGGCCAATTTTTTTGGAGAAATTACTTGGCTGCTAGTGTCCCTTGCGTTGCTTTACCTGTCAAAATTAAAGAGGACTTAAGGCCGATTCTTACTTCATTTCGCGTACGGGAAAGTCATCGCGCGACCGTCGCGCCATGGCTTCCCCGTACGCGAAATAGTTGAGCTCAGATCAACTTTTTCGCGACGCGTTTCCCGTACGCGAAATGAAGTATGAATCGGTCTTTAGACTAATAGATCCAACCCTATTCTCTAATGGAGTCCTGTCCGGATAGCGCTGTCCAGAATTGTTCACGGCACATTTGGATCGAAACCAGCTTGGTGCTGCCCATTAGATGTTGATGTGGTGAGCACGTAGACATTGTTTTTCCTGCTTGCTCCTGCTGCCATTTACAGGAGCTGCAGCATGTCCGTAACTGCCTGCCCGATTCCGTAGTCGTTCGCCGTATCGACGAGAGGCTATCGGCTCTTGGCAATGTGGTCGCATGCAACGACTATGTAGCGCTCGTACATCCCGACTTGGACCGGGTAAGTGCTAGTTTGAACACGAGTCTTTGAGCTGGTCTATCATCTTGCTGCTACCCAGGGATATATGGAATGACTTTTAAAATATTTCTTGCAGCATTTTTTCTTCTTTACTAGAGTGTGTACTGTATAGCAGCAGGTAGTTTAACCCTTTGGAGTCCGTAACTTTTTGCTTCCGCAGAATTTGTGGCAGTCACGAAAATGCGCACTCCATTTCCAACATAACTTTGGTTCTACTTCACCGATTTTGAAGATCTTGGGCTCGTTGGAAAGCTCTTCATGAGAGAAATACAATGAGCCCAAACTCGCCAAGAGCACTGTTCATTGTTCGCCACAACGCGCCCCAAACGCAAGTCCAGCTCCAGATCTGAGACGAAATCGGTCTCCTGTAGCCATTTCACTGAATCTAGCTCAGAACTGTTCAAACCTTTTCGAGTAGAAGCTTACCTTGCCGTGACTTCGCGCCGCGCCGGTCCTGGCACGTGCCGCCTGTCATAAAGCTGGGAAAATCCCTTTTTTCACGCACTGGTGACTCGCAGCACGCAGCGCAGAAAATTCGAAATGTTTGATCGCACGCCGCTCACTCAAACTTCATCACAGAGACTTCGAACCAGTTGGAGGCGATAGCTGAGAGTTTTCTCTACCATCTAGACCCTTCGATTGTTGAATTTGGTCAAGATTTGGCCGAGAACCGAAAGTTTGACTGCGCCCACATGCATCCAAAATGCCCATGGTTCGAAATCGAACCATGGACTCCAAAGGGTTAAAATGCGACAATAGCGTGCGTGCCATTTTTGTATAGGTTTTGTAGTAACTGCAGCACTCTGCGCAAGTCCGATTTATACTTCTGTTGTGGTCGGGTGCCTCTCACCGCACGCTTGCCGCAACTTTATAGTAGAGTCCAACTTCTTGCGTGTGTATGCATGTATGTGTGTGTGTGTATGTGTGTGTGTGTGTGTGTGTGTATGTGTGTGTGTGGATGCGTGTATGTGTGTGTGTGTATGTGTGTGAAATTGCTGTACAGGAGAGTGAGGAGATAATCGCAGACACACTAAAAGTAGAGGTGTTCCGGCAAACAGTAGCGGACAACGCACTTGTCGGCTCTTACAGTGCATTTACTAACCAGGGAGGGCTCGTCCACCCTCAGACTAAGGTTGAGAGCTTGGACGAATTGTCGTCACTGCTTCAAGTTCCACTTGTGGTGAGGCTTCTTCTATGTATTCCCACTTTGAACTTTGATGTTGAAGCAAAAGTGTGATGTTCTTGGTTCTTCTTCTCCATGCATTCCATCCACTCATCCTTGTAGAATAGCATAGACCAGGGCAAACAGACTTGCAGACTCGCCAGATACAGGATGTAGTATAGTGGTTGACGGCTCTATCTTTACTTCTCTACACATGTAGTGTTCCTGCTAACACTCCGTATTGGTAACCCATGTGGGATCGTTCATTTCTCGCGTGCCAATTGATGTGATCCTGATTATTGTCCTTGCGGTCATTTCTAGCCTGTTAGGTTGTATCCTGTGCTGTGCGTATGTCGCTCTCTAACAGTTTCTGATTGTTGTCTTCATACCGATATTTGTCCAGGCTGGTACAGTAAATCGTGGTAGTGATGTGATCGGCGCTGGACTTGTCGTGAACGACTGGTGTGCCTTCGCTGGCCTAGACACCACGAGTACCGAGATCTCGGTCGTGGAGAATATCTTTAAGCTGGGTGGCCATCAGCCATCGGCCATCGCTTCATCCATGCATCAGTCGCTTGTTGACAGGTAACACATCTGTTGTTTCAAAGCTTTGTTCTCACGATAGTTGCTGCTGTTGTTGTTGTTGTTGTTGTTGTTGTTGTTGTTGTTGTTGTTGCTTTGTAAATAGCAAACAAAGCTTTGCCATCATCACGAGCTTGCTCATCGCCCTGCATGTCAGCATTATATGATGTGACTTTTGTAACCGGTACATTCGTACTCTCCGCCTTCTCCGTTAAATAAAAAAATACGACCAACAGCATGTGACTTTTGTGAGGACGTACAGATTCTTCTCAGTCCTGTTCAGTCTTGTGGTGATTGCATGAAGACTTCTAAGTATTTCCCCGTACGTTGACATGTACAGTTTTGTTCGTGTGCTGAATATCACCTGTTTGCTTCCGAAAAGTCCCGTCCAATACACCATTGGCATCAAGCGTCGTCAGAGTACAGTGTCCCCTGCTGTTTCAAACCAGACAGATGATATGCCTGTTTCACTTGCGTATGGTGTATTCCAAGATTGAAGGGAAAGTGGCAAGTGTGTTTCTGTGTTTTCCTGTTTTTCTGTATTTATTGTACAGCATGACGTAAAGAGAGCAAGACCCCTTTTGAAACCCGGACCAAGTTTTCATCTCAACATTGCCACGTGGGAATCAATAAAATGTGAAACGATCAAACTTGCCACACCCATGTACTCATGATAGCTCGACTAACACTCCTAGTTTCATGGAGCTGTCTTCAAAGTTCAAACACAATCCTCATGTGTGTCCAATGTTTGTGTTTCGCTCTCAATTAAGGAGGCTCCAACCCTTTGGGGGTGATTTTTTTTCTTCATAAACCCTCTCCTTTTTGTGGATGAGTGTGCTCTATATCATCCCATGTTACTCCACAAAAAAATTCAGGGGGTGTTTCCGCGGAGATAAGGATGTTTGAGGTGTATTTCTAGGGGTGGGTGTATTTATCGATTTCAGCCTAAATTTGCTTGTTTTGGGGTCATATTTCAGATTTACCAGTTGCCTGGCTTCTCTTTGTGATTGCAAGTCCTTTCACACATCACAGTGAAGCATTTGAGCAAGAAAATCTGGCAATCAGCATTGACTACTCAGAAAAATAGTAATTTTGGTACAAAAATGAACTTCGCAGAAATGCCCGTCCGCAAAGTACAATTGGGTGCACAGCTTCATATTTTCTTCATGGACATGCCCTTTTTATTTTATTTTTGGGATCCTCATACTTCATAGAAACTAGAAATATATAATTTTAGAGGGGTTACCGTGCATTTTAGACCTCCAAAAATAAAAATAGGACAGAAAATTGGCCGATTTTCCACCATTCTTGGAATTGCTATTTTTCAGGAAAGGTGATCATTCTATGCATTCCTTGTGGTATTACTCCAATTTTTGTGTCAAAAGCATTGAATTGTCCCCCAGCTTGTTATAGTATACATGGAGACTAGATGAGGCCATGGTTCCTGGGCTTTTTAGCCCTTGATCTGGATATCGGCATGATCCATGCACAACGTTATTCATGATCCAGGCCGAGGCCTACTGACCCTGAGCACAGTTCAGACCAGCTTTGCATCACAACTCCTGCAATAGTTCACTCCTAGTATTTCTCATAAAGCAACAGGCAAAGAGCTTGAGGAGGATAACAATTATTATTATATTCTGGGGGGGGGGGGGGGCAGTTTCATGTTTGTAGTACATGTACAATGTAGATGCAGGTTCAACTCAATATTGGCAATGAACGACTGCTAGTAATTGTAGCACCCATTAGGTATAATCATACACTATTCCCAATAACATGGAACAACCACAAGTGTATGTGGGTGCATGCGCATTACACACATTGATACATACATGTACGCTTACATGCACATGCTCACAAACAAGTACCCCTTGCACACACAAATACACGTACGTCATATACGCGCACCCGCAATAGCATACACCCACATGCAAAATGCATGCTCTTGAGCTTAGTTACCATATTCTGCTGTCCATGCACTTGTGCACGCGTGCGCGCGCACACACAACATGCACTGCGCGCGCGCGCACACACACAAACAACATTTAGGCTCACACGCGTGCCTGCGTATGTGCATGCACATAGTGCTTATGGGTAGAGGTGCATGCATTCATCATAATAGAACTGGTGCGAGTAGTGTAGGAATATTTTCAAATCACTGGTGCTGTACAACACAACATTTACAAAATACTTCACACACTGACAATAGAGAATAGTACTGCAAAACAACATACTCAATTTTCAGTGCTGCATTTTATTCAAGTGGACGCAGGTGATGCATCGATGACTTACTGCTGGCGACGTTGGCAGCTGACACTGTCACAGCTTTCGTAAATAGCCCAAGTCACTGAGCAGTAGCTCACCAACGATTTACCACTCACTCAAGACTGCAATGTTTTCAGCGTGGCAATATATTTCGCCACTTGAGAATTAGAAGTGGGTCCACTTACCAGAGTCTGTGCACCCACTTCAGTCTCTCTCTCCAAAACGCGCTTACAGTAGGTTTTGGTCCCTGGCCTGGTACATGGTGTTACACAGCCATCGAGAAGCTTGGCTCCGTTCTCCTTGTTCATTTTTTCGTCAAGCAAAATTATTCAGGATCTCGAGAAATCGAGCTGTAAAGTCGACTTCTTGCTCACACCAGCGATGCTTTTGAAAACATGCCCTGATACCCACTGACACAACGGAGGAAAAAACAACAGGAACCTCGATGGGGCCCAGGGAAGACCACAGGTGAAGAATGAAACAATATTCTCTGATAAGACTGTCGATCGCGGAGTTCAAATTTTAGTAAGTTGAGATGGGAATTTCCCAACTTTTCGCACTTATCGGCAAAAACAAGACTTTTGCCTGCAAAAAACAGAGCGCCAGACCGGCTGCGCAGCGCAGAAGGTTGGAGCCTCCTTAACTAGACATGAATTAGTATCTTGCTAATAGTATTCAAGTCGAGAAGCCATGAAATAAATAAATATCTAGTGGATGGCTTTTGCGGCGGCGGTATATATGCGCAGAATCTATAGCTGGATCAAGTGCAATAATATGAGAATATAAGTTAATTATGAGAATGTGAATGTGCTATGCATGTTCGGTAAGCCAGTCGTCGAAGGAGTAGTGTTACCTTCCAGTCGGATTGTCCTTGTGAGCTTGCGAAAGGATTTCCCAGAAATCTTGTCAGGCAGCACTACCAGTTCATGTCTTGTCCTTGTGGGCTGCTGTTCTAGCCTTCAGACTGTTCGTGGACAACAATGAGAACACCAAGCTGGCCCAGCTGCTTGCGTTGCTTTTCAACACACTGTTTTCTGGAGAAAGAGAGAAAACAGGCGCGTATACAATTGTGTTACATTGTAGTGTTGACTACTAGGACGTGCTCGACGATACGTAGGGGAGTGTAGCGAGAAGGAGTCGCGAATGTGTGTGATCCCTGGTAGCCTGATCGGCAGGGCACTGTCCAGGAAAGACGGGGGTGCTGGGTTCGAATCCCGCTCGTGGATTGTTCTTTTGCAACATTGGTATCCAACGTGGGGCTCGAACCCACGGCCCTGCATGCTCTACCGCCTGAGCTAGCCAGGCCTGTTTAGTAGTGATTGGGGTGCTGCATGTGCCTGTAGGCTGTAGTGCACACCTGCACAAAATAAACCCCACCACTGGCCAAAGTACTCACAGCTCAAATACATGGACATCTATCCAGCGGGTGCTAAACTTGTCCCTCTCGAGTCATAATTTCATGCATGTTGGCAAGAGTAGGTTATAATAATAACACTACGGTATATTCGGTGAAAGTAAAGGTCGTGCATGTGAGTTGCAGCCAGTAGATTAGGATGTTTTACTTGTGCCAGTCCACCGCTCTAGCCTCTAGGTCTGCACCGCACCCAGCACGTACTTGACTCACTCTGTACATGTACTTCCCTTTGAGCCAGGGTGTGAACACTGAAAATGGACACAAAAGTGTGTCTTCCGCCGTGTAGCATGCACTTGAAATGTTTGCCTGGTGTAATGTTCTTGTTACATGTACTGTACTGGTAAATGTAGTTGTGAAAGTTCACCAACTCAATAAAAGTCTGTACCGTGAAAGGCAATTTCGAAGCTCAAGGTTGATGCATATGCAATTTACAACCTATGCACAGTTGAGTACGCCGTGTATGCTGTGCTTGGTAAATTCTAGCCTGGTCGTTCTTCAGCGCCTGGCAGTACTCTAGGCCTACATATATGTACTCCAACGCATAGCGGCATTACACATAGTATTCACATATGAGTCACAGAGTACCACGCGACTGGATTGTTGTAACTCACGTCAATCACACAATCCAGCAGGTGCGGAAGTCAGTAGGTGCGCTGTGGCGGAGCCACCGAAGCCTCACCCTGGCGTCAAAGATCCTGTTTTACAAGTCGATGATCCAGGGTAGGTTGTCGTACGCTTCCAACGCCTTTTATCCGTCACTTCAGCAACATGGAGCCCCTCACACGTCTAACGAAGTGCGCTATCCGCGGCTTCTTCGGTCTTCCACCGTGGTCGCGCATGAGCCCGATCTTTGAACAGCTCCGCCTCACCACCCTGGAGGACATGTTTAACATTAAGCCGCTCCTCATCTTTGTCCATCGTTGTCTGTTCTCCCGAGCTAGCTCCGTCTTCACCAGCTTCTTCGTGAGAGTTACTGGTGACCGCACTCGGGGAGCAGCACATCACCTCGTTCGAGTACCATTTTGGCCCGATCCTGCGGGTCGAGCGACCATGCAGTTCATCGGCGCAGTCCTGTGGAACCAGCTCCCACCTGATCTCCGTTCCGAGCCCAGCCACCTTCAGTTCTGTGCCCTGCTAAAAGCGCATCATGGCTCCGTTTAAATGCTTTTCGGCTAGTGTGTCTCTGTGGTATAGTGGACTGAAGAATAGTAAACGTGTTTTGCAATATATGTATGAAGCTATTTTGTATATAGTATGTTCCCATTCCGTTTTTGCTTTGGTGTAGCCCTGAGGTTGATTTGCTTATTTATTTCTACCCTTCCTCTCTCCGTACTTCTGGTACACTTTGGTAAGCGCTTATCCGATCGCAGCACCTCCCTCAACAAGCGAACGGAGCTCGTGTCAAAGTGTAGGCACTCTGCCAAGTTCCTGCTTGGTAGGTACGGAGTCACGTGACTTGCAACCACATGACGCGCGACAGCCACTTGCACCCGTCTGCAGCCGTCTGCAGCCCTTCTAGAATTCTAATTATGGGTGTAGTATCTTGCATATAGCCTCGCTTGACGTCATGACGTCGCGTCATCATGGTCATTTCCTTTCATTTTCCTCAACTATTCTAAGCACCTATAGCCATCACAGCGCGTGGAAATTTGCACCTTGCACCTGTTTGTTGGTACATTGAAGGGCAAGTATCTCCCATCCTCCAAAGCATTTGAAGCGCTTACCAAAGTGTGCGGCATCTTGCACCTGCATGATTGTGATTGCAGGCAAGCCACATTATCATTCTTTCACGCAGCCTTGCTGGCCTTCCTGCCATATCATATTTCTTTTCTCACTCGCGGACTATGGAAGTTTGGCACATTTTCCCTCCAGTACTTTTGCACCCACCAGACCTCAAACCTTCACAGATTCCTTCCTATGCCAGTGTATAAAATACCATACAAGCTGTGCATCACTGTTATCAGTTGTCTGAAGATTGCCATCTGGCATGAACCTATTAGTTACAACAATCCAGACGTGTGGTACTCTATGACTCGTGTGTTACTGCTCTGCTTCCGCATTGAGCACTCTATTGAACCGGAGGACTCCGCTCTCTGTAGTATTCACATATAATTATGTAAGTGCACGTACAGCTCCTTGTTCTCTCTGGACAGCATTGTCAGTGCTTCCTTTGCATCCGCCATCCATAGCTGGTGTGATGCTTTGCACCGAGCCTCCAACTCCTCTCGAAGCTTAACAGCAATAACAGTGATACCAACAACACAACCACCACCGACAACAACAGAAATGCATACAGTCAACTCCACTGTATGAGGAACTCGCATGCAGGGATTTCCCCTTATAATATAGCAAACCATTGTCCATATCACAATTAACCCATTGCAGCGAACTATTTTCATTTAAAACGAACCATATTCTGGAGGGGATCATGTTAGCCAAGTGCACTCATACAGCCATGGTGCGCATGTTGCGTGTATGGTGTAATTGCATTTTTTTTGTTTTAAAGAACTTCGGCTATCAAGAACCAATTATCCTGCACATTGGTGTTGTTTTTAAAATCAGGAGTAAAGGCGCTTTTGTGACACTGTGTTTGGAAGCTGCAGTAGATTGTAGTTCAGTACTTCTTGAAGTAGTTTTCTCATGTACATGTATAATCAGTACTTCTTGAAGTAGTTTTCTCATGTATAATCAGTACTTCTTGAAGTAGTTTTCTCATGTATAATGCAGTCCACAATGTGAGTATTGTGATTAGCTATAAGCAGCACCATACCAGAATTTCACGTTCCTTGAACTTCTTCTCTTCCTGTTGCACTTGCCCCGCTAGATCATTGAGGCGACGTGCGACTTCATTCTTCATGCTGGTAAAGGGTTCGTCCGCAGGTTTGGGCTGGCAGCGGAGCTTGGCTTGGAGGTCGGCCACGATGCCGCGGAGACGGGTAACCTCGGCCTGTGCCACCTCAAGCAGCTCCCGACTTGCAGTCTGCAGTAGAACATGCATGGCAGCTAGCAGTGCACTCAATGCCACTCTACGTGTATGCGTGCACGTTGCGGGAAAGCCTCCGCTGCATGCATGGCTGTTCTTCCAAAGCAATCAATGATACAGGTACACATCCAAAGGTACCTCCTGTTTCGTGCACTAGCTGTTCAAAATAAGATCCAGAGACCAGTGCATTGTAATTCAAAGTACATGTGTATTCGTCACTCCACACATTCCTCCATATACAGGTCACACACACACACACACACACACACACACACACACACACACACACACACACACACACACACACACACACACACACACACACACACACACACACACACACACACACACACACACACACACACACACACACACACACACACACACACACACACACACACACACACACACACACACACACACACACACACACACACACACACACACACACACACACACACACACACACACACACACACACACACACACACACACACACACACACACACACACACACACACACACACACACACACACACACACACACACACACACACACACACACACACACACACACACACACACACACACACACACACACACACACACACACACACACACACACACACACACACACACACACACACACACACACACACACATACGTGCACGTACACACATAGTTGTGTAAAATGCGCCAATTCGGAAGATTCTAAAACATGCGTGTACCTTTGGTCTTGCTCGTCTGGCCTCCAACCGGACAGAACTCACTTCCTCTTGGTGAAGTCGCTCCATATCCTCAGTTCTCCTGCACCATTCTTCCTCCCTGTTTCGTAGCTGGAAAAGAAGAAATTGTATCACGGGAAAAGGCTCTGGCAATAGGTTGGAAGTGACGGCAGCAGGAAGCAAACATCACAAGTTTAAGTTGGGGAAGTACAGCAAATATACCGCTGTCCGCTGATGATGATGTGCGGTACACATCTACAGCAGCTCTAGCACTGTAAAGTACCGCCAGAGCGCCTCGTCTCGCCAGAGCGGCCCACCTTGATTTTACAGCCAGGGAAAGGAAAATCGTATGGCAAAATGCAGCGAAGTTTGTACGGTGTGAGAACCTTAGTGTGCTAAGGTCACAATAAGCAGGTTTTGGGTGGAGCTCGTGTCCGCTCTAAGGTACGGATTGTCTGCACAACTTGCAATATGTGTACGAAGTTCGTGTCGTATGACCTTACAGACAGGAGACCACCTCCACAATACGACCACGAAAGGACGAGATGGTGGGGCGCTCTGGCGGTACTTTACGGTACAGGTCATGCCAGGTCATGGCGTGCACAGTCAATTTTGCCATGTACGGTTGCCATGTGCAGTGCATGCCCTGGCCATTGCGTAATATGGTGAAGGGAATTGGCTCCGCGCTTGGGACTAACGACGTGTATATGGCACACAGATGCAAGCAAGCCACACACATAACAGGGCAGGTGCAGCGACTGAAGCTACATGGCATGCGGTGCGTACTTGGCTACCCGGTGATCATGAGGATTTCATTGATCAGCACCATAGATGCATGCACATGACCGGCATCCCCACCATTGTCTAAGGACATTCTTATACATACATGTACTTATGCTTCTACAGCCACTCACCTTCCTCCTCATATCTTCCACCAGGGTCTCGCACTTGCAAGCTCCTTCTCGTCGTTGCCCGTCGTCCTCGACCTGCTCTCGCTTGACAATGGTCTGCATCTTGGCCTTACGCAAGTCATCCAGTCTGGTACGCAGCGTGCGTGACTCTTCCCGTAGCTAGGCATTGCGCAACACACCACCACCACCACCACCACGGTCAGATAACCAACACAGACTCAAGGAATTGGCTATCCACTTACTGTTAACCTTCGCTAGCTTGAAGTCATTGCAACAAGACGTCTTTAACACCTCCTGTCCGTTGTGCCAGACTATGAACCACATGCATGTGTTTGCCCTAAGAGTCCTCTGGTGCATTGCCAGTGCTCTTCGCAGTGTTCGGTTGGCATTTAAAGCACCCAATGGTACTGTTGTGTTGCCAACGACTATGGCCTACAGTCGCCGCTCATACAACTACTGGCAGCCATTGTAAAGACGTTGTTATAATTATTATGGTTACTTGTGGTGACACAGCGTTCATATCAGAGTAGACTCTTCGTCTAGCCCTATGGAATACCATCATGGGATCAGTAACATTAACAGAATCTCACCAACTGACTAAGAGCACACAGTCATAATAAATATTTGAAAGAACCCTCGGTCTCGATTCATTACCTTCTGTATCTGTGCTCGCAGCTCAGATTCGACTTGCCTGCTGCGCTGCAGGCTGTCAAAGAGCTCTCGCGAGTTTCCAACGCTATTCTTCATACCCTGTGCGGTCCTCTGACGACCGGTGCGAGGTCGTCTACTGCCATTAGTTGTGCTGATTTCCAGGCCTGTTTTGCTCACCGTTGCACCGTTTGATCCACCAAGGGGCGGCAAGGTGGACATAGCTGATCTACAACAGGGTCGAGGATAGCCAGCCAAGCCCCCTCGTCCTCGGTAACCTTCGTTCTCCTCGACTTGGCTCACCTCACACCACGAAGCAAGAACGATGGAAGACCAAGATGGCCAGTGTGAGCTAATACTTGCTTACTCAGCTAGTTAGGTGGATTCCACACCGTCCCAAACGCATTCCATCAGGACATGATTACACGTCTGACGAATCGTTCACACCCGGCGGGGGCGATCAGGAAACATCAATGGCGCGAGGCAGACTCTCAACTGATTTACTCTCGTCTTACTTCATCTTCTTGGACCAGTTGAGGGCAAGTGCACGTGCAACAGTTACTACGTGTGTGTGTAAGTCAACAATTGTGTTGTAGACTTCGCAATGACATTACATTGTAATATCGCTGCTACTAGTGCTAGACCACCAGCAAACATAGTCTGTCGACTGCTATTACATCGGTGGAAGAATCCGGTCCCGTACACAACACTGCCAATCAGACCAACGCGTCCAACGGCTAGACCACAGTCATACTGTACAGACAGTAGACCAGCTACGGTCTACAAGTACAAGTCTGCAGACACAGACAAACTGCGATGTCAGTACTACTACTAGATGGTCATTATCAGACTCGGTCAGGGTCACCCTACAATGACTGGCTATGGCCTCCACTACAGTCTACACTGCCGCCTGTGGTAGATCAGACAGTAATAGATTCATGCCAATCATGGCTCTGCATGCAGTAAGCATGGTAATTATTAGACGAGCATGTGGTTGAGATCCTCAGAAAAGATTATAACCGGGTGCAGAAGAACATCAAAAAACTGCGGAAAATCATCAAAACACACGAGCAGGATCGCGAAGCACAAAAGCAACGCTCTGCTTTCCTCCGAGACCCCCATAAGTAATTAGTTCGCCAAACGGCTACCTCGGAAAGGAACGCCCGTCAATCCTGAATTCTCAGAACAGACTTGTTTTGATTACTTCTCCAAGTTGTATGAAGACCCGGAACGTGGTCAAACTTTCTCCCTGCCGGATTTTTCTCCAGCCACGGGCAAACCATCCACTCCGTTAACTGACGGGAGTCCAACATGGACCCTGTTTCAAAATACCCTAAGAAAATGCAGGAACAAGTCAGCTCCTGGTTCAAACGGCATTCCGTACATTATCTGGAAGCGATGCAAATGCCTGCACAAAATCCTTTTCAGCATCTTCGAAACAGTTTGGAAGACTGGTGTCATCCCGCGATCTTGGCAGTGCGCCTCGGTTACACTTATTGCTAAAAGTGACAATGTGTCAGATCCAGCAAAGTTCCGACCAATTGCTCTCTCCAACTGCGATGGTAAGATCTTCTTTGCCATGCTGTCCAAGATACTAACTCGCCATATGTTGGTGAATGAGTACTTTGAGGGCATGACACAGAAAGGTTTCCTGCCAGGAATGTCGGGCGGTGTGGAACATGCTACTCTGTGTAACGAAGCCATGAAAGACTCGAAGAGGAACAAGCGCTCCATAGCGATTGTGTGGATAGACCTAAAGAACGCGTTCGGATCAGTAAAGCACAATTCAAGGGGCATTACATCGGTACCATATCCCACTGAAAATCAGAAGACTTGTATTTTCTTACTACGAGCATCTCACTGCTTCCGTACGAAAGCCCCAGACCCGGACGTTCCGGTACAGTATCGGCGTGTTTCAGGGATGCCCACTGTCCCCGGTACTGTTCAATATCACCTTCCAAGTCCTCCTCGATGCCCTCCAGGCAAAACCGGGCCCTACAGAGTACAGGCACTTTCATACAATTTCAAGCAGACGGATATCACTGCTTCTAACACTGGTTTCCCAGATGATTTAGCCGTTTTTAGTAACAGAACCCATGGCGCACAAAAGAAACTAGATGTTGTGGACAAGTTTTTGCCCTGGTCTCAAATGAAAGCTGCCCCAAATAAATGCAGGACCTACGCGGCGAAACTAATCAACAACAAGTACACCTGTTTCGACCCCGGCTTTACAATATCCGGCAAGGATGTACCGCCGCTAAATGGTCGGCAATTTAAATTTCTGGGGAGAAATTGGACGGATAACATGAAAGAGGAGGAACAACGCAAAGATCTCGTTGACCTTACTAGATACCTCTTAAAACTGGTGCATGAAACCCACCTTGTCGGTCACCAGAAACTCTGGCTCTATCAACATCTGATCATCCCGAAAATATCATGGCACCTAGAGATACTTGACCTGTGTCACAGTTTTGCCAAAATGCTTCATCACATCAGCCTTTCCTTTATTAAAAAGTGGGCAGGCCTACCCAAGGCTGCAAACACCGCCATCCTCTTCACCGGAAATCGAGAACGGCCAGGCCTCCGGCTCACGTGTATCACAACACTATGGAAACAGCAGCAAGCTATTAAATGCCACATTATCAAGCACAGCAAAGACCACAACATCGCTCAACTGTATTGCCATCACAGAAAACAAGAATAAACGTTCACCCGTAGGTTCTCGCCGGTTGTGGAATTGGAATATGCCGAAACGGCCGTATCGGAAACGCCTGCTTCGCGACCGCCCAGAGCCGGACTGGGTTTCGTGACACCAAAAGCACCCGTGGTAAAACCAAGGAAACAAATCCTCAATACAATCAGAGAAGGCGACTGCCAGGAGCAGCTCCGGCACCTAAAAGGCCTACAAATGCAAGGGGCCTGGACCAAATGGGCAGACACAATGTTCGAGGACATGACATGGCGGAAACTTTTATACGAGGGCTATGGAAGGACGATATCGTTCCAAATGAACTCTGCCTTCGCCCGACAATCTGAGACGATGGGGCAACTCTGTTGTGGACCAGAATTGCCCTTTTTGTCAGCGAACATCAACACTGAGGCACATTCTCACCGCCTGCCCTTCCTCACTCCATCAAGGAAGGTACACGTGGCGTCATGACAACGTCCTCAAACAAATCAGTAAATTCATGACAGAAGTAGTATCAGCAAAGCAAACGTCGTCAAATACCGAGCAAACTCCCACTAACCGTACATACCTTCTGTAAACCGGGTCAAAACATCCCCCGTGGCGAGTTACCTCAGCGGAAAGGTCTGAGCGATGGTTTTTTGTCGGGATCACATGATTGGCAGCTTCTTTCAGATCTGGACGAGAGGCTAGTATTCCCACACTGTATTGCACCTACCACGTGTCGTCCAGACATAGTTCTCTTCTCGCAAGAAATTGAGAAGGGTGCTTTGGCTGGAACTCACGGTGTGTAGCGAAGACCACATCCTCCAGTCCAGGGAGAAGAAGCTGACACGGTATCGCCACCTCAAACAGGAGTGTATGAAGAATGGCTGGGAAGTCGAGGCCCTCACAGCGGAGGTGGGGGCTAGAGGAGCCATTTCCAGCAGCCTGGACGGTTTGGCACGAGCATTGGGCTGTTGTAAGGAAAAACAGCGCCAATTAAGAAGAAACTGCAGAAGCGCAGCGCTAAATAATTCCAGCTACGTTATCTGGCTGAGGCGGCGTGAGAAGGCTTGGCGTGACTGGCCACTGTTTTGAAAGTCCACGAGAGGCAGTTTGTTGGCACTTGGTTGGCGGACAGCCAACCAGCGAGGATAGTTGGGTACCCTTCAAATCTTGGTTTTAACTCGCCACACCGGCTTCTAAAGGGCCGGGGGTGGGTGTTCGCCAACCAAGTCGAGCTTTCGTTCGTTTTTTTCTTTCTAGTCTACTTGCTTGTGCTGCGCCGCGCTGGAGCGAGTCTATCTGTAGATGCTTTCGCCGCATAGAGCTACTATTGCACAGAGCCACAACACCGCGCGCTGCTATTCGCTGTATGCTTTCGCTGCACCTAGCTGCTGTTTAATTAATTGCACGACGCCACAACACAACTTCACTACAACAGTTTCGTCCACAACTTCACTACAAGAGTCTCGTCCACAACTTCACTACAAGAGTCTCGTCCATATTGCACTACGCTGAGTACTGGCCTGCTCCAGCTCTGAAGAGCTTTTTAGCATTCACCGTTTTTGCTCAAACCCAGGCATTGGCCCACAGTGGCAGTCGCTTCCCTTTTTTTTTTTTCTTTTCTCCTTTTACTTTCTCCGTACCCGTCACTGCCTAAAAAACAGTCGAGACGGTTTTTTACCCACCAGTTTTTTTGGTGCGAATTACTTTCCTTCTTCTTCGGCAACTATAAGTCATAATAAAATTTAAATTAATATGAAAATGACTGTGAGAGTACAGTGTACATGTAGTAGAAACTAAGTTACTTGGATCAGTTTCTCCAGTTGCAAGAACTGGATAGCTTCTGATGGCGGAGGCTTTTGGTCGTTTTGGAATACATGTAGATGTTATAATGACGATATTGTACCGTCATCGCACCAGTCACCATGGTCACTCAGGAACCCTTGCTCTTCAGCAGTTCAGGCACATTTCCGTTCCTCATTTTGGTTTGTGGTTAGCCCCTAGGGAGCATGTCGTCTGTGCTGTCTGGTCTGGAACGTCTACAAGAACATAATACTATTATTATTATGTTCGACTTGCTCGGCCACGAATCTCAGTGCATGCAGCTACTTGTCTACGTAGTGCGCTCGCGAGATCGTCGCCCTTCACTTCAGGCTTCAGTCGCAGAAAAAAAGCCACCCTGGGACACTCCTCATCGCGGCTCACATTCACACTGCGAGAGATGTCTACCGACCGGTGTAGCCTAGGTGTACTAGCCTAGGATGTCGAACGGGCCGCAGAGCTCACGCCACTGCACTCTGTACTCAACTGTACTGACATGATTCACACTATAGATCTTCCGACCGACACCATGGACACGGCGACTAGCAATGCCCACTGCGCCATGGTCGTCTTGATGGTAGTGGTGATACTTGTAGTAGAATAAAAGATGGTGTGCCATGGATTGCAAGTAAGAAAGTATTAGTTCAACTGCTGCACGTGTCATTGTCAGTCGTCTTCAGGCATGCAGGGAGCATAGGTCTCGCACTGGAGGGAGATAGAGAATCTGGACAGGACCTTGCAGTTGCTGGACTGTCACTCAGTGTCAGAGAGCCGTAACAACATCGTTGAACGCATGTCGTTTTGTGCGGTGTCCCATCTAGAAAACGATAGTTATTCTGGCGAGCTCGCAGTCGGCGCCTAGTCCTTACACTCCGTCTTTACCATGTTTGCAGCCTGATTTCAGCTCAGCTGACCTAGCTCGACCTGGGCAACGGGATGGCAGGTAAAGAATGACAGGCACACTGCATATGGCTACAAAGCAGTACACACACTGAGTCTGTCACTGACACTAGTCATCAGTGAATAGTCACCACCCCGTTTCGCAAAGAAACTCTGCAATTCATTTTACAAGACTGCAGGTGCTCGCTCGTTGAAGTCCGTGCTTTCCCAAGCACTGTGGCCTTGTGTGGGTGGACGCTGCATTTCATCGCTGCATGCTTCTCTGCTTCAGCCTGGTTTGAGAGAGAAAGAGAGTGTGTGTCTATTTGACCGGTTATTCGGCAGGCAGCGAACGGAACACACAGGCCGTGAAATGTTTCGGAGGAAGAAGAACAAGAAGCGAGCGCGTGAGGAAGAGGAGGAAGATGACGCGGTCTTTGCAGATCTTCTCACTGTGGACGAAATGTCCAAGTCCACGCTCAAGAGAGTATCCGTCATATCTACAGGTTTTGGCCCTGCTTCACCAACAAGCGGTGGAAGCCAGGAGAAAGCGGACTTGGCCAACATTCGTCGTAATTCGCTGCGTCGAATCTCCACTTCACTGGGAGTCCAGGCTTACAAACCGTCCCTGACGTCGCTCCAGGCTCGTCCAACATCGACGTCCAGCAGCGCAGGAAAGCCAGCGGCTATCAAGATTCGCGATCTGGTCTTGTTAGATGAGATATCACAAGAAGAAGTCATGGAAGTGTTGAAAGATCGCTACATGGAGGATGCCATTTACGTAAGGCTTGCCAGCACTACCATAACTTTACTATTAGTATTAGTATTACATGACTGCGCCACATTGTGTGTATGTCATGTAACATCATTTTTGCGTTTTCAAGTACTGGCTCTGTGCAAGCATAGATGTCGTGTAGCATAGTAAGCGATACGTGTTAGGCCAAAGTAAAATGTTGATGGTGAACAGTTACTGCGACTGCATGCTAATCTTTGGAGTGTATTTTCATTGGGTAGGCCAGTAAGTTAGTTGCGCAATTGGGATATCAAGTCGGATGCCTGCACCTAAGCCTACAGAGAGCGGCCCTCTAATCTCTAAGGTCATAGAGATTATGCAATTACATCATCAGTTGAGGTGTTTGGGCAAAGTCGTGGCACTAGCACTAGCGACTCACACTGCATGCACTCAGTAATACAGCGCCCATGAGCGAATGAGCTGACTCGCGCTGTATACTTAGCATCCATGAGCGAATTTGCTGAAAAATCACTCACATAACCTCTAACCTCTATACGTACTTTTGTTTCTCTTTTTTTCTTCCCTCTTCGCTACCTTGTTATTGGGAAGAAAGTTCCCGATTGGATTGGCGAAATAAGTAAAATTAATAATCCAAAAAAAAATCAACCAGTCGCTGGGTTCCACTCAGGACCTTCTCAAGTACTTTGTTAAGTCAAACATACCAAAGGTCAAATCTACCCGTATAGGATGACAATGGCGATCTACTCTTCCAGTCTTGAAAACCTTCTTCGTCTCTTTCTCCGTTCCTTCTTTGTCAACAGACATACATCGGCAGTGTAGTCATCTCTGTCAACCCGTACAAGCAGCTGCGCATCTATGACAGCGCCACCATCAACAAGTACCGCGGTAAGAGAGGTGTAGTCAAACAGTCAAACAGCTGTGCATGTACTAGAGAATGGGATAATACACAGTGTTTCTAGTTGGTTGCAGTTGGTCACAATAACTTTGGTATTAGTATGTCGTGACCGGCAATCATGGACCGACCCGGTCATGCATGTGAATGTACTTCTCTCAACTCACCATCAACCCCTCACTGGCCTCAGTGACCCAGTGATCACATGATTCTTGTTTGCCTGATCTCCCGTGTGTTCTGTGGAAGGTGCCAAGGTGTTTGATATGAGTCTACCGCCGCACTTGTAAGTCCTACTCACTGGGAATTAATTTTAAAACACAACCAGGCGTGTCGCCTGCATGGGGCACGGGGGGGGGGGGGGGGGGGGCACATGCACACCCCCCCCCCCCCTAGAATTTCGACCTAATAATCATGAATGACATGCACCAGCCATCCTGCACATACATGTACATGTATATGCGGCCGTGCACCTCCCCCCCCCCCCCCCCCCCCCTCTAAAAGGGGACCAGCAACGCCCCTGACAACAGATCATCAAGTACAGTAACTGTTGTGTCGAGTGAACATTTGGACCAGTGTACATGTGTCGTTCAGCACCACAAACTGGTTTCACTCATCTCTTCCCAGGCTTGAGGTCGAGTGGTAATCGTCACTGCATGTGTATATCGATCTAGATTGCACTTGTCACAACTGTTCAATGTCATACCGTACTGAGATCAGTGTTGTCAACCTAGGCAATACAGCATTGCAGAGAATGTACAGAGTCACGGTTGCCAGTATTGCGCTGCCTGACGGTTGGTTTTGGCCATAAAACTCCAAGTTGCAGCCCTAGCCTTGTTAACCCTAGTGTATGTTGGTATGTTTGACTATTCTTTCTACTGAAGCTCTTCCCGGCCTAGGACATTGAAACACTGTCTCAGGACCTAGATACTCTGCTGTGTTGCGGTAGAGAATGTACAAGGTAGTTCCTAGCCAAGTTACTCGTATGAATGTGTTACAGGGACTGGACATCACTTGAGTGAGCCCACTCGTTTCCCAGTTTTAGCCCAGGGCCAGGCATAGTTGCCTAGTATAGTACATACTATACTGTATATGTCTATTAGATGCCTGCCACTCAATATTCATAGCATGCCCCTTACCATCACAGTGATGCACGGAAGGTGCACGTCTCTAGAATCCGTTTCCTTTCTGAATGTCAACCGCCCACCATTCTCTTCACTTCAGATTTGCCGTGAGCGACTCTGCTTACAGCGACATGTGCTTTCGCATTCGCTCGCAAGTGGTCGTGATCAGCGGCGAGAGTGGTGCGGGCAAGACAGAGGCAAGCAAGCAGATCATGCAGTACATCGCGGCCGTCAGCGGGGGCGGCAAGGAGGGCGATGCCATCAAGACAAAGCTGCTGAAAACGAATCCTGTGCTCGAAGGTGAAATCCTTTTGCCTGTTTTAGTGCTCTCTATGTGTCTGTTTTAAACTCTTTAGCTATACCAGCATGCTGTGGATGCAGAGGGTAGTCTGCATAGCCGGGGACAGTAACTAGGATGATCTAGTAATGACTTTGCATATAACACACATGCATGTAGTGTATAACACTTGTACATTGTTTCTCCCCGCCCGGATCAGAATCTACTGTAACGTCCCGGCATTGCCATCAGAATGTACTGTAACGTCCCGGCATTGCCATCAGAATGTACTGTAATGTCCCGGCATTGCCATCAGAATGTACTGTAATGTCCCGGCATTGCCATCAGAATGTACTGTAACGTCCCGGCATTGCCATCAGAATGTACTGTAATGTCCCGGCATTGCCATCAGAATGTACTGTAACGTCCCGGCATTGCCATCAGAATGTACTGTAACGTCCCGGCATTGCCATCAGAATGTACTGTAACGTCCCGGCATTGCCATCAGAATGTACTGTAACGTCCCGGCATTGCCATCAGAATGTACTGTAACGTCCCGGCATTGCCATCAGAATGTACTGTAACGTCCCGGCATTGCCATCAGAATGTACTGTAACGTCCCATTGGCATAATATATAGTGAGGGTCTGACTCTCTTGATATGTAGTTTCATCACTCACTTTCTCTTGTGAGAAACAAGGTATCATGTGCATCGGTCTCTGTGTCAAGTAGTCTCTGTCTAGCATAATAAATTGTCTGCTTAAAAGTTACTTGTACAACCACCTATCTGCACAGTTGATGTTGGTGAAGAAAAAAAGTTTTTACTGTACTAATTTTACAAAATTGATAAAACAATGCATTGCCATCCCAAGCCGTGTGTGTGTGTGTGTGTGTGTGTGTGTGTGTGTGTGTGTATGTGTACACGCACGCATGCGTGCGTGTGCGTGTGTGTGCATATGTTTGTATCATTCTTGTTTGGACAGCTTTCGGAAATGCCAAAACCATCCGGAATGACAACTCCAGTCGCTTTGTAAGTTAAACTGTGCGTGTGCTGAGGAAAAGCACCTACACAGGCAATGAGGAGAGATAGATTTTGGAGGAATACCCAGTTTCACTGTACATGCATACACACGAGCACATGTATCGGATTCTGTAAATATACAAAATTTCGGCGCTGCAAAATTTCGGCACTTCACGATTTTTGACATTTCGGCGGCGATTTATTTTCGGCGTGGGGTAGAGGGCATGCCGGATTGGTATAGTGCGACAGATGCTGTGAAAAATTTCATCGGCGTTTTAATTTAGGTGTTTTGGGTCGGTGCCGAATATAGCCGAAATTAAATAGCTGCCGAAAATTTGTATATTTTTAAATGATTTTTGCGCACGCGCAAAAATTTGTTAAAACACAGAAGGCGCATGCTCTGTTCCCAACAAACTCTCACACGCTCATTGTTCTCCGAAGTCCACTGTTCCTGACTTCAGTTCTTGCTTTGTCCGCATTGGCAGTGGATTTCTTTCTCGAGTGAAATTTTCACCACACACACTTGCCACGATGCTGGCCCTCTGGACATGATTTAAAAGTTCTTGCGCCTCCTGACAGGCTTTCCAGGCCGGAAAAACTCAAAATTCCGGCATAGTGCCACGGTGTGCGAGCCACCCAGGAGCCAAAAAATGCATTTACAATTTTTTCACATTTTCTTGCCCATTCTGTCCGTGCGCGGGATCCAAACCTAAAACAAGTCCAGAAGCAGCCATGGGTGGTGGGATAGGGCCCCTCAACGTGGCCCTGGAATCTGTCAGAACGGCACGAGTGGGCGTTCTCTCACAGACTCCCACAGATTGAAGTCAATTTTTGATTTTTTTAGGTTTAGCACGTGCTACGAGGTCGTACCTTTGATGCAACATCCAGTGCTGGGACGTCCACAGCAAGCCATTTCCACAGCGTTGCACACCAAATCCAGGATACCCTCAAAAATCGGCAAAGACTACTACTCACGTTCCACTACTGCCTAGTACTGAATCCTACCTGACTTCTTGACACGACTCAAACTTGCCAAAGTCACTAAATCAACGTCAACTACAATAATCAAGCCACATATCTGCAACGTCAAGAGGGTGCTGGCAAAAGTCCCGCCGTGCAGCCCAATACATGGCTAAAAAACGTGATTTTTTGGACTTGAGCAACATTCTGCACACTTTCGCGTGTTTCCATGATACGACAAGTTGCGCACGGTCTGCTCAGATTCAAATACAGTGCTGCCAAAAAATGATGGCGTGCAACAAAAAATCTTTCCTTGCAAGGGCACATTTTCGGCCATAACTCTTGAACGGCTGGTCAGATCGAGACAAATTTTTCAGAGATTTTGCAGCTATTCATGCTCTTTCAACTGATGTAGCACTCGACATGAATCCACAAATTCGATTTTTCAGGGATTTTACGACCAGTCTGCCCCCTTAAAAAGCCTCTTATGTCTTCAGGTTTGAACTGGCTTTGTCTTTTTGGGTGAATGCGTTTCTTTTTGCAGGGAAAGTTCATGAACATCAACTTTGATTATCACGGGCATCCAGTCGGTGGCACCATTACCACATGTGAGGCAGCTGGAAATGTGTGTTGGTTTTCCTTGTAAAAGCCGTAGTGTACTGGTATCAAAGAGTCTTCCATTGGAACTTGTCCTCAATGCTATCATTCAATAGGCTTCGCACGTAGTTGTCTCGGCAGGTAACCATGGCAACGGTGGAATGGCAGTTCCCACGTGGCTGAGGGATCGGAGGCTGGGATACATGGCGTCATTGTCCTTGAGGAGGAAGCTTATGTAAAATATTGAATGGCACTTCATGCCTCGGTGTCTTGTCCTCGAGAAGGATAAAATATTGAGCATGCCAGCAATACTGGCCGATGCTTAACAGCTGCTTTTCATTCTTCAGATATAACTACACCGGCTTCACATTAAGGTCATAATTATGACCACCATCAGGAATGAAGTGGACATGGGAAAGGAGAGGTTATTGGTTGGGGGGGGGCTTTGTGTCAATGGGGTTCACAGTAGGAATTAAGATGACGAACAAACTTAACAGGGCAGGATAGGAAGTTAACAGGGCAGGATAGGAAGTTAACAGGGCAGGATAGGAAGTTAACAGGGCAGGATAGGAAGTTAACAGGGCAGGATAGGAAGTTAACAGGGCAGGATAGGAAGTTAACAGGGCAGGATAGGAAGTTAACAGCAGGGCCGGCGGAACCGGTCAGGCTGGTCCGGCCATGGCCGGACCACTTTCCCAGCTGGATGGTCCATGTGATTCGTGCAAAACCGGTGTAAAAAATCCAGAGGTACATGACTCGACTGTATTTGCCGACGTGTGATGTGCTTGAAAGTAGCTCAGGACTCCTTGACCGGCACTGTATGGCTGATATGGATAAAAAAAGTTGTGTTTGTGTTCATTTACTATAATTTTCTGCATTTTCTGGAGCCTTTGGGCATGTTCGATTGGTAAGGATCGGGATCCAGATCTCAGATCCGTCGGATCCTGCAGAGTCAACTGGACACTTTTTTTGGGCCTCGACTGTTGCCATGTTGACGAAAGTAATAAAAAGTCGTACTCACCGCGCCAGTTGCACAAAAAGTCAGCAAGGTCTATCTCGATCCACGTGTGCGTACCACAATGTGTACAAAAACGATTTTTACCCGCCATACGCACAAAGGTCACATTTGGATTCGTTGGATCCGGTCAACCCTGCTCCGCGAGGTGGGTTGACCGGATCCAAATCCGAAGGATCCGGATCCAGATTCGACCAATCGAAAGGGTGCGAATCCAGTGGATCCAGTGGATCGGGATCCCGATCCTACCAATGGAACATGCCCCTAGAGATGCCCAAATTCGCTCTATTTCACGTAAATTTTAAATATTTCTTCCAGGGGAGCTCCCCTGGACCCCCCTCAAAGGTTCGCCGGACCACTCCCAAACTCCTTCCTCCGGCCCTGAACAGGGCAGGATAGGAAGTTAACAGGGCAGAATAGGAAGTTACCAGGGCAGGATAGGAAGTTAACAGGGCAGGATAGGAAGTTAACAGGGCAGGATAGGAAGTTAACAGGGCAGGATAGGAAGTTAACAGGGCAGGGTAGGAAGTTAACAGGGCAGGATAGGAAGTTAACAGGGCAGGATAGGAAGTTAACAGGGCAGGATAGGACTACTAGGAAATATGCAACAAAAATTAATTCAGCGCTAGGATTAGCTAGGATGGCAGCAATGTCGCAGGACAAGCCCTGGATGAGCGTATTTATGTCCACAGCGCAAATACCCATTGCCAATGTGAGTCTCAGCCTTCACGAATGATAAACAGGAATGAAAGAATGTCTATGGTTTTTTTCATATTATGGAATGATCTGAATTGCAGGCGTGTGAAATCAATATTGCACATGATGTTCTGAGCATTTATTTCCTGCTACGTCTAAACTTTCTCCAACGGTAGTGTTGTGTGATGCCAATGGTCCACACATGCAATACCTGTTCTCTTTTGCTGTACATGTATATGCACGACATGTTGGGTTGTCCTATCCACTCTCGCCTTGACTGTGATCGTGGCCATGATTGGACATACCAGACCTACTGGAAAAGGTGAGAAATCTGAAATCTGAGGAGAAGACGAGTTGTGAACCTGTAACCAGTGAAGCATGGGTGCAGGGCACTTGATCAGAAGAAGTCTGCTTAGTACACACACTAATCACTGACCAGGCGCTTGCCCCGTATGGGTTCCTGGGTGCCCGGAACCCCCTTTTCTCGCTCAAAATGCAGGATTTTGCTTCATTTTTTGAAAAATTTCCCGGGGAGGCCCCCCGCAACCCCCCCCCCTTGAAGGGCACCGGCGCACGCGCCTGCTGACTACGTTAGTAGTAACAGACAATGTACTAACTTGTTAACTTGTTAGACCTACGCCGCCTCCCAGTCCCAGGCTGGCTGTGCATGTACAATACCTGTACTGAACGAGAGATTCTAAACATCTCAGGGAATAGCAAAGGAACAGCTATCCCCTGCTCCAGCAAGCATAACATGATTTCACTTTGTAACTTGCATGACTAGAAGACGTGTATGCTGCGTTGCGTCCCCAGTGTATACTTTGTATCTATCCATGGTTACAACACAGTGCTGCAATGCCGCCGCACGTTGGTATCTTGTTCATCAGCTAGTGATAGGCCCTGCCAGGCCTGCGCCAGTCACTACAGCGTGTAGCAGGGTACCTGGGCTGTGTATTACCACACACACAGCGTACATCTACCCACCACACACGTCAGCATAGGTATTCAGCGTACATCTACCCACCACACACGTCAGCATGGGTATTCAGAATTAAGACTACCTCTAACGGCCACACGTACATGTACATGTACATGCATATACTCAATGTGTTCATCTTTGATTTGCTGATTGGATTGGGCGGTCCTACTATCGTGTGTGTTGGCTCGGGCAGGCTAGAGTCACCAGGCAAGCAGAAGGCGAGCGCAATTTCCACATCTTCTACCAACTGTGTGCGTCTGGCCAGCTCAGTGAGTGTTGATTGTATGTTGGTTGCATCCTTCTGGTATACTTGGTCACGGGGGTGATGCCCCTACTCCCCCCCCCCCCCCCCGGCTACATTGATGATAGCGCTTGCATGACGTCCTCCCGGTAGGACCGGGGATCTATGCAAGCTATCATTATGGCTCCTGGTCCTCAATATTGCAGCATCTCCCCATGTTGCTGTTGCTATTTTTTCCTGTTGTGCTTGCTGTTGCTGTCACTGCTACTGTTTCTGTACCTGCTGCTGAGGTCATGGGTTTCCGCAGTGGTTCAGGTTGTCACGTTGTTTTTTGCAACAGCACCTCAATCTTTGTTAGACCTACAGTAACTCATTCTATACAGGGGTGTTGGAATACAGGACAGGGGTGTTGGAATACAGGACAGGGGTGTTGGAATACAGGAACCTGGTTGCTACTAGTGTATTCATGCACACGTTGAGCGCAGGCATGCTGTTGTCCCGCTCACATAAGGAATAAATATGGTGGGCATGGCATTTAAACACAGAGCTCAGTATCTCATGAGCGCAGCCGGTGTATATGTTGTTCATGTCCTCCTTTTCCTCTCACTACCACCATTTCTAAATGTACACAGAGCAGTTTGGCATTTCTGAAGATCCAAAGCGATACGCCTACCTGAATCAAGGGCATGCTGAGCAAGTCAAGGGTATAAACAACAAAGCAGAGTGGACTGAAGTGATGGTAGGTTAGCCAAGTCTGACCTGGTGGTTTGCCTAAGAAAGGTTCTCAGATGGGAATTAGCTCATCGCATGGATATTTTTTTGTATGGGGTGGGAACCAGTGCCACTAGTTTGCATGGAATGGAAAACACTGCTTGTTTCTATTTAGAAAGTTACATTACAAAATCACGGCTATGCAGTGGTGACCCATGCAAACTGAGCTGATTTGTATTGAGATGTGAGTGGTAACCCAGTGCGTGTGTCACTGCTCTACCACTCCGTGCAAAGCATCTCAAATGGTGATGTCATCACATAACCTTTGCTGGAGACTGAAAAGGCATCCATTGGCCTTCTACTCAATCTCCCTCTGCTTCTAGCGCCTTCAATCATATTCTGCTAGTGATCTAGTGTGTATATGTGTGCGTTTTTTGTTCATGCACATGTTTGTGTGTGTGTGTGTGTGTGTGTGTGTGTGTGTGTGTTTGTGTGTGTGTGTGTGTGTGTGTACATGGTGTACATGACGTGTGTGTGTGTGTGTATATGTGTGTGTGTGTGTGTGTGTGTGTGTGTGTGTGTGTGTGTGTGTGTGTGTGTGTGTGTGTGTGTGTGTGTGTGTGTGTGTGTGTGTGTGTGTGTGTGTGTGTGTGTGTGTGTGTGTGTGTGTGTGTGTGTCAAAACATCCGCTTCTCTCTTGCCCGATCAGAACTGCCTCACTTTCCTTGGCTTTGGCAAGGAGCATGTCAGTGAGATTGTGAAGGTACTCGGCGGGGTTCTGCTGCTGGGCCAGCTTGAGACGGACACTATGAAGGGGAGCTTTGGTAAGCCAGCATTGCCACAAGAGAATGAAGTTGAAGACACCACTGCAGCTGTACTTATGGTTGATAAATATGGTGGGAAAGACACACCTGGCAATATGGCGCCATATTGCCAGGTGTGTCTTTACCACCATATTTATTTGCCACAAGAGAGTTCAATAAAATAGTTCTGAAGTTTGCTAGCTGATGATTGCATTCTTTTAAAATGAAACTGAGCA
Organism: Sycon ciliatum; assembly: GCF_964019385.1. Taxonomy (NCBI): domain Eukaryota; kingdom Metazoa; phylum Porifera; class Calcarea; order Leucosolenida; family Sycettidae; genus Sycon; species Sycon ciliatum. The sequence continues at coordinate 26,294,871 of NC_088643.1, forward strand.
TCACAGTGTACGTGTATCTACAGCATACTCTGTAGTCTGTTGTTGTGGCAGATATGGGGTTGTGCACTCTTGGGGTTGTGCACTCTTGGGGTTGCGCATTCTTGGGGTTGCGCACTCTTGGGGTTGTGCATTCTTGGGGTTGTGCATTCTTGGGGTTGCGCACTCTTGGGGTTGTGCACTCTTGGGGTTGTGCATTCTTGGGGTTGTGCACTCTTGGGGTTGTGCATTCTTGGGGTTGTGCATTCTTGGGGTTGTGCATTCTTGGGGTTGTGCACTCTTGGGGTTGTGCACTCTTGGGGTTGTGCATTCTTGGGGTTGTGCATTCTTGGGGTTGCGCACTCTTGGGGTTGTGCATTCTTGGGGTTGTGCACTCTTGGGGTTGTGCATTCTTGGGGTTGTGCACTCTTGGGGTTGTGGACTCTTGGGGTTGTGGACTCTTGGGGTTGTGCACTCTTGGGGTTGTGGACTCTTGGGGTTGTGGACTCTTGGGGTTGTGCATTCTTGGGGTTGTGCACTCTTGGGGTTGTGCACTCTTGAGAGTATCCACATGGGGTTAGGATTGAGTCACGTGCGCTTCAGTTCAATCCTACGATTCGTTCAATGTACTCATGCTGGCTGTGCCTGGGCTGTGCATGTGCATGTGCCTGCCTGGCTATGCAGACTTGAAGAGTGCCGCCAAGCTGTTGAGCATGAGCAGCGAGGCCCTGCTGGCAGCCATCACTAACAACACCATAGTAGCACAGGGACAGATGGTGACGTCGCCACTGGATCAAGAACAGGTAGGAGGTGCTGATCTCAGCAGTACATGTATCATGCTGCTGGTGTGTGAGATGTCGTGTCAATGTACACAGATGGGAGGGTGTTGGTCTGGTGAAGAGACGTGCTTTCCTCAGTACCCTTTGTTACCATGCCAGTGTGCAATTGATGGCTTTGTCTACTGCCCACGTACCCACAAAGAACATTCTGCTATGGTGTGGAAGTTGCTAGTCTACGTATTCCGCCTACATTCAGCAGAGTGTCATAGCATTTCCCCAGGCTGCTGGCTTGGCACTGTCCTTGCTGGCATGAAATCAGTGCCATGTGATGTGCATTATCCAGGTGGTCAGCTTACATGAAGTCGTGTCCAGTGGAGGGCTATGTGGAGGGCTATGTTGATGTGTTCCGAGTTCAAGTTGTGTGCAGATGACCGTGACCATCATTAGTATTCATAATACATGACGAATTCCTTCAGGGTTCGTGCACAGTCCAGGTATGTACCACACATGCTGCTCATCATGTTATTGGTTCTCTTTACCATGCAGTCATCGTATGCACGGCACACCTTGGCCAAAGCGTTGTATGAGCGCCTGTTCCGGTGGCTAGCAGAGAAGATGAATGAGAACATTCAGACCGATCTCGACGATACGCTCTGCATTGGTGTGCTGGATATCTACGGCTTTGAGATATTCAATGTGAGTTTTAAGTATCAATGGTACATGTAGCTAAGTATCAATATACTTTCACTGTCAACTACTGTAAAAGCAGAAATTTTCGGTGGTGTAATATTTTCGGTATTCTCCAAAATCGGCGGTTCGGTGGAGGGAAATTTTCGGTAAAACCCGTTTTCCAGGTAAGTGCACTAATACTACATGTGAGCCAGAGCACGCTAAAATATGACCACAGACCAAAAATTCGATTTTCAGTTTTTGTTCAAAAATGATCTAACACACCTAATGTTCACTGTTTGGAAGTTTTGGATTGATCGGACATGTCTAAGTGTTGCTACAATGGTATTATATGCAGCACTGTTGAAATGGTGAAATTCTATGTACAGCAATGGGATTGTCATTTTTGCACACCCCTTGGTTCATCCTTTCCGGGTCAGTTCCTCTGTCCAGGGTCTTATAGCATGAGCTGACAGGTACTTAGCCACATCCAAATAATTAATTGTCTATGCAGCTGAGCTGGGTGTCCGAAATACCTCCTGTTTGGAGCACCACTGGAGAACCGCCAGCGAAAACACGGTCAACATCTGTAGATGGCCGAAGAAGTCGGCACCCCATGTCCCCTCCATCACACTCCACCTGTACTTTCAGATATACAGTATACACTGCTGCACACAGTCTTCCTCAACATACTAGACGTCGCACTCATATTCCCCACACCGAAGCCCATCTGCACACGGTTTTCTCCACTCGCCAGAGAGTACTGCTTTCGCTGCATACTGCTCGTGCTAGCGATGTTCTGCATAAGGGTACTCAAATTATCGACTTGAGGAAGTTGAGGGAGCAGCAGAGTCCATTGATTGTTTTTGCACTTGCAACCAATACTGGCATTGTCCCGGATATGTGCAGCGATGTCCATTCTGGCCAAATCATCGGCCGACTCACCTTCCAAGTCAGTGTCGATGCCAATCGCTTGCCAGGTTGTCATCAGAGTAGAATTCCTCGTCACTGCAGATCGTGGGACTACCAGCATCAATTCTTTTTACGCTCGATGAAAGTGTCGCCCTCAAATGACTTGTCGCTGTAGCCATCATCGTCTTCCTTCTGTTTCCGACCCGAATCCTCATAATATTTTATCCTGCGCATGGAGTGCGATGATGTCGTCTTCTTCCGCTCCGCAGTACATTACTACTACTAGGCTCTTCTGTCGATACATCGATGACGATCAGTTTTAGGCGACTCAGCGCAACATGGAATACAAACTCAAACAAAATAGACTTACTTGCAACAAAGAATTGCATCCGGAACAGTCCAGTCAATCGAGGAGAACAACAGCGACTCGCGTTGCACTGCACTTCGTATTTTTTGCCGCGGAATTCAAATCGCGATTATCTCGGCTTTTTCAAAAAAAAGCTGTGGTCATGTTTTAGCGCGCTCAGGCTCATGTATACAGTACCGGTTGTAGGTGCGTTTTATTTCCGGTAAAAATTGTCGGCACCGAAGTTACCGAAATAAAACACCACCGAAAATTTCTGCTTTTACAGTACATGCTGCATGGTTTTGTATTTGTGTGTGCGCACATGTGTGCGTTGGTGCATGCGCGGGTGCTGGTGTACAGCACTGAAATGTCCCTGTCCGATTGGAAAGTTTGAGCAGGCAATAGAAGAAGTGATAGATGGGGGGGGGGGGGGAGGTGAAAGACGAACTCGTGGTGATTTGAGAGAGGAAGTTTTGACAGACTAGGTCATTACAGTCATGCTGTATTGGTTTTAAGACAAAATCGAACAGTACAATAATATTTTCCGGGGGTGGGGGGGGGGGGTGGTAGCCGCACTAGGGTCTAAGCCGCACCCCCCCCCCCCCCTCCCCATTCAGGTCCAAAATTTATATTTTGTCGACATTTGGTGCTATAAGCCGCACGTCAGACTTTGAATTTTTCGGCAACCTAACTAGGTATTGGTACATACGACCTAACTAGGTATTGGTACATACGACCTAACTAGGTATTGGTACATACGACCTAACTAGGTATTGGTACATACGACCTAACTAGGTATTGGTACATACGACCTAACTAGGTATTGGTACATACGAGACGACGCTAGCAATGATTAGCACTGTAGTACAATGATGGATTGCAGTACATGAAAAGTAACTGAATGACACATCTTTTTCATGGAACACCTCATCAAAATCAAATTCGTTACTTGTAGTACTCCCTCATTGATTTGTTTCTGTCTTCTCTTTGTGCTTTGTTCATGATTGTATTTTCCTCTTCCTCATTTTCTTATCATTATCACTATCTTCATCATTTTGCGAGAACTGTGACAATACGCCCAGTGAGAAGGCAGATTTTGCCTGTGCTTCTGGTGAAGTAAAATAAAGCTACAGAAACAATGACACCATAAATGCCGTGTCTGTAGCCCTGGTCAATTCACATCCAGCATTCGGAGCCTAGGCCGCAGGGGCAATTTTTGAGGTTTTCCACGCGTCTCAAAGCGCGGCTAACACCCTGGAAAATACAGTAGTGTATGTAAGTATGTGTGTGTATGTGTGTGTATGTGTGTGTGTGTGTGTGTATGTGTGTGTGTGTGTGTGTGTGTATGTGTGTGTGTGTGTGTATGTGTGTGTATGTGTGTGTATGTGTGTGTATGTGTGTGTATGTGTGTGTATGTGTGTGTATGTGTGTATGTGTGTATGTGTGTATGTGTGTATGTGTATGTGTGTGTGTACATCTATGCATTGTTATCACGTCTGTACGGCCTTGTGTGTCTGCTCATCTATGCCTGCATATGCCTGCGTGTGACAGGAGAACAGCTTTGAACAGTTCTGCATCAACTACTGCAATGAGAAGCTACAGCAGTTGTTCATCGACGTCACACTGAAAACTGAGCAAGCAGAGTATGAAGCCGAGGTGAGCCGCGTGCGCACATGTGATGAACTTGACAGACATGGAGACTAGTGCGAATGATCAGAGCAACCGGTATACTGACTAAGTCACATCCGAGGCTGATAGAATTGTGTGTTGATAGTGCATTCGATTGGGGGGGGGGGGGTGTTGGAGCAGGGCGCCTGGTTTCCAGCACCTTCGCTTACATAAGGCTAAATGGTCTTGTTACGGCAATCACATTCTTCCCTACTCATAAAAGTATAAATTCATGTAGTACCATTCTTTCTCATACCAGCCATAACTAGTGCAGGGCTGGCTGGCTGGCTGCAGACAGCCATACTGCACGACTGGTGGTGTCCTATGCCAGTACAGTAGTACTGTGTACCGGGATGACTGTCACGACGGTAAGCTATTCGGCCAAGCCCACTCGCTAACCATGGTGCACTATGGCATTAAAATGCTTCTGCTTGCTGCTTCATGTGTTCTGTTTAGGGCATCGACTGGGTGTCCATTCCGTACTTTGACAACAAAGCAATCTGTGACCTGATCGACAAGGTAACTAGCACTAGCTACCCAAGCTATGCTGAACAACCACATACACAGTTACAGCTTATGTGTTTGTGTTATGTAAAGGAGATAGATTACTGCACTGGCAAATTGGGGCTATCAGCATAGCATATGATCTGTGTATTTGTCTTCATAGCGACCGAATGGCGTGCTTGCCATGTTGGATGAAGAATGCCTCCGTCCTGGTGACCGATCAGACCAGATCTTCTTGTTGAAGCTGGACGACACTTTCCACAAGAACGACTTCTACAGCAGCAGGATGGCATCAGGTCAGAAGTCGATTGCCGATGATTCATTTGTCATCACTCACTATGCAGGAGAGGTACGTGTAACGGTGTTGGTGCACTGGTGTTACTCTTCTGCTGTTACTCTTCTGGTGTTACTCTTCTGGTGTTTTGCTTTTTCACTCGTTCCCGTCTGTCATACACAATTTGCATCATTTTAAAAGTGATGCTGTTGTCAGCCTACTTTGTATTGTACTTTCTATAGAGCTTCCAGTAGACTGGAACTATTCATGTGCTGTATACATCAGTGCTATTTTCACTATTGTTATTGTCAGATGCAGTTACATGTCTGGCAGCCATTCACAATTTGACTGCTTCTATCCAGGACACCCGAAAATGGGTTGTATAAAGTCTTTAAAAAAAAGAGTTATGGTTTGCCGCTTTAATATGGCCTAGACCTAGACCTAGACCTAGACCTAGACCTAGACCTAGACCTAGACCTAGGCCTAGGCCTAGGCCTAGGCCTAGACCTAGACCTAGACCTAGACCTAGACCTAGACCTAGACCTAGACCTAGACCTAGACCTAGGCCTAGGCCTAGGCCTAGACCTAGACCTAGACCTAGACCTAGGCCTAGGCCTAGGCCTAGGCCTAGGCCTAGGCCTAGGCCTAGGCCTAGGCCTAGACCTAGACCTAGACCTAGACCTAGGCCTAGACCTAGACCTAGGCCTAGGCCTAGACCTAGACCTAGACCTAGACCTAGACCTAGACCTAGACCTAGACCTAATGTTAGACTCTTCTGTGGCATGAGTATAGTGAGCTCTGCCTATCAATGTTCAGTGGTAGGGTGGTACCGTGGTATGGTGGTACGGTGGTAGGGTGGTACGGTGTACTTTCTACACAAATGTTGTCTGGACACGTGTGTGTGTGTGTGTGTGTGCTGTGTTGTGTGGGTGTGTGCGTGTGTGTGTATGTGTGTGTGTGTGTGTGTGTGTGTGGGTGTGTGGGTGTGTGTGTGCGTGCGTGCGTGTGTGCGTGTGTGCGTGTGTGCGTGTGTGTGTGTGTGTGTGTGTGTGTGTGTG